>NC_088321.1:4247401-4614803 GCF_910592395.1 Lineus longissimus
GACTAGCTCCGCTGACTTTGTCAGCTGAGCTAAAAATGGTTATGAAACAGAAATGAAAAGACATAACTTAGCACAAGAAAAACTACAGAAACTTCCACCGAATGGGAAGAACACAGAAAGCAAACTATAGACTTTGCTAATCTTCAATTAAAGAAAGAAAATCAAGCAGTTACAGATTTCAGGAGTGCTGATAGCGCTTTAGACTTATACAATGCACTCCATCCAACGAATAAAATACAATTACAAAAGAAGCCACAAATAAGTGACTTTTACACTCCAAGTGGAGAGATGAGGAATTATGAATATCTATGGATTATTGGTGGTTTAATTGTGACTGGTTTTACTGTAAAGTATTTAATGAGTTAAGGTTTTGATAAACTTCATAAACTTATCCTTAACTAATTCAATATCTCCATTAGCATTAAAAACAATGACAGCACAAGGTAATAAGTGTTGATTGTTTATGTACAACTCTTCATGACAATCATGTAACTTTTGTAAGTACTCTAAAGTTACATTGATTCTTCTGTCCTGTTTCTTTTTTTCATTCTTTCAAAACACTTCACTGGTGAAGTTCTAAGATAAACAATAAAGCTTGGTTTAAGTATTCTTTTTTTTTCACTCAGCAAGAATTCATCACTAAGCTCTTTATATTCATCGTAGGTTAAATACCGCCATGATAAGCCATTTTAACAAAAATATGTTGAGATGTCTGTATACTTCTTTCTATTATTTTAAGTATGTTCGATTTTATGTCATGATGTTCCTCTAAGGTGCTCAGACCTACTAGTTGAAAATCGTTCATATATTTTTTAGGGTTTTCATACATTAATTGAAGCATGTTTCTACCTCCCCAATTCTTCCATTTTTCAATGTTTTTTTCACCGAAGTAGGGTTGAAGAGTTTTATATATTTATAGAATTTATACATCAACAACTTTGATAATTCTAGAACCGTTGCACCGATATAGATTGGATTTATCAAATAAGATACTAGTCGTCCTCATTAGAATTGCTTGAAACGATTCATCAAAAATATTTCCTGCTTTGAATCTTGGATTAGCTTGTTTTCTCAAGGCTTCCGTTTCATCAGTTACAAGAGAGACGTCTACTCTCTTTCTTATATTCTCACAAGTCTTTCCATAAAATGCATTGTTCATTAATTTAAAGTAGTCCTTTTCAAAATCTGTTGTAGCATCCATTCTCCTCTTAGTGTTAAAATCAATATAAGGTTCTAGCCACTTCGACTGTTTAAAACTGATTATGTTATGAACCTTTTTCAACGTCATTCCTTGTTGTAAATAAAACTGTAACAATCTGTAGTGTACAATGTAGTTATATTTAATATTTTGTGTTGATATCAACTTTTCTACCTTGGGTCTTTTTTTCTGTGGTTCCAGTAAACTTCTTTGGTAGTTGCTGAGTTCGTCGTCTTCCATAAATAACGACTCTGGACACAGCAGGAAGTTTTTCATACGGAATTTAATTGATTCTGGGTATTCTTAATCTACTTAAAAATAAAAACCAGTTGGTGAATTTTCTGGGATAGCTAATATTTCCTCTGTCGTAACACTTTTTGTCATCATTTCCGTAAGGGGTAAACAATTTGAAATCGGCACAAGGTTGCATTTGCATCCTTGCCCAACCATACAAGTTGTTGGCGTCAACATATAATAATTCGTGATGTTCATCCGCTTTAACATATCGTGTCCCATTATGCCTGATATTCTGCCTCTTATAGCTTTTTCAAGCGATAGCAAAATGTCAATCTCTGTCAAAAGTCCAAGGTTTATGTTTGTATATTTCATCCCGGCTTGCCATGTTAAACCAGGAGCCAAATAACAATGACAAGTACGGATCTATGTTAAAATATTTCATCTTGATCTCTTTAAACCTTTCGAATAAATTACTTAGTAATAAAACATCCGATTTTAGATATAAATCAACAGACTCTCCATGATTCAAAACTTTGAAATGTTCCCATATTTTCTTTGTCTCTTGATAAACAGATTCTGGTTGCATTTAATTTTTCAGTTCATCGAAGAACATTTCGTGGGTTAATGTTGTTTCATTGAAAGAATTGTGAGATGTGTAGAATGAATAGGGAACCGAACCTTTCTTTCTTAGTAATTTGAAGTCTGCTTCATTCGGATAAAATTTTCTCGTTATTTTAAAATCACCGTCTACCATTGATTTTGTTACGGAGTCTAAACCCCCCTGTAAAAACCTAAACGAATCCAAAAATCTTAAACACCCAAATTGAAAGGAAACGTAATCTTCGGTTGTTTTAGCTAGAAGTTTGAAATATTTTTTTTGTTTTGCAGTTAGTTTAACTCTTTCGCGTCCGCTCCCGGGCATGGCAGGGTTGCGTTCCCAACAGTTGACGGCCACTCCCGGCCATGTCCGGGACCCTATCTTCCCCGATTCAAATGCTTGTAGAGCCTACGATGTGTACTAGGGATAAAATGCGAGCACACTGTCTGCTTCGTAGATTGTATCGCCATCTATACAAATTTTGACACCTTATATTGGCGGTTTGGGAGCTGGTATTGACCTTTTAGTCGGGCATCTTACCACGTGCATGATGTGATATTTGTTCCTGGTTTTCGATTTTGCTAGCCATAGGTAAAAGCCCTATTTACACATGTAACTGTTACTAACATGTAGTTTTAAGTCCAGAAGTCTCAGAAATACATTGATTGCCAGTTTTAGCTAGGATTTGAGTGGTTTTAGTGATGTTTTTGTGAGGCCACGTGCTGAAAGGTTCAGGCATATGCTATGCAGCCTCCCTTCTTCATCAGATTATACGATTTGTACACTATATTTTGCTCTCTTGCATGTTTTATGCATTTCTCAGTGATCTCAAATGCATCCTGACGATTGTGATTTGCCAAGGTATGGGTGTTTGAAGGCTTCAGGTACCTTTTTGTTGGAGTGGCCCAAACCCTGAAGTATAACAGGACATATATATTGTAATGTTTTTCATCATCAAAGTGCACTTGTCCCTGCAGGTATTTTGTGAGCCAAATCAAAGTTGCTTAGTTAGAAAACACTTACCGGTATTCTTTTCAGAAAAGATGGAAACTGATGAGATAGCCCAGATTTTTATGCATATGGATTCTGAAGATGATTTTGGGGGAGATAGCGACGATGAAGACGATCAGATGATTTATCAAAGTGCAAGCCCTGAACCTCTGATTCTCTGATGCAGGAGATGCTGTGAGGCTGGAGGCAAGATACTCTGAGCATTGGCCTGAAGATCTTCCTTTTCAGGATGCTACACCTGGGGTGAAGAGACGTAGGAAGTTGCACATTTGTGCACAAATGTCGAAAGGATCCAAATCCATATGTTGTGAACCACGACCTTCCACGTGCTCCTCCCAGGCCGGAGTCATCAGTCTAATGCCCTAAGTGCCAGGTAGCCCTCCACATCACCCCCTGCTTCAAGCTGTGGCATACATCTGCCTAATTAATTCAACAAACAAGCTAGTAATTGAAAAGAGTTTTTTTTAGCATTTATCAGCTATGATCCGAATCATGCCCCCTGCGACCCCCCACGACCCCCAAGCCCGGGGTGGGGGATACAACAAAAGCTGGTCTTCTATATTGTTCTTTGAATGTTTCCTCCCAAAATTTAATGTTTTCAGTGATAAATAACTAAAGGGAAACCATTTTGATTCATTTCAAAACCGTTCATAATCATTGAAAAATTTGAAAAAAATGACGACCCTTGCACTCAGTTACTATAATATTTTGCCTACAAGGGGTTAATCTTTTGACCTAAAACACTACATGCTATTAGCTTATGTTCTTATCATCATTTCCTGAAAGTTTCAAAGCTGTATTGAGTGAAAAAAACTTTCTAAACTTTTTGAAGTGAAAAAAAGGAAAATTTCCCTTTTTGCACCGAATGACCCCAGATTTTAGACCCCAAGGGGTTAAAATTTTTGAAAACTTTGACTATGTTCATGTTGCTAAAGGTCTTGCCATTAGTTTGTAAAAGTTTCACCTTCATATTCCAAGCAATAAAAGTTCTATGATCTTTTTAGCAAAAAATGTCATTTTCTGCATTCTTCCAAAAATGTATGCGGCCAGAGACTACGGTACACTATAAAAGTATGTGGACGCGAAAGGGTTAATAAGTAACTGTTTAATGAAAAGATGAGCATCATAATGGCTGAGGTTGTGGAAATATACTGGAACGAAATTAACATGTTTTGGTTAAGTTACATTGATTATGCGCTGCACCTCTGTACTTACCGGTAAAATGGTTGTGATCTCGTACTCTGTCATTTTTAAGGAGTTTATCGCAATAATAACAATTTGTGGTATTTTGAAATTCTTCTTCTTCCCCTTCTTTTATTTGTAGCTGAATGTTGGTTTGCAAAAGTTTTCAGAAATCGTTGTTTAATTCAAGCATCCAATCACAAGATACGTCTACAACATTCGCAGATCTGTTCATCATATACCGGCTTTTGTATAAACCTGGGTAGAGCCAATGAATGAAAGTTCCCACAGATGCTGCTTCTTGTTTCAAAAGTTTTTGTGTCTTGTGATTTGTCTCCTCATCAGTGATTGTTGTTTCGTTGTCAAGTTTTCGACTGATTGCTTCAAAATCAGCATAAATTACAAATGGAACTTTGTTCTTGTATTGATAGTTTTTAGCTCAGCTGACAAATACAGCGAAGCTGGTCATATTACTAAGGGAATGGTGTCCGTCCTTCCTGCCATCCTTCCTGCCATCCTTCCATGTCAATTTTGGGCATTTTGTAACCGTAAGACCTAGGCACTTTGTTGACGCTGCTAAATTAGGAGTAGCCCAAGGGGAACTCAGAAACCAAAAATCAGCGCGATTCAACCTACATTCGGCGAATGAGGTCATCGGCAAGTTTAAACTTCTTTCCTTTATACCTCGGTCCACAGAGGAAATATTGTTTTCAAATCTGGCCGAATATTTTTTGATAATTTTTCATTTTGACTTGTAATGGAATTAGTTTAGTTTTCACCGCCCGTTGGCGCTACAGGCACATTTGACGGATTTTTTTGACGATTCAAAAGCCCGGGTTATGACGTATAGTTGCGCAGTTGTATTCTGCGCATTGAATTGGCCAAGGAACCAGGCTATATTTCAGCAGACCCACTGTGACCAGTCTAAAGATGGAAGATTGATTTTGCAACAAGTAACCAATTTTCTGCTAAAAAGTATTCAAGTAGGCTATATTATCACTAGTTCCTTTCAGTGGGTAGTCATAAGGTCTTGAGGGAATACTTTCAGAAATTAGTTCTTGAAAATTGGCCACAATTCTGTGAAAACGATATCGGAAGTGCACGCTCTGTTCGCGATGTATTTTGAAGTGGAGAATTCCCACAGTATGTGCAGTGAATCGGCATGATTCTGTTTGCATATTAGTTTTTAGTACTACGATTCTTACATGAGTAAAAAGTAGACATTTTAAGCAACACAATAATGTAACTCCCATAAAAATTGATTCAAAATTGACGGAGCTACGGCATTCTGTTCGGCTATTGGCAGCGCTGATAAAATACATTGCATGCTAATGCATGCCAAATGGCACACTTTAAAAAGCGCTCATTGGACAGCGTAGGGAATCACCAGAAATGACGTCATCGTTGGTCTAAATCTTCTATATAATAATACTAGCAGGGTACCCGTCGGTGACGGTTTTGGGCGTGCCTGCACTTTACCTGTGTGGTGTCAATGTAGTGTTTCTTGGTATTGTAGAACCTCTGGATAAACTATGTTCATTGTTGGCTCACCGTAGGGGAGTCTATGTAATACCGCATCGTCCGTCGTCCGTCGTCGTCGTCGTATCCTATTTCAAAAACAGTGGCACGTTTCTTAACCGCTAGGGCTATGAACTTGAAACTTTGTACACAGCACTGCCTTGGTCAGGTGACCTCTGACACTGAATTTCGGTCCGATCTGATTCTCAACTTGGCCACCAGTGTGATATCTCGCTTATTAGTGACTTGTTTTCGATGAAACTTGTGTTGTAGGTACTCATAGCAAATATACATCTTATATCATACGGGTTTTTAATTTGACCTACTTTTCAAGTTCACAGAGGTCATATGGCGTAAATTGGCCGTTAGAGTGTAAACTATGGCACGTTTCTTAACCACTAAAGCTATGAACTTGAAACTTGGTACATATAACCCCCTATATCACATAGCCTCTGGTGCTGAATTTCAGTTTGATCTGATTCTCGACTTTGCCACCAGGGGGCAAAAAGTGGATATCTAAAAAGTGTGATATCTCGCTTATAAGTGACTTGTTTTCGATAAAATTTTTATGGTAGGTACTCTTAGGAAGAATACATCACATGTCTTACGGGTTTTCAATTTGACCTACTTTTTAAGATCACAGAGGTCATATGGCGTAACTTGGCCGTTAGAGTGTAAACTATGGCACGTTTCTTAACCAGTAAAGCTATGAACTTGAAACTTGGTGCATATAACCCCCTACATCAGATAACCTTTGATGCCGAATTTTGGCCTGATCTGATTCTTTATTCGGCCACCAGGGGGCCATAATGGAAAAAGGAAGAAGTGCAATATCTTGCTTATTTGAGTGAATTGTTTTCGATAAAATTTTTATGGCAGGGACTTCTAGCAAGGATACACCACATGTCCTACGATTTTTGGATTTGACCTCCTTTTCTAGGTCACAGGGGTCAAATGGCGTAAATTGGCCATTAGAGTGTAACTATGGCACGTTTCTTAACTGCTGAAGCTATGAACTTGAAAGTTGGTACATGTAACCCCCTACAGCAGATAATCTCTGACACCGAATTTTGGCCTGATCTGATTCTTAATTTGGCCACCAGGGGGTCAAAACTGAAAAAGTAGGATGTGCAATATCTCGCTTATTAATGACTTTTTTTCGATGAATTTTTTATTGCAGGGACTCTTAGCAATCACACGATATTGATCTTGTTGATGTCATAGACAATTATTGGTTGGATCATAAACTTATATATACTGCCCTGTCTTATTACTTGACATCAATACACATCTAAAAAAAGTCTTCATGCCTGATTGTGTTCACCATATTCACCTCTAAACTAAGCATGATCCTGCCTACTAAAAGATGTATACGGTGAGCACAATGGCCCCTGGCCGTTTCATTTCATTTTTGTTCCATTTGCATGGTAGTATAGGGCAGACGATTGGCCAACTCTGGAGCATGCGACATAAAGCTGTCCGTGGGAGAAGCATGGTGTGGACAACGATAGTCCAACGACTTGTAATGTTTGTCCTTGGGCTTTATTCTCTGTCATAGCGAAGGAGAGTGTCATGGGAAATTGGAGTCGCCTGAACTGAAATGGGCAGTCACTTGGAATGAGCGGTATTCGGGGGATCAAGACTGTTGATCCTTCATATTCGCCGATGGCAATGGTAGCTTCAATGATGTTCCTTAGAAGCCTTGAAACGATGAGACGCGTCCCGTTGCACAATCTTGGGGCATCGAGGTTGCGGAGGAGCATTATTTGGCAGCCAACTTTCAATCTGAGGTCATGTGGGGGCATGCCACTTGGTTGGAGTGAATTGAGGAATTCGACTGGGTAATGAACGGTTTGGTCGATGTCGGGTACAGTGTCTATGGATTTGTACAGTTTCTCTTCGGTAGGAAGGCGTTGAAGGAGCGTGTTGTTGAGGTGTCTGACGGCATCATTTCGTGGGGCTAAATTGCTCTCTCGGACAACCAATTACGACTGGTGTAGTTGGTGGCGATGTCTGGGAACACATCAAGCATCAGTTCTTCCTCTGTATTCACTGACTGACCTATTTCCTTTGGTATCATGATGTGGTGGTCAACTGGGTCTGGTGGTACTTGTCCGTTTCCGATTTGTAGCAGGGCTTCGGCAAATTGGTTGGCTGTCTCATCAGCGTGTAAGTGAACACGCATGTTTGTTTTCAAGGTCATCGTTTTGACATGTTTCCATAGGTGCGATGATTTAATTGAAGCTTTGACTTGATCAACCCTGGTTCCTCTGCGTACTATAGGTAGAGTTTGTCTGAAGTCCCCAGCAAGCAGGACAGTTACTCCTCCCATGGGTTTGTTGATTTGGCGTAGGTCTCGAAGTGTAGTGTCGAGGGCTTCAAATGCTCCTTTGTGGGACATGGTGCATTCATCCCATACAATGAGGGTGGTTTGTTTCAGGAGTTCAGCAGGACCTGTCTTGTTTCGGATATTGCACGTCGGGTGTTCAATGGCTGGCAGATTAAGTGGTAGTTTGAAGGTGGAATGTGCTGTTCGTCCTGCTTTGAGGAGTGTGGCTGCAATGCCTGACGATGCCACTGCTAGTGCTATTTGTTTCGATATTCGGACTTGAGCAAGGATGAGGTTGAGAAGGTATGTTTTGCCAGTACCACCTGGGGCGTCTAGGAATATGATGCAACCTAGGTTGTTGTCTGTTAAGTGGGTAACTTGAGAGAAGATTGCTGCTTGGTCTGGTGTGAGGCTGTTGGAACGGGATTGGATAATTTCTTGCATTTCACTGTGGTTGTAGGATGTTTCGTTCACAACCTCCCGGAACAGAGACGTGTCGTCTCTGAGTACTTTGGGTAGTCCATAGTAGTCGACTGATCTGCCTCCTGGAAATTATTGTAGCTTGTCCTCTATTGTCTGGAGAACCAGGTTGTATATGGCATCATTCACTTGAAGCTGAAGTTGTGAATGTTGTTGTTGTTGTTGGTAGAGGTAGTCCTCAGCCATAGCCTCTTTGTGTTGATCCCATATCGCTTTGGGGTCGGATAGTTCACAGAGGTGCAGTAGCAACGCAAAGAGATTTCGAATTTGGGCGGGTGATTGACAAAGGACGGCATCTTCCATGGTGGCGTTCCACTGTTGGTCGTCTTCCAGGAGGCCGCGTTGTCTGCATGCGTCGCGATAGGTGTCAAATGTGTCTTGGCCTACTGTTCGTAGTGCTTCGAAGCTGGTTGCCCCCGTTACTGTATGAAGAAGAAGACGAAGGTAGTAGCATTCTGCGTTACTGGGGTGTACTGTGTAGACTCTTCCTAGTGCTGGAGCGCAGCGGACATCTTCGTTGCCCTCTACTGGTGTTCCTTGGACTCGTCTCTTCCATTGTTTTTGTTGTGCATTCCAAGTGTAGTACTTGGGGACCTCCTGATAGGGCAGCGTTCTGGCGAAGTCATCTTTTTGACAGAGGGCGAAGAAGGCAGTGAGTGTTGTCTTTGGCGGGGTAGCAGCTTTTTCCTTAGCAGTGTTGTTGTTGAAATAAACTCGTTGGCCATTTTCAAGATGGACTTGAAGGTGGATGACAGGTGGGTAACGTTCATGGATTGGAAAGGCTAGGAT
This sequence comes from Lineus longissimus, assembly GCF_910592395.1. Lineage (NCBI taxonomy): Eukaryota > Metazoa > Nemertea > Pilidiophora > Heteronemertea > Lineidae > Lineus > Lineus longissimus. The sequence continues at coordinate 4,256,744 of NC_088321.1, forward strand.
TCGCCATATTGCTTCGTTGGTGCTGATGTATCTACCAATTTGGTACTGTTCAATTTCGTTGATTGGCTGTTGGTCACTTTGTATCTGGAAGACAGCCATGTCAGAACCTTTGCAGATGTACTTGCAGACGTATGTGATGCTTTTTATCGATGTGCAGATTTCCACATTGATGTGGGCATTGAAAAGACAGCTGAGGAATTGATTATGTGGTACAATCCAGCGATTGTCGATTTGTAGTTCGTGGCCGCGTACTTTCAGTGTAGCTGTGTATGCGCCATCCTGTGGAGACCGTCTTCTGTACAGAGGATATCCATCGTGTCCTGTTTGCGTGTCTTTCAAGAGGGGTTTCGGATACTTTTTGCAGCATTTGCGTTCCTTCATACAGGGACTGGATGGGTTGAGTGGACCACATGGACCATGAATCATATTGTTTTTGATTATGTCAAATAGAACAGGGTCCTGGTCTTTGTGTGGCAGTTCTGCAGAAACATATTTGTCAATGTCATTGGATGATATTCTGTTGTAAAGCCAGCAGAGGATGTGGGCATGTGGCAAGCCCCGTTTTTGCCATTCGATAGTGTATATATAGCAGCGAACAGGGCCGAAGATCTTGTGTTTAACGATGAGGTCCATGAGGCACTTGTGTTTAAGGCGGAATACTCGTGCGGTTAGGTCGTGTCTGTCGTGAGGTTTTTCGTGTTCTTTCAGTTCCTGTTTGATTTCTGGCCAGTTGGGGTTGCACGTGAAGGTTATGAAGAGGTCGGGTCGGCCATAGGCTCTAACATAGGACATGGCATCCTGGGTTGTTCGTGCATGTAGCGTGGCCCTCCTGTGAATGATGAGGGGAGTATGACAGGTTGGCCGAGATTGGTTGCAGTGGCATCCTTCAGGTGGATATATTGATCAGCTCGTAGTTGTTCCTGATTATACTGAAGAAACATGAGTCTCTCCGTTTCTATTTTGACGTACATGTCCACCCAAAATTGGTGTGATAGGTCCTTGCAGGCGAGTAATAGGTTTGGAGTATTCTGGCGCGTCATTAATTTATATGCATAGAATTGCAGTGCTGATATCTTTTGGTTTGTGTACTGTTGGGTTTGTGGGTTGTACAGTTTCTGTTGAAGGTGGTAGCCATCTTCTCCGAAGGGGAAGAGAAGAGGGTACTGCAGCGCATCATATGATCTGTGGGTTTCCGACACGCGTTGAAGTTGGGAGTCCCGTTGTTGGATGACGATGTCTCTTCTGGTGCCGTTCTCCCCAGCCATGATAATGGCAACTCCTCCTGCTGAAGGGCTGTTGTAGCGGCGTTCATGTTCTCCTTGGGGGGTTCTGTCTGCATGTATGACTAACTGGCACTGTGGGGAATCGAGGCGTTCTATGGCTGATTTGAAAGAAGCAATGTAACCGTTGCAATCGTGTAACATCTCTTGTAATTGCAAGATGAGGTGATGGCGTAGCACTGGGAAGTTTTTGATCGTTGGCGAGCTTGCTCCTGTGTATTGTTGATGAAGTATATCTGGAGAAATGCCGGGCTGTGAGACTGCTGGGGATACAGTGAACCTGCTAGGTGGTAGACTTGGCCTTGGATTTTGAATGTAGGCATGAAACCTGGTTCCCGGATTTGTTTGGCACCAAAGGATGTCATCTGGAAGCACGAATTGTATTGGTGAGCCTTGGCAAAGAAGTGTTTACTGTCTGTGTGGGTATTGTCGCTCAGAGATTGGAGTAACGCTGGAGGCTCAATAGGTGGCGGGAAGTTGACTTTTCCAGAAGAACAGCAGATAGATGGTCGTTCACCTGGCCAGCGTTTGGCCGTACAATGGGGGCATACCGTTGTCAAGGAAGCTATATTTGCTTGGGGAATGTCAAAGTTCATATTTAGGTGATAGGCTGTAGCACTCATAAACAAACGGTTTCCTTGTGTTCTGGGGGCTGTGGGTGTCCTGGAAAGTCTCTTTCGTTTTGCCTCTTTACTTTGTCTGTCTCGGTTTGGTGTTCGGCGTTTTGTTGGCCAGCCATGTCTTCGTATGGTTGTGAACTCAGCTCAGTGAAGGAAGGAAAACTAAAAAGGGGGTAAAAAATAGAAGTAAGTTTATTGAAAAAATAAGACGGGTGAGACAGCAGTGATATGAGATGGGTTAAACAGCAGTATTTGTAATGTACAGTTATGGCCTTTAACTTGAGCATTGGTATCATATGTGTTCAAATGAGCAGATGCGTAGACTCAGTGTGTCACAGGTAGTGTCGACATAGTTGTCACAATGAGGTCTTCTAGTAGTGTAGACTTAGTGTTCCACAATCAGTTTCTTTGACTTAGTATGCCACAGTAGTTCTGACTTAGTTGGCACATGTTATTCCGCCTGTGGGTCGTCTTTGCTGAGTAATTGCATGGCATCTTCAAAAGTGGCCTGGGCTGGTGCTGTCGCTTGCACTGTATTTGGTAGGGCACGCGAGGTGTCACCCCGTGTCCTCCCAAGGTTGGTTTTGGTTGCAGGAGTGGTGGGGTTGATTGCAGCAGGTGGGTTGTTTTCAGCAACAGGTGTGGTGGGGTCGTTTTCGACAGGGGGCTTGTTTTCGGCTGCTGGTCTTGTGGTGGTGTCTTCGAGTTGAATTTCGTCTAATTGCACTTGAATGTGTGAGAGTTCTTTGACGGCAGATTTACGCACCTTCTGAATGTGGTTGATGAGGGACTGAACGTGGGCATGGGGTGGCATCCCTGAATTGAATGATTTTTGGCCTGACATCTGAAAGTAGATACAAAGTCAATATAGTGAATGAGCAGGGGGTATTGAGCATTTTTAGGCACTTGGTGGAAATGTTGAAAGAATCCACTGTTGACATTAGATTTATTGCTGAGCTTACCTTTTTGTTGTTGTGTTGCTGTATAAAGCAGGGTGGAGAATGTTGTTGAGAAGTCGTCAAAACTACTGCACTGGTAATCTGGAAAAGCAAATAGATGGTTATGAAAGTCAGTTAACTGTAAAAGTAGGGTTTGGTATACAGTCAGGACGTTCTGAACTGGCACTGTTGACGTGAGAACTTACCTTCTTAAACGTGTGCAGCGTGTATCTGGGGGAAGGCCTGGGCTATATACTGTTTGAGGTTTTTCTGAAAAACAATATAGAGAGAAATGAGTGTGTGGTTTTGATATGTGGGAAGTTTCTCTGGATCGGATAAGATGTACTCAGCTAGGACACAGCTTGCACAGCCGCGATGAAGGAATAGGCTACCACCATGACCACAGCCTTAATTAGGCCCTAGTTTGGGATCTATTTTCGGACACCAAGGCACACAGCATGCACAGCCCCGATGAAACTTGTTTAAGCCTGGCCCTAGTTGTTGGGGTGTTGATTTCTGAGAAGATTGGGTTTCTGACCTATGCACATATTCCATGCATAAATAGGGCGAGATGAATGTAGGCCTATAGTAAGGGGAGGTGTGCTTATTCACTCTCTGATTGTCGGACAAACTTTGCAAGTTTTAGGCGCACAGTCCTCTCATGAGCAAGTTTTAGGCCCATGCCCTCATTAAAAGGGCCACAGGCCCGATTAAATGGACCATCAAACCTCTAACATGAACATTGATCACTTTGATATGTCAAAAAAGTAATACATACCTAGTTAGGGCGAAAAGTATTAAGGGAAAGTCGAGTGCTGGTAAGAACAAAAGAGCACATGGATTTGCAAGTTGGACTATTCTAGTTGAAACCCAATTAGGGAGAGTACATGTACCATCTGGCGCCACCAGATGGCAGCGTACGATGTGTTGGAATCCCTTGAACTATAAATAGATGTGCAAGCCAGGAAGGGAATTCCCTTGCCAAAGGCAACTTTCTGGTGATTTCTTTGCAACGAAATATAGAAAACAACCTTCCCATTAATAATATCGATGTTCCAGAGGCAAAGTATATGCTGTAGAGTTCGAGACAACAGAGAATAGGCCGGACAAACTTTGGCAACTCTCCTTTATATAGGTATCTAGATTAGAAGGGGGACGAATAAAGTCACACTTAGAGAATTTTGCATGAATGGTGGTGACACCTTACCCTGATGCAACGTCTTGGTTTTATTCAAAAATTTACTTCAGCGGAGCAGTAATGAGGGATTTTTAATCGGACACTGTCAATTCTCCTTACCACTCACAGAAGCCAAGCCATTGCTGTTAAGTTATGCAGGGGCTTAATCAATTACCGGCACTCCCTGTGGGGTGAATAACATTACCTTTTGAACAGCTGGCTGTAGGGGGATATAATTGGAACAGCCGGTATACCTGCTGACCTGCTGAACCAAGGTTAATGTTATTTTCAATCCACGATTGCAGGTCACCTGATTTTCGAGATTTCGCGGAAATGAAATTGTAAACAAACACATGTGTGCAGTTCAAATGTAAACAAAAATGTATTTTTGGTACTTTTGGTTGCTGGACTTAGGTTTTCCCACAGTTAGGAGCTGGGGTCAAATAGGTGGTCTATTGTTTATGGGTGGTGTTTTAGTCAGAGCTAGCCCTTGATTATGAAGGGATTTTCAAATTAAGGTGACCATGGTCTTTTTATGTGCTCACCACAGCTTTCAATACTTGATGTATCTGAAGAGGCGCGCAGAACCTGACATGGCCTTACCAAGGAGCTGCTCACGGTGCTGAACTTCTAGCTTGCCTGTCGACTAAGTGCCTTTTTGGCCGAGACATTGCTACATGTAGGAGGAGCAAGCATTTTAAAGTTATAGTAGTGATAGTACAGTTGGTTCGAGCCATTTGGAAGCCGACATGTGAAGGCCTATCTGGGTTCTCCTTCTTCTCCGTATAAAAAGGGGCATATTGCTGACTGAGGAACGAGGCATATTGACATTGCCTCATCATCTCTATCGGATCAATTGATATACTTTTATATGCACGCATACATCACGCCATTGCAGCGTCCGAGTCTGTGGACAATTGGTTTGATTAATTTGTCTCTTCGATATTGCTCCTTTATTGCATTAGATTTTCATCGCAATTCAATCTATTCAAGATATAGCCAATTTGAACCTGTCTGCGCCAAGGATAGATTGGTTCCCGATCACTAGGGATATGCAGTAGAGCACAATGTCATGAAAAACGACCCTTTGTATTGTAAATTCCAATCACCTGCAGGACAGGTCAATTTCTCTCAATAAAATTAATTTTGTTGACTCCTGTAATCTCTACCTTATTAAAAAAAAAGAGAGTGGTGTTAGTCCCAAACTGGTCATTTCTATTTATTTTGACCTCTGTTAAATCAGAATACCTCTCAATTACAGACATCATTTTGTATCCTTGTGCTGTACAACCCAGCCTGGACATACCACAGTTGTCCATGGAGAAGTCTCATCCTCTCTGACACTTCTTTTCTGTAAAGCTACTGATACAACACACTGAACTAGGGATATCTTCCGTTGCCTCCTGTAATATTTACATACCATGGCTGATTAGTTCAATCATATTTCATCCAGCTGGCAGCTCTGCATTGGAAATTTTTGTGGTACAACGTGTTCTCTTGACCTTCAAACAGTAGTATAAAGCTTATATTTACTACTTTACACCCTCAGTCCTATGTTATTAGGTCAGCCAGCTGAGCGCCAGGTCCTTTGGCCTCTTGTTAAATTGAAGAGTTGATTGTTTGGTGACGGTAGCTTAATTTCACAATAATCGTGTATTTATCATTTCTTTTTATGATTTTCTAAAGCTGATTTTGAGGAGAAAGCATTTATACAGATTCTACACAAATGATGTTTATGGGAATCTTTTGTACTATAAAACGCGTATTTTCTGTAGGAGCATTCATCACACATATGATTTGATGGTGAATATAAAGCTGCTAACAAACCCCATAGAAAGCATCTGTCGTCGCTACATCTGACGTTGATTACTCCTTTGGTTTTTAAATAGCAACTGTACATAATGCCCGCCGTGTGTTCTCTTATAGCAAGCAATAGTCAAATTACAGAACAGAATACGTTTGAAGGACAAACCACTTCCATTAAAATACCTTTCTTCGATTTCAGTTTTTATATATGTAATTTGCCCCATAAACACTTCTTCTGCACGTGTTTCTGAAGATAGTGTTGCCATGTTTGCTTGAATTCCATGTGTTATTGTTTCACTCTCTTTCTCAAATTCAGCTTAAACCGATAAACTAATTTTATGATGTTTGTCTTCAATTTTGGATAATACTTCTGCTAACTTCTCCATGTACTCATCAATATTTTTTACTTCCTTGTTTATTCTTAAGTATTATGTCACAATGTTACGATTTGGGACAAACTGGTTCAAAATTTCTATTCCTTCTATTCCTTGTATTTCTTCCACAGTATTGTTATCAAGCGACATTGATGGCTTCTCCCTGGGTTGACGTTCTTTTGGAATTGTTGGTGTTTCCTTGTTTTTTGCCCTTTCCTGAAGCGTGATAGTCATTGAATGTGTCGCCCAATTTTTAGCTTTGATATTTTTAGAACAAGCATCGCAGTGTATATCTAATTCTTTTAATTGTTGCTCCACTTTTGTAATTTGTTGCTGACCTTGTAGAGTATCTACTACCGGTGGACCGACGTAGGGTGTAACAAGGTTTTGGACTTCCAATATCTTTATTTCTGTTTTTAGTTTTCTTTTTTCTACATTCGTCAAATACTTTTTTGTACTAAGATGTCTTTTAAAACTTGTGAAGTGACAATCTTCTCTTCAGGCTTTGCAGTGTTTAAATATATTTGTATGCTCTTTAACTGTTGTTTTCCCGTCATTTATATAGGCTAGCACTAAATTTGTTTAATATGTGAAATTGGTAACCAATCATTAAATTAATCATTGTAGCCTTTCCATTTTATCAACCCATGTTTTTTACCTTTAATCGTTTTATATCTTAATATTTTTTCCATTTTGTATTCCAATTGTTCGGGGTTTGGAACATAGCTGAATTCCTCAGCATAAAAGGTTCGTTCTGATAATCCTCAAGCTTAAAAACAATAGGCCTTGTAAATATAATTTGAACGATTTTAAAGACTTCTTCATTATAATTTGGAAGATAACCTTTAGCAAATATGGTTTTATATTTTGAAATTCTCACACTGTCTCCAATTTTGAAGTTAGGCTTGTTAAAAGTATTTGTGACTCGCTCTACCAAAACTAGGCGCTTGTCGCATCTGAACTTGACAGGTTGATACGGACTTGTTGTTCACTTCCCCATTGTAGACCTTTTGTGAAATCTATTACAAACTGATTTGGTCACATTTCACAAAAGGTCTACAATAGGGAAATGAACAACAAGTCCGTATCAAATTGTCAAGTTCAGATGCAACAAGCGCCTAGTTTTGGTAGAGCGAGCCACATTTATCAAAAAAGCACCATAAAGATTAAACCACACAGTTTCTTTGTTCACCTCCTTTCTGGCGTCTATGGGTTTCATGCCAATTGAACTGTGAAAAGTGTTGTTGTAACCACTAACTGAATTTGCTAATACTGTAAAATCGGACTTAAGATATCACTTCTGGGTATCAGGATGTCCAGCCCACTTTGGCAAAGTGGGTTGGTGTGTCTATTGAATATGCATGGTTTCTCCAATCATTGTTCAAGACCAAGCATAAACAGATTGAGGTTTAGTTTATTGACTGGGTCTTGGATGGACATGATCATGTTAATCGTTATCACTTTTCATAAAAGGAGTTTGTGTCATACCAGAATTGACCAGTTCTATATAAAGGGTGTCACAAAAGAAAACTTTATTGTATTTAGTGCTTTATGAAAGCTGTTTTTCATCTAAGGATTTTTTGGATGTCGACTGTTCAGGCCTATGAAATGCTTGGTTTAGCAGGCTTCGTTTTCTCACATCGTCTATACTGCAAGATGTACCCCAAATGTCAGAAAAGGCTCGTATACAGTGTTGGAGAAATCAAGTACGTGCGTGACTTCGAAGAAGCTTCGATGAATGGTGTTGTCACCTCAATGAAAGAATTTGCGGACCATTATAAGATTATACGCCATTTCGACGCCTTGGAAAATGAGCAGTTGAAGTACACGTCTTAACAAACAGGGTGGATGAGGAAGGAGACCCTATACTTGACCACTGGGTACCTGAGGTTCTGCAACCATTCGTGGAAGGAGAGAACGTTGAAAATTACTTCTTGATAGTTGACCATTTTCGACCCCACGTACAGGACAGAACATTTTGGATGCGGATTACTGAGATGTGGGGAATTCTGCAGTTAGTGTCAGTGGGCTGCATATCCCTGCGGCAGCCGTTAGACCTTACGGTGATGAAGTCGTTTAAGTCTAACGCGCGAAAGGCATGGAAGGCTTGAAGGCATGGAAAACAGCAAATACTGATGAGCAGGGCGGATGCGGAATGATTGGATATTCAGATACGCGTTGTAAATGTTGCATGTGAGGCTGGTGTAGTCCACAGGTCATCATCATTGGATTTGAAGCGGCATTTCGTCCTGGCCATGTTGATGCTGGGCCACTTCCAGTGGTCGATGGAGATCTTCACGCGGACGAAGTGGAAGTTTGGCATGATCAGGGTGTAATGAACCTTCAAAACTGTGGCTAACAGCTAACTTTAATCTTCTCTGATCTGTGTTGGACTCCTATAGAACAACCCTACAGACTCGTGGACCCACCATTTTAGACATCCAAGAAAATGATGTGTAATTAGCAAAACCCATGCCAATTCAGTGAAAAATTAATTAAAAGTGGTCTTCGAAGTTTTTTTTTATTGGGACAACCTGTACAAGTTTTTGTACGCGACCTTGAAATTCAGAAATGATCAGAGCTGGTTTTCTCTTCTCAATAATTTCACAATAGGCCTACTGCGAATGTGACATTACTGGTGTCAGTTCTATGAAGTTCAAAGCCAATGACTACTAGGCCTATTTGCGTTGGTAAACCAATCAGAAAGCAGATAGTACATGTATTATTACAGATTATTACTGCATGTGCAGCCATGTGACCGTCATAGTAATGAAGTGGGCTGGTTTACAGAAGTGATGTCTTAAGTCCGATTTTACAGTATATCATACCAAACATCTGTTTCTTTTGCAGTAAAATATTTGTACATTCTAGTTTTAGGAGTCCTGTTAAACTTCTCTACAACTGCTGCTTTTCTGTGTGAATAAGTAGAAAACCACTCTATGCCTTTTTCTGTTAACAACTCTTTCAAATCTTTGTTGTAAAACTCTTTACCCTCATCAAATTGTATTTTCCCTGGTAAGGCTTCTTTAAAGATAATTTCAAATGCTTCTTTTACTTCAATGCCTCTTTTAGATTTTATTGGAACCGCCCATGCATATCTACTAAAAATATCTATAACAGTTAAAATAAACCTGTGAGCTTTGTTGTTATTTTGCAGTTTTTGCATGTTGACTAAATCTGCTTGCCATTGTTGAGGGAGGGCTTTTAACTTTTTAGCTCAGCTGAAAAGCTGAGCTATTCATATGAGTAAATGGTAGAATGAGTGTCCGTCTGTCTGTCTGTCTGTCTGTCTGTCTGTCTGTCTGTCTGTCTGTCTGTCTGTCTGTCCGTTAAACAGGCACGTTTCAAAACTATGGCGGATAGGCGATAGATTTTCCCTCTGAGGCGTTGAGACCCTTCAGGACTCCTGAATAGACCAAATGTGGGTCCGGCAGGATGAGCGGTTTGGCCACTAGGTGGCACCGAGCGAAATTTTCCAAAAACTTTTCCAGCAGCTGATTTCTCAGTTGGGGATCATGAATCAAATCTAATTTTATAGAGCAAAGCTTTCTCTTTCATTATCAATAGGCGTAGTTCATGAATTTCTCACCAGGTGATGTTACTGGCGCAATTTAGTGAGCACCCCCCAAGAAGAGCATTTTAAATTTCGCGCGAGTTATCCCACGTCCAATCACACATGCAGCGAACGTCACGTCTCGAGTCTGCGCAGTTCAGACGTAAGGAGACCATGCTATGGAATAGATCGCGATCTGTCAATTCAGAGGTAAGTTCTCATTAAATTCACAATTTCATAGGCGATAATATTTGGCTGCTTGTGTTATTGCATGTTGATGACATTAGGGAAGGCTTGGATTGTTTAATTGGATGTGATTAATTTGAAATAGTTCGTCGACGATCGTTGAAAAACGATCTGCGAAATGCAGCTTGGTTGGTCTGAGAAACGATGTCAAAGTCCGGCTTTAAATCATGGATTTCTCAACAAATAACTCTTGTCACATAGCAGAACTAATGTGAACAAACAAGACAATAATAAACATCGTTCTGATATCATCGGGTAAGGTTGCCAATGTACATAAACAGTGTAATTGAGGATCGACGCCAGCGATTTGAAATGTCAACAAACAATAAATGCGATATGATACACACTGACACTTGCACACTGTACATAGCACAATGCTTCAAACGGGGCCGATTCATCACTCTTATCACAATGTATTCCCAATCATATCAATGAACTTCCTTGATCATTCGGCCCTAGCGCCTTATCAGTTGTTGTTGGCCTTGTATTTGATATAAAACTTGGCTAGCTTACCTATTCTATCAAAATTAAAATGTTATCTCCTCATCATGTTTTGCAGGACAGGAATGATCTGCAGCTGCATTTGAACATATTTGGTGACCACATCTCAAAGATGACCAAGAGAGAGGATCGAGCTATGACTTTGCACATCCCATCGACTTCGGTGTTCACCAGTGCAATCATCAGAAGAGCCAGGCAATTCTAGTATTCAAGTATTTCATTCTGTAATACTTACCTCAAAATTTACTAAATAAAGAAAACCGCATGTGGCAGTTGGTTAAAAAAATCAAGTCTATCTGTTTAAAGTTTTTCAAACATTTCAATGGTGGCATTCTGCTAAGGTTTGTTAAGAGTTTCACTTGACTTAAGCAGGGTGTACACTAGTAAAATATTAGCAACATTTTACCAACATTTTACCAACATTTTACCAACATTTTTACAACAATTTTGCAACAAGCCCTTCAAGGCCCTGTGTTCACTAGCAACAAAATTGCAACAAATTAGCAACATTTTTACAACATGTTGGTAAATTGTTGCAAACTTTTTAGTGGGAACAAAGGGAAATAGGTATTTTGGAGGGAAAATGGATGATTCCAAGGAGAGAAGATGTGTTTTGAGTGCTTCTGCAGCAATTTTAGCTGTCATTGTTGAGAGACGGAAGAGGCGGCGAAATAACCAAAGAGAATATGGACCAGGCCCTGGATCAAAATGAGGGTGGATGATGGGGCATACCACTGCCTGTTAAGGCCGCGTATCCATAGGATATGCCCTTGTGTAGTGTGGCGTTATGGGCGTAACAGCCTTGTGACCTGGCACTATGCCCTGAGTCTCCATTGGATATTCCTTTTTGGTCATGTAGGCCTTTGTAGTCCTCATTTCGCAGCGGTCAATCGCGTTTATCCGCACGCTGTCATTATTTCAGAAGACAATTTCTTATGAATATTGAAAATGAAAATACAAGTAACCTGTATTTTCACTTGCAACATCAAATTGACATGTACATGTATATAAAACCTGACTTTTAAGCAACAAATTACAGGTTCGTGCTTGTTATCATAATCATCAGTTTCGGGGTCCCAGAGTAGTTCCCGTTGATGAACCTCTTGAATTAATTTCGCCTCAGACATTGCTTCCGTGTTGTTCACTCGCAAAAGAATGGACATGTTCAATCCCAATATGGGCCTATATTCCCAATCCACAGTGCATATATGCCCGCAATGTGACACGGCATAACCTATGGGAACGATCAATAACACCAACGAAGGTTCATTGTCCGTGTGGCTGGCCAGGCGGTAAAAAGGGAATGTTGTGCAGGGCACGGAATAGCCTATGGATACGCAGCCTAAAGGAGTTGCGGCTTACTGACAAGCCGTCACACAAAAACTTCTAGAAAAGGTTTCATCACCCTACGAAGCAAGACACTCACTTGAGAGTTGCTATACCTGCTTCTTGTTCAAGTCACATGAACTCCGGTAGATCACATGACGCAAATCCTATTTCTGATTGGCTGAAGAGTTTGCAACATTTTTACAACATGCAACAAAGAATTGCATTGCATTTAATTTGCAACAATTTTACAACATGTTGTAAGACGCGTTTTGCTCTGTACACACTACGCAACATTTTTGCAACATTTGTTGCAACTGGAAATGTAAAAATGTTGCTAATATTTTACTAGTGTACACAGGCCTTTAGGCAATAATAGAGTTGGGTAGAGCATTTTGTTAATGTTACCCTTTTAGTTAGGGAAACTGGTGCCTTCTGCATTAGGTGGACCCCACTTACTCATCTGTCAGACCGGCCTCACACGTCGGCAGTGGAGTTTAAGGTCCAGTCTGCGAGATTTACCCATTTCTACCCAGCCAAAAGCGGGTGATTGGGCTAATCTCTCCATGTGATTCAATTCGCATGGATTCTTGTGTCCCGGTGCTGAAAGGATCCCTCTACAAGGGCAGACTACATCCGGTGGCACTGAAGTATGGAAGAAAGACAGAAGACGACCAATTTGCGAAAAGGATCATCATCATCATCATCATGGTAACAGCTGAGGATGAATCATGTTGCTGTGTGTAGAATTGATGGTCCAATATAGGTTAGGTTATCTGTTTGCGCACACATTGCAAGGGTGGAGCTTGCTTGAAGTAGATTGCGCCAGTCTACCGTAATTCACTGTTACACATCCAGAAGCTAATATCCTTAGGCTTTGAGTCCTTAGTTTAGTAGAGTTTGACGAGTAATGTAATATATACGAACAACGCAGCAACAACTCAGCTGAGCGCCAGGCCCTTGGGCCTCTTGTTATAATTTATCCCTTTCCCAGCTGCTTTCACCGCCTCCCAAATTTTAGAAATACTACTAAAAGCTACGTACTGGACTTTCTGTATTATAATACAAATCTCGAAGATATTGTTCATTTTCCATTTAAAAATTACAAAAGAGGGCCCTCTCCAAGCGCTAACTTCTAGTGTCCCCACCTAAATAATGACAGAAAAGGGTGATTTATTCAAATTTTGTGTCGACATGGTCGAGGTCACGTGACCGAGTTGCCATGCAGATGTCCGCAACTGCTCCTTGCCTAGGTGAACCCATGCTTTTCCAAATATTGTGCCAGAAAATAGCTGTTTCCCTGCAGTGTTTTATTTTCTCATCCTATCCATGAACATTGCCTGATTTAGCTAATTCCCAAATTGTGGGATACATAATTGACAAGCTTTTAAACTAGCTTCGAGTAGTTGTTCGCGCAATAACTCAATCTCGTTTTTGTGATCCTTGCATAAATGATTATGACATAGACAAGCTGCATTTGGTATCTCGATTAATTCTAGTAGTTCATCGAGTGCATGAGTATAATTTTCGATTTCCTCTGTGGATGCTTTATTCCACACGTGACCCCTATTGACCGGACAACTATTCTCCACTCTTACATACTCAACAGGTTAATCAAACGATATTGAGAGGCATGAGTGACCAGATGTATTGTCAACAATATGGTAAACCTTATGTCCAGTTATGGATTGAAAGAGGTTGTCAGAGACAATAAAATAATATAATTTAGATCTTGAGCCATTAATTTTACTCTCGAAAGTGTAGTCTACGTCCTGAAACTCTGTCCCTAGCTTCAGAGACGCCCAACCTTTGGAAAAAATCAAGATTTCGATCACCTATTCTTGAGGTATCAATAGCCAGGATTAGCAGCCGCCCGACTCCGACTCCGATTACGAGTACGAGTCAGAGTCGGATCCGCGCGCGAATGTTCAGTTTGATCGATTAGCAACGTCACGACTCCCGGTCAGAGTTGATCTCAGTTCCAGGTGTTTTACGTTAGATGGCGCTGCGAAACGTAAACATAGCAGACGACGGAAACAATCGACTGATCGGCAGTGATTTTCCTTTGATCGTGAATTAAACCAGTTATAGAGAAATGGCAGATAGGCCCACATCTTGGACTTGGGAGCAAAAAATAACCCAAGGGCAATTGCATGCTTCCTCACTTGTAATAACCATTGATAACTACTACCATGCACATGATGCATGTCATGTACACATGATGTGCACGCATCGCATGCGCATCGATGTGCAAAAAAAATCGCGAGAATGCCACCCAACAAAGATGCCCATACAGAGCACCCTTTTTCCACCAGAACTACATTGCTGGGCATTGACATATCCTTGAAAGCATTTACATTTAAAAACGATCAGGAAATACTCCGAATCTACGATGATAACAGAGAAATTTGCACTGGGAGCGCACTTACGAATAGAGGATGTCCAACTCAGAGTTTACGAGCGAGTACGAGTGACCACTTGGGAAACCCCCGCACAGTTGATGACGTAAAGCGCAAAAAGGAATCACCTCGTACTCGGAGTCGGAGTCGGGCGTCTGCTAATCCTGTCTATTATTAAAGTCCCCCCTAATGACAATTCTATCGGGGGCATAAATAACTAATATCTCACTGAGGTAGTTCAGAACATCTTCATACTCTGATTATGTTCTGACGGCATGTATGCACTCCAAAAATTTATCGTATGACCATCGTTGTCGATTACGATGGCGCATACCCTTTTTGACCTTTCTGGTAGGCGAGTTATCTTGTGCTCAAGGTTTTTTCTCCATATTATCGCCACGCCACCATATGGTCTACCGTGTAGAAAGTCTCAATCATACCTGATATGCCATACACAGTTGCATTGCCTAATGATTGTTCAAAACCCGATATCTCACTTTCAAACAACCAATGTTCTTGGATAAAGACAAAATCATGTTTTATTACAAGGCTAGAAATGTATTCCATTCTACCGGGACCATACCCCTGTGAATTGTAAGTCCCGATTGACAGCTCTTTGTTTGGTCTCATCAAATGTTCGTTTGAAGCCATTACCATTAGAGTCACTATTAAGAGCCAGGGCATCATCGTTTGTTCTCAGTGTTGATATCCTCCTTTCTGGGGTTGGGAAGGAAATATTGTCGAACATTTACCCCGCAGGGCCATATTGAGCAGGTTAATACGGCCCATTTCGCCTACTCCCGTTTTGCCTGAAAAATGTGGTCATTTCGCCTACAACCCATTTCGCCTACTCTCATTTCGCCTATTTCCCATTTCGCCTATTTCCCATTTCGCCTAACTCCCATTTCGCCTAACTCCCATTTTGCCTACTTCCCATTTCGCCTACTTCCCCGTTTGCCTGCTGTAGTATGGTTTGTCCAGATAGTGGTACTATAAAATTTGTGGATAGTTTGTAAATATTTAAGTGGGTGTCTGCTAAGAAAAGGTGGGGTCCGATAGAAATAGTTTCAAATTCTAGCAGTTAAGGTGAAGATAAATGAGATTTATATAGCATTATTCCTTGCATAATTGTGCTCTGTTTATCTAAAGAGAGCACAAAAGGTTTAACATAAACTTAAACTGTTCAAAATGTTCACCTCCCTCTGCCATATTTATTAGCCGCGCGTACACCACCTGAAAATGGACCACCAATCTTGGTTCGCGAACCAATGCCGCACCATCGAAAATCCACCAAGCGCGTACACCACCGCTGCAGCTAGTTATAAAATCGGGCAACAGATGGCGCGCAAACAATAAATTGCATGCGCAGAAGGCGCCGTTCGAAAGCGCCGCCTGTCGCCGAACCATCTAACTAGCTAATTGCCGATCCATTAGCGCGTACACCACGACAAAGCCGAGCTTTTAACAAATTCGCCCGGCAATTTGTACCGGCAATGAATTGCCGAACAAATTTGTCGCGGCAATGTGGTGGTGTACGTGCAATTGGTCCACCAATGTGTCGTGGTGTACGCGCAACTAATATATCTGAAATTATCTAATCAGAAATTATCTAATCAGAAATCACATAAATTGTTATTACATAATTTGTTATTACATAATTTGTTATCACATAATTTGTTATCACATAATCATAAAAACAATAAATGCCCCAGAGACTGCATACAATATGAACTTAATTGTATTATGTGTTTCATTGTCATTTTTAATAGTGAAAGGAGCAACAATATCCTTAATAGGAACATTAGTACTAGTTCTGGTATCATTCTGTCTGTTAGCTCCTACAGTGGTTGTAACAGGAGGATCCTTAACTTTCTCAACATTAGTCTTAACCTTTATTTTCTTGACACTATCTCCTTCCATTAGTGGTGTTGCTACTATCTTCTTTTTATTGATATGGTTAATACCAGTTTTAGCATTACTTGGAGCTATCAAGATGTTATTATTGTAGTTATCTATCTTACCTACATTTAGAACCATGTTTGACCCTATGATGTACAGGCCAGGTCCTATTACAAAATCTAGTCTTGTATGTGTTTTGGTAACAGCATTCGGATACCTTAGAATTGAGGTCGGAATATCCACATGTTTATTTATCGAATCCTTTAGAAGCTTTTTAAACTCCATCTGAGCATCTAATTCTGTCCCGGGTATTCCAACTATAGGTGTTCTAGTTTCTCCCTGTGATCCCAAAAGACAGTAAACATATGTCCTGTTAGAGTCATTCAATCTCTCTATCCCTGGATTTGAAAAACCTGATGACTTAAGAGTCATAAACTGTTGGTATGTTCAACATGGTTTCTGTTCTATCATATCAAATACATTTTTATGTCTCCTGACATGATCCTTGATGAAAAATATCAGGATACTTAAAATTAGACATACCAACATCCCAATCAGATTCAAACATTGGTGGCATTCTGTTCTCACGTACTTGCATCAGAAAGAAATTAATTTTCGAATTATTGATGTCATAACCTGGATCTGTTATCGTCGGGTCGTAATCCGGTACACTCCAGGAAGTCCATCCCTCATTACTTTCAAACACTGAGAAATCATATTCATCATTTAGCTCAATAACTGTCCTAGTTTATTACGATTTATGTTATTGTTACCTTCATTGAAAAGTGTTTCACCTGGTGGAGGAATTTGCAACATTTTCATGATTTTACAAATTTGATAATAAGCGTGTGATCTGTAAAATGATTTTATCATTGGATTACTGTGGTTTAAATGGTCATTAATTGAAATCCCACAACCAGTTGTTGCAAACCATACAGCCAGGTTAAATTGATTCTGATAAAACGATAGTGGAGTGCCAGCTTGTTATGATATATTACCTATTACTCGTTATACTAACCATACTAACCATATACCTTATATAGCTTACTAATCATCACGTGACCTGTATCTTTATATATCTTTACTTTAATAAACTGGCTTATACCTGTCGACCGTTGTGCGTGTTGCATCTATGCCTGAGCAAGAAACAGAACATGGTGACAGAAGTGGTCACTCTTCGACGATCATAACGTTCTTAGGGTGGACTATCAGTATTAATAGACTATGTCATCCGATGACGAGACAGAGGAGGAAAACACGGGCCCACAAATAGTCATGGCAGAACGTTCGAATCTCAAGCCGCCGGCACCTCTTGCTCTAACGGGGAATATTTCGGCGAATTGGAGGCGATGGAAGCAGAAATTTATGATATTTCTAACGGCATCACGGATAACGGAGGAACCTATCAAGGTCGCTCTTCTTCTCCACTCAATCGGAGATGAAGGACTGGAAGTTTTCAATTCATTTGGATTACCTGATGATGTCGAATACGCCCCGCTTATTCAAAAATTCGAGGAATATTGCACGCCTCAGAAGAATGTAACATTTGAACGCCATAGATTCAATTCAAGGATACAGCAGGAAGGCGAGTCCTTTGACTGTTTCCTCACGGATATAAAAATAAAAGCCAAGGACTGTGAATGTGACACTCTAAGAGACTCCTTAATAAAATATCGCATTGTATTTGGCATACGAATGGATCGCACGAGGGAACGTCTGCTTAGGGAGAAGGAACTCACCCTCACCAAGGTGATAGACATATGCCGGGCAGCTGAGTTAACCAAAGAACAGATGAGTTCGCTGTCTAACGGACAGCGGCGTGATGAACAGACTGACAAAACAGTAAATGCAGTAGGCCGACAAGGATACAACAAAGCCGCCTCGGGTTATCATAACCAATCAACGTATAAAGGCAGCGGCCCCAAGTGCGGGAATTGCGGGACTTTTCATCAACCACGGCAATGTCCTGCCTATGGCAAACTATTCTCCACTCTTACATACTCAACAGGTTAATCAAACGATATTGAGAGGCATGAGTGACCAGATGTATTGTCAACAATATGGTAAACCTTATGTCCAGTTATGGATTGAAAGAGGTTGTCAGAGACAATAAAATAATATAATTTAGATCTTGAGCCATTAATTTTACTCTCGAAAGTGTAGTCTACGTCCTGAAACTCTGTCCCTAGCTTCAGAGACGCCCAACCTTTGGAAAAAATCAAGATTTCGATCACCTATTCTTGAGGTATCAATAGCCAGGATTAGCAGCCGCCCGACTCCGACTCCGATTACGAGTACGAGTCAGAGTCGGATCCGCGCGCGAATGTTCAGTTTGATCGATTAGCAACGTCACGACTCCCGGTCAGAGTTGATCTCAGTTCCAGGTGTTTTACGTTAGATGGCGCTGCGAAACGTAAACATAGCAGACGACGGAAACAATCGGCTGATCGGCAGTGATTTTCCTTTGATCGTGAATTAAACCAGTTATAGAGAAATGGCAGATAGGCCCACATCTTGGACTTGGGAGCAAAAAATAACCCAAGGGCAATTGCATGCTTCCTCACTTGTAATAACCATTGATAACTACTACCATGCACATGATGCATGTCATGTACACATGATGTGCACGCATCGCATGCGCATCGATGTGCAAAAAAAATCGCGAGAATGCCACCCAACAAAGATGCCCATACAGAGCACCCTTTTTCCACCAGAACTACATTGCTGGGCATTGACATATCCTTGAAAGCATTTACATTTAAAAACGATCAGGAAATACTCCGAATCTACGATGATAACAGAGAAATTTGCACTGGGAGCGCACTTACGAATAGAGGATGTCCAACTCAGAGTTTACGAGCGAGTACGAGTGACCACTTGGGAAACCCCCGCACAGTTGATGACGTAAAGCGCAAAAAGGAATCACCTCGTACTCGGAGTCGGAGTCGGGCGTCTGCTAATCCTGTCTATTATTAAAGTCCCCCCTAATGACAATTCTATCGGGGGCATAAATAACTAATATCTCACTGAGGTAGTTCAGAACATCTTCATACTCTGATTATGTTCTGACGGCATGTATGCACTCCAAAAATTTATCGTATGACCATCGTTGTCGATTACGATGGCGCATACCCTTTTTGACCTTTCTGGTAGGCGAGTTATCTTGTGCTCAAGGTTTTTTCTCCATATTATCGCCACGCCACCATATGGTCTACCGTGTAGAAAGTCTCAATCATACCTGATATGCCATACACAGTTGCATTGCCTAATGATTGTTCAAAACCCGATATCTCACTTTCAAACAACCAATGTTCTTGGATAAAGACAAAATCATGTTTTATTACAAGGCTAGAAATGTATTCCATTCTACCGGGACCATACCCCTGTGAATTGTAAGTCCCGATTGACAGCTCTTTGTTTGGTCTCATCAAATGTTCGTTTGAAGCCATTACCATTAGAGTCACTATTAAGAGCCAGGGCATCATCGTTTGTTCTCAGTGTTGATATCCTCCTTTCTGGGGTTGGGAAGGAAATATTGTCGAACATTTACCCCGCAGGGCCATATTGAGCAGGTTAATACGGCCCATTTCGCCTACTCCCGTTTTGCCTGAAAAATGTGGTCATTTCGCCTACAACCCATTTCGCCTACTCTCATTTCGCCTATTTCCCATTTCGCCTATTTCCCATTTCGCCTAACTCCCATTTCGCCTAACTCCCATTTTGCCTACTTCCCATTTCGCCTACTTCCCCGTTTGCCTGCTGTAGTATGGTTTGTCCAGATAGTGGTACTATAAAATTTGTGGATAGTTTGTAAATATTTAAGTGGGTGTCTGCTAAGAAAAGGTGGGGTCCGATAGAAATAGTTTCAAATTCTAGCAGTTAAGGTGAAGATAAATGAGATTTATATAGCATTATTCCTTGCATAATTGTGCTCTGTTTATCTAAAGAGAGCACAAAAGGTTTAACATAAACTTAAACTGTTCAAAATGTTCACCTCCCTCTGCCATATTTATTAGCCGCGCGTACACCACCTGAAAATGGACCACCAATCTTGGTTCGCGAACCAATGCCGCACCATCGAAAATCCACCAAGCGCGTACACCACCGCTGCAGCTAGTTATAAAATCGGGCAACAGATGGCGCGCAAACAATAAATTGCATGCGCAGAAGGCGCCGTTCGAAAGCGCCGCCTGTCGCCGAACCATCTAACTAGCTAATTGCCGATCCATTAGCGCGTACACCACGACAAAGCCGAGCTTTTAACAAATTCGCCCGGCAATTTGTACCGGCAATGAATTGCCGAACAAATTTGTCGCGGCAATGTGGTGGTGTACGTGCAATTGGTCCACCAATGTGTCGTGGTGTACGCGCAACTAATATATCTGAAATTATCTAATCAGAAATTATCTAATCAGAAATCACATAAATTGTTATTACATAATTTGTTATTACATAATTTGTTATCACATAATTTGTTATCACATAATCATAAAAACAATAAATGCCCCAGAGACTGCATACAATATGAACTTAATTGTATTATGTGTTTCATTGTCATTTTTAATAGTGAAAGGAGCAACAATATCCTTAATAGGAACATTAGTACTAGTTCTGGTATCATTCTGTCTGTTAGCTCCTACAGTGGTTGTAACAGGAGGATCCTTAACTTTCTCAACATTAGTCTTAACCTTTATTTTCTTGACACTATCTCCTTCCATTAGTGGTGTTGCTACTATCTTCTTTTTATTGATATGGTTAATACCAGTTTTAGCATTACTTGGAGCTATCAAGATGTTATTATTGTAGTTATCTATCTTACCTACATTTAGAACCATGTTTGACCCTATGATGTACAGGCCAGGTCCTATTACAAAATCTAGTCTTGTATGTGTTTTGGTAACAGCATTCGGATACCTTAGAATTGAGGTCGGAATATCCACATGTTTATTTATCGAATCCTTTAGAAGCTTTTTAAACTCCATCTGAGCATCTAATTCTGTCCCGGGTATTCCAACTATAGGTGTTCTAGTTTCTCCCTGTGATCCCAAAAGACAGTAAACATATGTCCTGTTAGAGTCATTCAATCTCTCTATCCCTGGATTTGAAAAACCTGATGACTTAAGAGTCATAAACTGTTGGTATGTTCAACATGGTTTCTGTTCTATCATATCAAATACATTTTTATGTCTCCTGACATGATCCTTGATGAAAAATATCAGGATACTTAAAATTAGACATACCAACATCCCAATCAGATTCAAACATTGGTGGCATTCTGTTCTCACGTACTTGCATCAGAAAGAAATTAATTTTCGAATTATTGATGTCATAACCTGGATCTGTTATCGTCGGGTCGTAATCCGGTACACTCCAGGAAGTCCATCCCTCATTACTTTCAAACACTGAGAAATCATATTCATCATTTAGCTCAATAACTGTCCTAGTTTATTACGATTTATGTTATTGTTACCTTCATTGAAAAGTGTTTCACCTGGTGGAGGAATTTGCAACATTTTCATGATTTTACAAATTTGATAATAAGCGTGTGATCTGTAAAATGATTTTATCATTGGATTACTGTGGTTTAAATGGTCATTAATTGAAATCCCACAACCAGTTGTTGCAAACCATACAGCCAGGTTAAATTGATTCTGATAAAACGATAGTGGAGTGCCAGCTTGTTATGATATATTACCTATTACTCGTTATACTAACCATACTAACCATATACCTTATATAGCTTACTAATCATCACGTGACCTGTATCTTTATATATCTTTACTTTAATAAACTGGCTTATACCTGTCGACCGTTGTGCGTGTTGCATCTATGCCTGAGCAAGAAACAGAACATGGTGACAGAAGTGGTCACTCTTCGACGATCATAACGTTCTTAGGGTGGACTATCAGTATTAATAGACTATGTCATCCGATGACGAGACAGAGGAGGAAAACACGGGCCCACAAATAGTCATGGCAGAACGTTCGAATCTCAAGCCGCCGGCACCTCTTGCTCTAACGGGGAATATTTCGGCGAATTGGAGGCGATGGAAGCAGAAATTTATGATATTTCTAACGGCATCACGGATAACGGAGGAACCTATCAAGGTCGCTCTTCTTCTCCACTCAATCGGAGATGAAGGACTGGAAGTTTTCAATTCATTTGGATTACCTGATGATGTCGAATACGCCCCGCTTATTCAAAAATTCGAGGAATATTGCACGCCTCAGAAGAATGTAACATTTGAACGCCATAGATTCAATTCAAGGATACAGCAGGAAGGCGAGTCCTTTGACTGTTTCCTCACGGATATAAAAATAAAAGCCAAGGACTGTGAATGTGACACTCTAAGAGACTCCTTAATAAAATATCGCATTGTATTTGGCATACGAATGGATCGCACGAGGGAACGTCTGCTTAGGGAGAAGGAACTCACCCTCACCAAGGTGATAGACATATGCCGGGCAGCTGAGTTAACCAAAGAACAGATGAGTTCGCTGTCTAACGGACAGCGGCGTGATGAACAGACTGACAAAACAGTAAATGCAGTAGGCCGACAAGGATACAACAAAGCCGCCTCGGGTTATCATAACCAATCAACGTATAAAGGCAGCGGCCCCAAGTGCGGGAATTGCGGGACTTTTCATCAACCACGGCAATGTCCTGCCTATGGCAAACAATGCAAGGGTTGCAAAAGGCTAAATCACTTCATCCGCTGCTGCAGGTCAACTAATAAACAAGTCCACAGCGTAGAGGAGGAGGACGATGACGGTACGTACGAGTCTTTGTTCATTGGCAGCATCAATCAGTTAAAGGGAACAGACGAGTCTGATCAACAATGGCTAACGAAACTGAAGATGGGTCAGCGGCAGGTTTTCGTGAATTTGAAGATAGATACGGGAGCACAGGCCAACGTGCTGCCGTATAACCTATTCAAGCGGATCTGTAACAAACGAGATCTCATAAAAACGAAAATACGGTTAACCACTTACGACGGAACACAGCTACCGGTGGCAGGGAGTTGCAGGATTCGATGCATATACAAGGATAACACGTTTTACGAGGATTTCGTAGTAGTGGACAAACGCAGTGATCCGGTCCTAGGGCTTCGCACGTCTGTCAAGATGAATTTGCTTCAACGTATCGATGCGCTTAATAAGCCTACGTCTGATAGTGCATACTCGACGAATATAAGGATATATTCGAAGGTCTTGTTTGTCTAGATGTGCCAGAGCATCATATTGAAATTGATTCATCAGTGAAACCAGTGATTCATGCGCCGAGGAAATTTCCCATTGCAATGCGGGATAGATTCAAAACTCAACTTGATCGATTGGTTGGTATGAATGTGCTCAAAAAAGTGGATGAGCCCACTGATTGGGTAAATTCAATTGTGTTAGTTGAAAAATCAGATAAATCGCTACGTATTTGTTTAGATCCGAAAGATTTAAACACTGCTGTGAAACGGAAGCATTTTCCATTGATCACATTGGATGAAATTAGCACTAAACTCGCTGGGGCGAAGTACTTTACTGTTCTTGACGCGTCCAATGGATTCTGGCAACAAAAGTTGGATACGGAAAGTTCTATGCTCACAACATTCAACACATGTTTTGGGAGATATCGCTTTCGCCGTCTTCCGTTCTGAATCTCCTCGAGTGCTGAAGTGTTTAATAAAGCAGTGACGCAAATTCTGGAAAATTTGGAGGGAGTCATCAGCTACATCGACGATTTGTTAGTCTGGGGACGCACGAAAGAGGAACACGACGAGCGACTTAGGAAAGTATTGGATCGCCTACGGGAGAAGGGGTTAAAGCTCAATAGACGCAAATGCAGAGTTGGACTCTCAGAGGTTGTTCACATAGGAGGATTACTAAGCGCAGATGGGGTCAAACCGGACCCGCAGAAAGTACAAGCAATCGTGGATATGCCTTAACCAGATTGCAAGGCCGCATTACGCAGATTTCTAGGATTAGTAACATACTTTGGAAAGTATTTGCTGAACTTGTCAGACATTACGTCACCGCTCAGGCAGCTTCTTCCAGAAGATGCTGAGTGGGCTTGGCTGAAACAGCAGTCCGATGCTGTAGCACAATTAAAAATAATGTTGACAACAGCACCAATGCTGAAATTCTATGATGTAACAAAACCAGTGACATTGACAGTTGATGCATCTCAGAAAGGACTAGGTGGGGGTGTCTATAAAACGAAGATTGAAGATTGCAGAATCTATATAACGCAGAGGTCAGAAAAGGTGGAAAACTATATAAAGAAGATTGAAGATTGCAGAATCTATAAAATGCAGAGGTCAGAAATTTACATCTTCAACAGTCAGGCACTTGATTTTAGCATTTTCACATCTCTGAGAAACAAAGTCATTGAGAACAAAGTCATTTGAAACAATTCCGCACACTATCACTATTTTCAGAGTGTTGTTGTCAGATATATAAGGCCTTATGTACACAAAATCAACATCATGTACAGGAATTATTTTCATTTAGTGACGTATCCCGCCTAAATTAAGGAGGAGGTATCTTTAAAGGGTATTGTACATGATCACATAGTATGAATCGATTATTAGTCACCCTTTATTGTTATTTTGCCACTAGAAAAACTATAAAATGAAGAATTCCCGAACTATAAAACGAAGATGCACTCAAAAATCATTGAAGAAAATGTGTTATCAATTTCAAACTTTGGCAACATGACATTTAAGCCAAAACGACCCTTTTCTATTGATTTCAACAAATTCCACACACTTTCATTAATTTTCAGAGGGGGTGTGGTCGGGTATATAGGCCTAATGTACACAAAATCAACATTATGTACAGGAATTATTTTCATTTATTGACGTATCACGCCTAAATTAAGGGGGAGGTATCTTCAAAGCGTACTGCACATGATCACATAGTATGAATCGATTATTAGTCACCCTTCATTTTTTTTTTGGCATTAGAAAAACTATAAAATGAAGAACTCCCGAACTATAAAACGAAGATGCTCTCAAAAATCATTGAAGAAAATGTGTTATCAATTTCAAACTTTGGCAACATGACTTTCAAGCGGAAACGACCCTTTTCTATTGATTTTAACAAATTCCACACACTTTCATTAATTTTCAGAGGGGGTGTGGTCGGGTATATAGGCCTAATGTACACAAAATCAACATTATGTACAGGAATTATTTTCATTTATTGACGTATTACGTCTAAATTAAGGGGGAGGCATCTTCAAAGGGTATTGTACATGATCACATAGTATGAGTCGATTATTAGTGACCCTTCATTTTTAATTTGCCATTAGAAAAACTATAAAATGAAGAACTCCCGAACTATAAAACGAAGATGCTCTCAAAAATCATTGAAGAAAATGTGTTATCAATTTCAAACTTTGGCAACATGACTTTCAAGCTAAAACGACCCTCTTCTATTGATTTCAACAAATTCCACACACTTTCATTAATTTTCAGAGGGGGTGTGGTCGGGTATATAGGCCTAATGTACACAAAATCAACATTATGCACAGGAATTATTTTCATTTATTGACGTATCACGCCTAAATTAAGGGGGAGGTATCTTTAAAGGGTACAAATATTTGTTTTACAGGGTGGCCCAAAAAATGGACAAGCGAGTAGCAGTACAGACACCCTGATTCGGTCCAGTAGGTTTAGCTCCAGGCCCTACTTAGTAAAGCAAAGTCGGGACCCTCGGAATTGTATGTTCCATGCAGAACAGTAACGATTGCGAAAGAACATCTGACTTAGCTTCACAAAATAGGACCTTGGAGCTAAAACTACTGGAGAACTGGACCGAGTCGAGATATCTTGGTATCATTATTCTTGGAGAATGATTTTCCATGCATTGGTGTAGGTAGTTGTGAGTTCAGGGTCAGTTGAAGTATGCTGGTCAGTTTTTAGCTCACCTCTTAGCAGAGGTGAGCTTATCCCATACCGTGGCGTCCGTCGTCCGTCGTCGTCGTCGTCGTCGTCGTCGTCGTCGTCGTCGTCGTCGTCGTCGTCGTCGTCGTCGTCGTCGTCGTCGTCGTCGTCGTCCGTCGTCCGTTAGCAGGGCACGTTTCGTAACTGTTAGAGCTATTGAGTTGAAACTTGGTACACATGTACCCTTATGTAATGACACCTGGGAGACCAAGTTTCGGTCCGATTCGTTTCATGGTTTGGCCACCAGGGGGCCAAACGTTAAAAGTGAAAATATGCAATATCTCCCTTAATAGTAGTCGGGAAATTTTGAAAAAAATATGGTTGGTACTTCTAGCAAAGGTGCATCATATATCCTCCGGGTTTTTGATTTGACCTCCTTTTCAAGGTCACAGAGGTCAAATGGTGTAAATTAGCCGTTGGGATGTAATGATGGCACGTTTCTAAACTGCAATGACTATTGATACCAAATTTGGTACACATTTACCCCTTAGTCAGGTGATCTCAGGGACCGAAGTTTGGTCCAATATGATTCACCACTTGACCACCAGGGGGCAAAATCCAAAAACCTTAAAAATGTGATTATTCCTTAACTTCTTGCCCGATTGCCACCAATTTGATATCATGGGTACATCTAACCACCATACAGTATATGTCACACAGGTTTTTAATTTGACCTTCTTGTCAAGGTCACAGAGGTCAAATGGCGTAAATTGGCCGTCAGGCCGTAACTATGGCACGTTTCTTAACTGCAATGACTATTGATCACAAATTAAGTACACATGTACCCCTTGGTCAGGTGATCTCAGGTACCGAAGTTTGGTGCGATCTGATTTGCCGTTTGGCCTCCAGGGAGGGGGCCAAATCCTAAATTCTTCAAAATGCCATTATTCCTAGTAATGACTTGCCTGATTGGCACCAATTTTATATCATAGGTACATCTAATTCTAACAACCATTCAATGTGTCACCCGGGTCTTCTTTGATTTGACCTACTTTTCAAGGTCACAGAGGTCGAATGTACTGTAAATTGGCCATTTTGGGGAAATTGTAATTGCTTGGACCTACATCAAACCTAACACTACATGACACAAGACCATGCTCTTTATCCATCTTTCCTCCACATGAGGTGAGCACAATGGCCCTGGCCATTTCATTTTGTCCAACCTGTAGTTCTTTCATTACCAGCTATTGCGGGCCTAGCACACTCTGTTTTGAATAGAGGGAGACTCCATCATTCCTATTGTTTGAGATTGGAAAGGTGTGAATTAAACTGGCAATTAGCCTCCTGTGCATTGGTGCATACAAACACTAAAATGTTTGGTTTTTGCTGATTTAGGGTCAAATAAATCAGCCAAAAGTTTTGAAAGCTTCACAAATGATTGTTGCAAGGAAGTACTTTATGATAGTTTGCGAAATTTTGATTAATTCTAGGTGGAAAGTAATATTTTTCGCATATTTGTTGGGAAAAAAATTGAAAATCCTCCAATTTTCAACCCCCCTATGGACACTATGAATTTTTCTCCAATAAAGCTGAAATCTTGGGAATATAATCCTAAGAGTTATATCAACCACGTCTGAAGTCGGGAGTTTGTATCAAATGTATAGTTTCGGAGCTAGCGCAGCTAGAAAAGCCCCCAAAACCCACTTTCTCAGGAATTTACACTACGGGCTACGAGTGAAGCATTACAGATTTACCAAAATCTTCAACCTATAGATGGACACATCGAATTTCCATCCAAATCACTCCAAATTTTGCCAGTAAATACCTAGACATATATAGAATTATGTCAGAAGTCGGGAGTTGGGATTATTTTTACACCCCGCCCAAAAAGCCAACTTTATTGATATTTCCTATGCATTTTCCATTAGGCTTGCCAGGACCAATTAAGCAGGTGCACTAATTGGCTTGATTGGCTCGGCCCGCAATAGCTGGTAATGTGAATTACCTGCACATTGTTCTACTCAGGGAGAAAATATTTTATCGATGAATATATTTGTAAAATTCTTAAAAGGAATACAACTCGTCATTATATGAATTGTAGCTCAGCCATTGGATAATTAACAAATAAACTTGATTTTTTTTGAAACAGCCTTTACGTGATACTATATATTACTCCAAATGGATTTTATATTTCATCAGCTGAGGATTAACTACAATTATTAAAAACTACAAAATTATTACAAACTACAGGATTAACTGTTGTATGAGAATCTTTGGTCAGAGTAGACTTTTAATCTTACAGGGATTCGTATGCCAATACGCCAAAACCGATAGGGCAAATATCAATTTTGGGCATCTTGGCATCCAGCCCATTAAGCCACAGAAATATGAGATCAATCGGGCAACCCGTTCTTGGGTTACGGTCCGGAACAAGAAATCCAAGATGTCCACCTGGCGGCGGCTATATTGAAGATCGGATCACATTCAAAATCAATAGTCCATCCCATTACGCCACAGAAATATGAGATTAATCGGGCAACCCGTTCTTGAGTTCCGGTCCGGAACACGAAAAAAGCGGCGGCGGCGGACGATGGAAACTGGCGGAAACCCTCTGAGAACAAAATGCCCCCATACCCTCTGAGAACAGAATGCCCCTATCGACTTTAAATATACTTCCCCCTTAATTTAGATGGGTACTTCAATAAATGAAAATAATTCCTGTACATGATGTTGATTTTGTGTACATTAGGCTTATATACCTGACCACACCCCCTCTGAAAATTAATGAAAGTGTGTGGAATTTGTTGAAATCAATAGAAAAGGGTCGTTTTGGCTTGAAAGTCATGTTGCCAAAGTTTGAAATTGATAACACATTTTCTTCAATGATTTTTAAGTGCATCTTCGTTTTATAGTTCGGGAGTTCTTCATTTTATAGGTTTTCTAATGGCAAAATAAAAATGAAGGGTGACTAATAATAGACTCATACTATGTGATCATGTACAATACCCTTTGAAGATACCTCCCTCTGAATTTAGGCGTGATACGTCAATAAATGAAAATAATTCATGTACATAATGTTGATCTTGTGTACATTAGGCCTATATACCCGACCACACCCCCTCTGAAAATTAATGAAAGTGTGTGGAATTTGTTGAAATCAATAGAAGAGGGTCGTTTTGGCTTGAAAGTCATGTTGCCAAAGTTTGAAATTGATAACACATTTTCTTCAATGATTTTTGAGAGCATCTTCGTTTTATAGTTCGGGAATTCTTCATTTTATAGTTTTCTAATGGCAAAATAACAATGAAGGGTGACTAATAATCGATTCATACTATGTGATCATGTGCAGTACCCTCTAAAGATACATCTTCCATAATTTAGACGTAATACGTCAATAAATGAAAATAATTCCTATACATAATGTTGATTTTGTGTACATTAGGCCTATATACCCGACCACACCCCCTCTGAAAATTAATGAAAGTGTGTGGAATTTGTTGAAATCAATAGAAAAGGGTCGTTTTGGCTTGAAAGTCATGTTGCCAAAGTTTGAAATTGATAACACATTTTCTTCAATGATTTTTGAGAGCATCTTCGTTTTATAGTTCGGGATTTCTTCATTTTATAGTTTTTCTAATGGCAAAATAACAATGAAGGGTCACTAATAATCGACTCATACTATGTGATCATGTGCAGTACCCTTTAAAGATACATCTTCCCCGATTTAGACGTAATACGTCAATAAATGAAAATAATTCCTGTA
The DNA here is from genome assembly GCF_910592395.1 of Lineus longissimus. NCBI lineage: Eukaryota > Metazoa > Nemertea > Pilidiophora > Heteronemertea > Lineidae > Lineus > Lineus longissimus. The sequence goes on from NC_088321.1 coordinate 4,286,503, forward strand.
CATAATGTTGATTTTGTGTAGGCCTACATTAGGCCTATATACCTGACCCGACCCTTTGAAAATTAATGAAAGTGTGTGGAATTTGTTGAAATCAATAGAAAAGGGTCGTTTTGGCTTGAAAGTCATGTTGCCAAAGTTTGAAATTCATAACTCATTTTCTTCAATGATTTTTGAGTGCATCTTCGTTTTATAGTTCGGGAGTTCTTCATTTTATAGTTTTCTAATGGCAAAATAACAATGAAGGGTCACTAATAATCGACTCATGTGCAGTACGCTTTAAAGATACATCTTCCCCAATTTAGACGTAATACGTCAATAAATGAAAATAATTCCTGTACATAATGTTGATTTTGTGTACATTAGGCTTATATACCCGACCACACCCCCTTTGAAAATTAATGAAAGTGTGTGGAATTTGTTGAAATCAATAGAAAAGGGTCGTTTTGGCTTGAAAGTCATGTTGCCAAAGTTTGAAATTGATAACACATTTTCTTCAATGATTTTTGAGAGCATCTTCGTTTTATAGTTCGGGAGTTCTTCATTTTATAGTTTTTCTAATGGCAAAATAACAATGAAGGGTGACTAATAATCGACTCATACTATGTGATCATGTACAATACCCTCCGAAGATACCTCCCCCTTAATTTAGGCGTGATACGTCAATGAATAAAAATAATTCCTGTACATAATGTTGATTTTGTGTACATTAGCAACGTAGTCTCCTCCAAACAAACGTGGTATATGTACGATTGACATCTGGCCTTTATATCGTGGGCATTCTATGATTAATGAACAGCCAATCAGGAGTCCGTTATAGTGAAGGAGGTTAGGTTGTTGATCTTTTGTTTTAATATATGGTCACTGCCCGCTCGTCCCCGCTCCCCGGGCGCCCGCCCCCCCCGCCCCCCTCCGATTCCACCCTACCATAGACCCCGCATTTAGGCCCTACCCTTTTTAGTGCAGGCAATGCTTTGAATTACCGAACATCTGCCTTTGACATCCCCGTTATGCGCTCCGACCGTGCGCCCCGACCAGTACGAACTGCCGGTGTAAAAGTAGAAAATGTCCCCTGGAAAAAGTGTCCGGCCCTATTGTATTCTGCTATAATAGTGATATTTTGATGGTCCTATTATCTGGTCTATCGAGACCATGACTGAAGCGCATAATAGAATCCTTTGTTACCCGGACATTCTATCCTAGGACATTTTAAACTTCTACACCGGTCCAGTGTAATCGTTATTGTAGTCCTCTGAAGATATCAGCCCGAGTCAGCTTACAAGCACAAAGAAAATAGTGGAAGAGTACCCTCCCCTGATCCCCACCCATAAACGTGCCCGCCCACGGACCCCAACCACCACCACGCCTTTGGCTGCACATTGATTTTTTTACTCTCAGAATATATGTATTGCGGTGGTAGGAACTAGGTTATGTTTTAGGCCCTTTTGACAAAAGACCTTACAGGTCTTTTGCCCCAAATAAGCCTACAACCCCCAAAGAACCATCCACCGCAATACATATATTCTTCAATGAAATTACTGTAGAAATCATCATGTCAGCTTTAACAAAATATCGATCGTATTACGGGGAAAACACTACCTCGTAAACCAGCCAATACGAGGAAAATCCAATTAAGTCATTTCGCAGTAAGTGACTCAGTATCATACTCTACTTTCTAGTTGTGACTCTCTTAGAAGAGAATCCAATCAATCTGACCTAGATATTCTCTTAGAAGAGAATCCAATGACCTAGTTATTCTCTTCTAAGAGAATCTTATTGATTAGTACGTTTGCGAAATGAGTGATCTTCAAAGTCCACATAATTTTACTAGTAAATAAATAGAAAATGGCAACAGGATATTTATTAAATACCGAAAGGGCACATAAGATTCCACTTGGTTTGAAAGCTGAGAGGCAGCATCATATCATTACTCATAACCCCTCATCTGCTAACCCCAAAGAAACTTTGTATGTTAGAATACCGGCATTGCGAGAGAATACATTCTTTGTACCTAAATCTCTTTATCTGTCTGCTGATGTAACCATTTCTGGTGATTCTAAAAATAGTGTTGTAAATAATCTTGGTAGAAACCTGATTTCAAAGATGGTGGTTAAGATAGTCGTCTACACGGATCAGGAAAGAAGCTTCAGAACACAAAAGATGGTATTCAATTATCTGTTACAAAGAAATCTGGAAAGGGACCATACAAAATGCACATATTCGTGGTTTCTGACGCCCAGGTTAACATTCAGAATTCTCAGATTGCTTCACTCCAACACTGAAACAAAAGTTCGTACAACACTAAATTAAATACTAAATACTAGATAATGAGTTTTACTAGTGATTTTCTAAGTAATTAAATGGATACACCAGGAAAGAAAGATATCATAAATACACTGTATCAAAGTTTACTGTTGGCATCAACAACAATTGGTTACTCTATGCTACTGAAAAGGTTCTTGAGAATCAATATTGGTCCCCCAAGTCAGGCCAACCTAGAGGAAATTCTTAAACTGGGTGGAACTGTAGCTATTAGTAATGGAACATTAGAGTACCTTTACGATCAAGGAATCCTACCCAGAAATATTATGAAGTAAGAATAATTTACTTATTTGATAAAAGGTAAATTTGAAAACGAAAATTTGCTTAACTAAATGGTTACTGTAATGAACATAGATTCAAGTGACTATCCAGATCAGAGTTCAAGTGATTTAACAGTCAATCTCAAGACTGAAATTCAGGATGCATGTAGCATCACTTTAACTTTTGCAGTAATACCTTGTACATTCTACAACATCAGTGCGGCCAGGGAGAATAACCGAATCAAAGTTAAGGGGTTTGATGTGGCAGAGATTACGCTACCAGATGGTCTTTATGACCTACAGAGCTTTTCAAAAGTATTTGCGGATAAGTTGAAAGAAAATAGTATGAGTAGAGGTGCTGTCAGATTTGACCTTGAAGAACCAACAGGTAAGGCCATCTTACACTTCCTAAAGGGAAAAAATGAGGCGCATTATCAGATCTATTTTCTTGGTAAAAGTAATGAATTATTTGGCATGAAAACAGAATGGCCTTACCCTTTAGACAATAAAAGTAAGGATAATGTTGTAAGCGAGAAACCCATCAATTTTAGACCAATTAACAATTTTGTTTTTCACTGTGACATAATCGAATCTAATAGTGTATTAAGTAATGGTGAAGCATCTGATGTGCTAACCACAAGACCAATAAAGGAAGCTAATTTTGGAGATTTAATAGCATACACATTTGAGAAACCAATAGCAATTCCCTGTAAACCAAGATTCAATAAGCTGAATATTCGCTTAACTGATGAAAAAGGTGACATCATCGATCTTAATGGTCATAATGTACAGTACCAATTGGTATTAACTCGAGCTATGCTCTCAGGACAAAGTCCGACACATCATTGAAATTAAAATTCGTTGAAATTAAATGGCTGGCATTGGTATGTTATTTGGATCTGCAATAATCAATGGATTAGCATTCACTGGATCCGGTTACCTTTTCAAGTCACTAGACAAAAACGGTTATGAAGATGAAGTGAAAAGACATGATTTGGCTCAGGAGCAATTACAGAAGGCCTCCACAGAATGGGAGGAGCATAGAAAGAGTACTATTGACTTTGTTAATCTTGAATTAAAGAGAGAAAGAGACGCTTCTATTGATTTTAACAATACTGATTCAGCACTTACTGTTTACAATCATTTACATCCAGAAAGAACTATTGTACTACCTCAGCGACCACAATTAAGTGATTACTACCAACCTAGTGATGAAATGAAGAAATACGAGTACCTATGGATTATCCTAGGACTTAGTGGTTTAGGGTTAATAATTGATTATTTTACTAGAGTTAGAAAGACTAAGACCACTGATCGGGCACAGTCCTGATGATCGGGCACAGTCCTGATGATCGGACACAGTCCTGAGAGCATAGCTCGATCAGAAGCGGGACTAAGATTTTTGATGGGAAAGAGTAAATCCAAATGGATGTTGTAGTCTAATGATCAGTTTTGATCCTTTTTTCATCTTAAGTTCTTCTATGTAGTACTGTCTTTTCTCCTTAGGAATAACACTGTTTTCTTCTAAGGCATCTTTCATGGCTGATTCATCCTTTTTAAAAAATAATACTAAAATTCTTATGTTCTCTCTGTAGTCCTTGACAACTGAATTGTACTTCTGAACTAGTAACCAAACAGTGAGATTGTAGTGCCTGCCGGAAAAGGCAAGATTACATAACTCGGACACCTTCTTTTTTGTGTCTCTCAAATTAGCACAGTCATCAATGAGGAATAATGTGTTAGAACCAGCAAAGGTCAGAGTAGCAAACTGAAGCACAAGGTCCAAATTACTGGCCACAGCTTCGGGATTAACTATGTAGACGTTCTTGTCTTGGTAAATCCATTTCCTTTCATATGTCTTATTGTTGAAATATGTTGGACAGAAAATGACTATGTTCTGGAACTTGTGCCGATACTCCTTTTCTAAGAGGTCAAGGGCAAAATATGTCTTACCACAATTGGTAACACCAGAAATTAACATATTGTGTGGCTCGTAAATAAATACTTCACCCATTTAAATGGATGTAAAGGATGACACACAGCAGTATCTAAGGGATTTGTACTACAACCCCGAGAGTCCCGTGGCTTACAGTTCTTTGAGTAAAATCTGGAAACAGGTCAAGGAAGATATGACTTCGTCACGAGAGCAGAGCTCAGGAAAACTTATTAAACAAAAAGAAGTGAAAGAATTTCTAGAAACACTACCAACTCACCAACTACACAAACCGGCCATTAAGAAATTCACCTTCAGGAAGACAATGGTATCGTACATCGATCAACAGTGGCAGGCTGATCTGGTTGACATGCAGAAATTCGAGAGTAAGAATAAGGGTTTCAGATTCATTTTAACAGTCATAGATCTATTTAGTCGTTTTTCTTGGGCTCTAGCAGTTGATAGTAAGAGGGGAGAAGAAATCAGAGATGCATTTAAAGTGATATTTGAGGAAGCAAAACCAACGAAAATCCAGTTTGATGACGGTAAAGAATTTTACAACAAACACTTCAAGGAACTCTTAACAGAAAATGACATAGAATGGTTCTCCACAAAATCTGATAAGAAGGCAGCAGTAGTAGAGAGATTCAATAGAACCCTTAAAGAAAAAATGTGGCGTTATTTCACCGCTAAGGAGACTGACAAGTGGATTGACGTTCTGGATGACCTGGTCAGCGGCTACAACAACACATTTCACTCATCAATAGGTATGAAACCTGTAGACGCCAGAAAGATGGAAAACGAAGGAACAGTGTGGTACAATCTTTACGGTCTTCACCTCAAAGAGACATTTGGTGATCCAAAGTACAAAGTAGGTGACAGTGTAAGAATTTCAAAGTACAAGTCCATTTTCGGTAAAGGTTACATGCCCAACTACACTGAGGAGGTGTTCCAAATCAAACAGATCATCTTTACTCACCCTATCTCTACAAGCTTGAGGATTACCACAAAGAAGAAATTCAAGGATATTTCTATGAAGAGGAATTGAGCTATGTTCCTAATCCTGACCAGCTAGAGTACAAGATCGAGAAAATCCTAAGGTACAAGACCAGTAAAGGCAAGAAATACGGATTAGTGAAGTGGAAGGGTTACAGTGATAAGTTCAATGAATGGTTACCAGTTTCTGATATCAAATCATTGAAATGAAATAAAGTCTCTAAAGTGACTTAAGTCACAAGAACAAGTTCGAAAAACGTAATTTAAAAAAAAAATGTCCTACTAAATAAAGAAAGAAATGGAGGGAGCAATATTTGATAATCAAAATGGTATGATGAATCAGAATAATATGACGAATCATGATAATATGATGAATCAAAATATTCAGAAGTTTTTGTATTATTTGCATCAAAATAATATGTTAAATCAAAATATGATAAATCAGATTATGTTAAATCAAAATATGATAAATCAGTTTATCTTAAATCAGATTATTTTAAATCAAAACATGGAAAATCAAAAGATGGAAAATCAAAACATGGAAAATCAGAATAATATGATGAATCAAAACATGGAAAATCAACCTACAATTTATTGTGTTAAGTGCTGTGAAAAGAAACCTGAAATTAATTTTGAAAAGAACAGGCGTAATAAACTACTTGATTACTGTAAAGAATGTGGTTCAAGTAAAATCAAGGGATGTAATAAATGTTATGAAATTAAATTACTAAGTGATGGTGAATTTGGTAAAAACGGAAATAGAGGTAACTGCAGATCATGTTTTAATTCATATTACAAAAAGGATTACCTTGACCAAAATGGTAATAGAGACAGACACAAAATTAGAGTTGGTCTAAACCGCATTTCTAAGGGAGAGTGTAACGGTAATTCCTCATTTAATCTAGGATGTACAGACAGTGTCTTCCATCAGTGGTTAGAGTACCAGAGGAGTCTATCTCCAATAGGACAAAGTCCCGAGAACAGAGTTCGAATAGAAGAAGAGTTGGATCATGTCTTACCAATCAAGGAATTCAAAGATAAACCTGAACTGTGCTTTGCTTGGTTTAGCATGAGACCAATGGAAAAGACAGAAAACAGACAGAAGATTATGGATTATCGAATTTAAATAATAACATGAGAATGAACCAGAACATTAACATATGTAGTCAGGCAGAAATCATAAACGAGATGATTAAGTTGAATAATACACTTGAAAGAAATTTACTCTTTGCAGTGAATTGATTTTATTCTACTTAATTAAATGAATAGAACTTGGGGTTACACAAAACGACCACGTAATTGGAAAGAAAGATTATAACGATTTCATAGAGAATTAGAGGCAGAAGTAGAGTCAAAGTTGGAGCCTGGTCCCGAAAAACCTTTAAAACCTGCTGGGCCTGCTGGGTCAGAAAAACCTTTAAAATTTAATGTACTTCAAAAACCTGTAGTGTCTGTAGGATCAACACTAAACACTAGAAATGACAGAACAACTGATTCTAGTTATTCCCACTAATTAAATGGATGGAGACAACAAGGTTTATCCAGATTTAAGTAATTTAAACTCTGAAAGTCAATTAAACTATGAAAGGTCTGAAAAGCATACAGAAAGTAACCCTCAGGCTTTCAGACTACAACAAATATGTGAGGTTAAGAGTTTCTTAGAAAGCGAGATTGAATTTAGAAGAAAGATATTTTCAAAGTACAAAAAAGCATTTAGCGTAATTACTGGCATTAGCCATTTCCTTAATTTAACTAGCGTAGCAGCCGGATCTGTTGGTGTTTCCGCTTTAGCTGGTGTCATCACGGCACCGATAGGCTTAGCTCTGGGTGGCGTAACAATAGGTAGTGCCATTATTTCATCAGCCTTAGGCTGGGAGAAAAAGAATATTCTAAGGAAAATTGAAAAACATGAGAATATCAGAATGTTGGCAATTTCAAAACTGAACACAATCAATGATTTGGTTAGTAAAGCCTTAACCGATTCTCACATATCTACAGAGGAAGTCGGTTTAATACTCAAGGAGAAGGAGAAATACATTTCGATGAAAAATGCCATTAGGAAAAAACAAAGGGAGACCAATTCCAATGTCGATGTAGAGTCTCTCAAAAAAACATTTTTAGAACAAGGAAAAAAGATAGCTCAGATAGAGATGCTAGAAAAACTAAAAGTTCAGTAAATCAAACAGGACTCGAGCTATGCTCTCAAGACGAAGTCGTACTAAATAGTCCTAATCCTAATGTGGTGTATCACTATCACTATTATCATTACTTTGGTGTTAGGGATGAATTTCCGCCAGTGCCACTACCATCAGCGCCACCATATTCATTAGTTTAATCGAGCTATGCTCTCAGGACAAAGTCTGACTAGGACAAAGTCCAGAGAGCAAAGCTCGACTCAAGCGAAGTTTGAATCGCTGTAATCTATGTAGCCTTCATAATACATTCCAAATGGTAACGTTCTTATTCCATCTTCAAGTATGAACCTCTTATCATCAAAAGGACTGAGGCTTTTTTTGTCAACTTCTTCCAAATAGATTTGGTGTTTATCTGATCTTAAGTGTCTCATCTTGTGGTAAAATGACCTACTCTTTTCAAGACAATCAACATAGTCATCATTGAGATATCTCTCCTTACTACATTCTTGGCAATACCCTTCAATTTCTTAGAATCGTAATCTTTTGTCGAGCCTTGCTCTCCAGACATAGTCTTGGTCCTGTAAGCATACATCTTACTTCTAAGGGCAATGAATTCAGTCATCTCGACTCCTCCTAACTCATCCTTGAAATAACCTGGCACCTTCTTCTTACTGGTGTCATAGAGTGGATGATCTTTTGGATAATTACTAAGGTCAAAATAGTGTTTCAACTCCTTTAAGTCTTTAGTTAAGTATTAATGTTAAGTACAAAGGAATCTGTATCTAGATACAGCAGTTCAATATTTTTCTCACCAAAGTACGGTTGAAGAACTTCATAATAGAATTCATACATTAATAATTTAGACAATTCAAGTACTGAAGCTCCTATGTAGATTGGTTTGTTGAATTTCATTGATGTTTTCCTCATGCTAATAGCAGCATTATGTTCGTCAAATACGCATATCGATGAAAACCTGGGATTGGCCATTACATTCCTGGCTCTCTCCCCGTCCGATACCAATTCAATTTCCACCCTGTTCCTTACATTCTCACAAGTCTTTCCGTAGAAAGCATTATTCATGAGCTTAAAATAGTCTTTCTCAAAATCAGTCTTAGAATCCATACGTCTTTTAGTGTTAAAATCAATGTATGGTGCTAACCACTTTGATTGTTTAAAACATATCACCGAATGAACCCTCTTAAGTACCATTCCGTGCTTGAGGTAAAATTGTAGCATTCTGTAATGCACTATGTAATTAGTTTTATCCTTTTGTGTTAGTATTAGTTTCTCTACATTTGATCTTTTATCATCACCCAGTAACTCCCTCTGGTAAGGACTTAATTCATCATCTTCAATAAAGAGAGATTCAGGACAGAATGGAAAGTTCCTCGACTGAAATTTAATATTTCCTGGATACTCCAAATCCACCTCTAAGAAATACCCTTCCTCACTATCACTTGGAATTGCCATAATCTGCTCTTTACTAATAACATTCATGTTAAGTCGAGCTTTGCTCTCTGGACTTTGTCCTAGTCGGACTTTGTCCTGAGAGCATAGCTCGAGTGGATCAATATCTATCATTTCAAAACTACCATAGGGTTGAGGTTCCATCATAGACCAGCCATAGAGATTATTTGCGTCTATGTAGAGTAGTTTATGACTCTCATCGGCCTTGATATGTCTTGTGCCCATAACACCCGAAATTCCACCTCGTATTGCTTTCTCAAAAGTAAGTAAGATGTTGGTATCAGTCAGTAGTTCTAGGTTTATTCCTGTGTATTTCAAACCAGCTTGCCAGGTTAGGCCTGGTGCTGAGTAACAGTGACATGGATCTATCTGAAAGTAGTTCAAATTGACATCCCTGAATTTCTCAAATAAATCAGCTAGAAGGATCACATCAGTTTTGAGGTAGAGGTCAATGAACTCACCGTGATTCCTGATCTTGAAATGATCCCATATTACCTTAGCTTCATCATAGGCAGAATCAGGTGCCATTTCATTTTTCAATTCGTCAAAAAACATAGACTTTTCTAGGTAAGTAACATTGTAGCTTTCATGTGATGTGTAAAAAGAGTAAGGTACTGAACCCTTCTTCCTCAATAGCTTAAAGTCAGTGGTATTTGGGAACAGCTGTCTGGTAATTTTAAAATCATCATCCAACATTGATTTGGTTATGTTGTCTAAACTGGACTGCAGGAATCTGTACGAGTCCAAAAACCTGAAACAACCGAACTGAAATGAAATGTATTCCTCTGATGTTTTGGCAAGTATTTTCAGTTTCTTGTACTTCGGTAGCTTAGTCATTAATTCTTTAATAAATAAGTGAGAATCGTAATTACTGAGATTGTGAAAAAACACTGGAACAAACATAGCTTTCTTTTCATTCAAATTACACGAGTTGTGAGCAGCACCTCGATATCTACCACAGTAGTGATCATGATCCTTGACCTTGTCATATCCCAAAGGTTGATTACAATAGTAACAATGTGTTTCTAATTGATATTTATGCCAGTCTTCATCTGTCATTGTTAGAGGAAAGTTACAGTTCAATAAATTAGAGAATTGTTCTTCCATCCTGATTAACCAATTACAGAACACATCTACAACATCAGCACCCCTGTGAGACACATACTGGCTACTGTAAAGGTGTGTGTAGTCTGAGTGAACATAAACACCAACAGCTGATGCATTTTGTTTAAAACGTTTTTTAGTGGTAACAGTGGTATCTGTCTCAGGACGAAGTCCGACTCGAGCTCTGCTCTGAGTTGTGTCGGACTTCGTCCTGAGAGCAGAGCTCGAGTTATCATTGACTGTTGTGCTTATCGCTTCGAAATCAGCATAGATCACAAATGGAACTCTATTTTTGAATGAGTGTTTTTCAAATTTAATTTGTGACCATTTACTGTTAGGTGGAGGCAAAGTAATCTTACAGTAATCGTGTTCTCCACATTTCTTTTTATGTTTATCTAGTGTTGACTTCCTGTAAAAGTAATTCATGCATCTCCTGCAAAGATACACTCTATGAGCTAGTGTCCTGAAGAAAAGATTGATGTCTCTTATGTACATGAAATGGTCCTTGAAATACAGCAGATCGATGACATCATCATCATCATAATTCTTGGACAGGTAGAGAGGTTCTAGTTTTGCCTCACAGGTGCTCTTAGCCGATTCATTCTGCAATTTAAACACATTAATTTTGAGATTATTATCACTCTCTATCTTAGGAATATCCTTTTGAATACATACAGGAAATGAGTCTATTCGTACTCCGTACTGAGAGCTAGGCTCGATTACGACATCAGTAGTTTTCGAACTCTGTTCTCGTGACGAAGTCATTTGTAGCATATCGGTAGTAATATTTAATGTACTCTCGAGCTCTGCTCTCAGGACAAAGTCCGTCTCTGGATTTTCTTTCAGATATTTAGCGGCCAATAAAGACCAGAGAAAACATTTATTGTCATTTGATTCCACATTTATTACTGCTTTTGTTTAAAATGGTAATTTAGTGTAATGACCACCTTTACACCTCTTGTAAGAACAGATGGTCATGTTACAAGACTCTATTTTATTTAAAGTAAGTCCAGAACCTTGAAAGTACCTTTACTCAATCTGTGTCTTAATGTAGTTTAACTGGTTGGTTATGGCATAAATTGCCTGGTTCCTTGAAATTATGCTTTCCATTGGAGACTGAATGGGTTGTGTTACACTTTCACCCTGACGATCAAACTGAGCAAATACTGATATGCTAATTTTGTGATGGTAATCATTGAGTTGAAATAATACCTCCTCTAATTTATCTCTGTATTCATACACTTGTTTAGCTTCTCTGTCAATCTTCAAACTAATGGTGACTACAGGCTTGCCAAATTGTTTTACTATTTCTATTCCACTCACTTTCTTTATGCCATCTAGCTCATTTTCCTCAAATGCAAGTTTCTTATCCATAGTTTTAGGGATCAGTGATTGGGCTCGGGGTTGAGCAAGAGGCACATAATCCGGATTTAATTTACTTAAGTGACCTTTGGTTCTCCTGTGAATGGCCATATTATTGTATGATATGTACTTGTCACATGTAGTGCAAAGTATTTTCTGATTCTTATCAGTCATTCTATTTATTGGACTAAAATTTATTAAATTCAATAAATCTCTTGAATTAAATAGAAATGGACTTCATAATCAATGAACAAGAATGTAATGAAGCCAAATTTGAGTACTACTTAACAGACCAATTAGACATAAAATCCATTACTTTGAAATCGATAACCTTTTACAATTCATGGTGGACAGGTGATTTTCTACCAGAGGGAGTAAGGATTTTCTCATTTCTAGTCGAAATAACCAGAATTACAACACATGAGCCCTTAGATAAACAATTATGGTGTATGGATGAATTTAGGACATTATTTGCTCCTGGACTTGAAACAGATACACTTGAAAAGGAAGTCATGAAAATTTGCGAACGGCATTTGGAAAAGGAATCTACCACAACTAAAGACACCATTACTAAATACACATTTCCATACTCTCGACATTTTAGTTTAAGTGAGTTTTGTGAGGTATGGCAAAAATACATAAACGAAATTGGAATTAGCCACGTTAAGGTCAACTGTGATAACAATAATTACATAACCCTTGAACTTTCAGAGGATAAAGAGTACCCTCTGAAAGTAGACAAGTTAGATAAAAATGAAAAAATCAAGATTGAGAGAAACACAAAAGGTTTTCAAATAAGCAAAACCATAAGAGAGGTGATAGAAAAACAGTTCACAGTGGTGAATGAGTGGTTTGGCTTTAAGCAAACTAAATTCACCAAGAAAGGAAAATACTACTCCACAAGACCACTCAACTTTTACAGGAAATATCTATTCCTGCAAGCTAATTTGGTTGACAAAGCTAAGACCCTCTACAACAATAAACCATCTAACATTTTCTGCATCATACCTGTAGAAGATGGTGACCAAATAAAAATGCAGCGATACGAACCGAATTGTAAGAAAACGATAAATAAGTGTACTAATCACATAAAATTCGAAATCACTGATGAGAATGGTAAGCTAGTTAATTTCAGAGGAACAGAGGTTTCTTTAGAGTTAAGAATCGAGCTATGCTCTCAGGACGAAGTCCGAATAGAGTTAAACTCTCAGGACAAAGTCCGAATAGAGTTAAACTCTTGTGGTGAAGACAAGCACCTCGGACTCGAGCTATGCTCTCAGGACGAAGTCTGACCACCTGATGAGATCATTCCATTAAATGAATAATACATTTCTTCTCTTTAACTACAGGTTTAACAAGAGGGCTAATTGATCCCTTCATGACTGCTTCATTCGGACTTCGTCCTGAGAGCATAGCTCGATTCAAGCCTGATCGCTGCTCTTTACTTCCTTTTTTAGGAAGTTTCTTAAACATAATGAATGCTGCTAAAATAATTGCACCTAAACCTAGTACATAGACATAGGTATTACTACTAGATTCACGCAGTGATACATCAGTATTTTGAGATTGTGGTTCTTCTTCCTCTACTTCTTCTTCCTCCTTTTCCACAACTCTGTTGTTTGGTGAGGAGTCCTGTACTTTAAATGTCGTCTTATCCTTTTTTATCCTCTTAAATTCCTTAGATCTTCTACCCAGTTCTCTAGACCATGCTAATTGTTTCTCTGATCGAGGTTTCTTAGACACTGAAACTTTAGTCGGACTTTGTCCTGAGAGCATAGCTCGAGTAGTATCAGTTACAGTTTCAAGTTCCATTTATCTTGCTCAAATTAATTGGACATATGTTCTCATAACCAGGTTAATTTAGTCTTCTTTATCATCACTACCTGTGATATCTAGACTTTCATCTATTGGTTTGTCACATTCAGAGACAGTCATATTTGGTGTATTCATATTTGATGCAGTCATACTCGATGTATTCATAGATGATTCCTCATGACAATGACCTAAAGTAATAAGTGTTGTTGAAGCAAGTGCAGTTAGTGCACCCATTCTCAAACTCAACCATCCAAGCCATTTATCCAACTCGTTAGTTATCAAATAATCATTTCTAAGATCATGGTAAAGATTATCTTCATCATCTATTGGTAATAACCACCTTGATAATTTAGTGTAAGCTTTAAGTACTGTCTTACCCAAAGAATCATTAAGTCTGGCAGCCATCTTTGTTTCATACATTCTATGGTGTTTTAAGATTTCTTTTTCAGTCATATTATCTAAGTCATTAAAAGTTATTTGTTTATTAAGGAAATCCTTGCTTTTACCAGTTGCAATTAAAATTTCTAAGTCTTGTTTGGCTTTAAGGCCACTATCAGTCAAATAGTTCAAATTTTGTTGATTGCTACTTGAACCTTGTTGATTGCTAGTCGGACTTTGTCCTGAGAGCATAGCTCGAGTTGATCCTAGTTGGCAACTAGAATTGACTATTCCTTGACTAGGAGTAACTAAATTTGAACTATTCAACTGCTTGTTTGAAACTTGTTGATTTGTAGAGCAGTTCTGTTGAAAGTTAGTTCTGTTTTGTTGGTAACTACCAGTGTTCTGTTGGTTAGAAGCCCCGACTCGAGCTAAGCTCTCAGGACTCATAACACCAATCTGTTTCATCTGTTGTTCAATCACTGCAGATGTCTGACTGTTCATTTGCTGATTATTCATTTAAAATTATGGAAAAATGACTGTTAAGTGCAAAATGCTGTTTTCACAACTTTATTGCATCTTAACACTAGCTCGAGCTATGCTCTCAGGACGAAGTCCGGCTCGAGCTATGCTCTCAGGACGAAGTCCGGCTCAAGCTATGCTCTCAGGACGAAGTCCGGCTCGAGCTATGCTCTCAGGACGAAGTCCGGCTGGTGTAAACTTAATACTACTGATGCAGTTATTGTCTCTACCTGCACTGGCACTCAGTAAAACGTCAAACTGCTTGTCAATATCCTGGTCATATACCTTCTCAAATTTGTAATTCTGGAAGAAAATACTTTGAGTGAAATCATACCATAATCTCTCCAAATCATTTACTCGCTCCTTGTTGGTTAAAAAAGGTGTAAATATTACATAATCAATTTTCATCGTTTTAAAGGCTTGGTGTAAAAATACCTTGTAGTTAATGGTGACCTTGACACCACAGTAATGCAGAAATCTTAGGAAGGCAAAGTAAACTAGTCTAAGGTCAGTGATATTCTCATCGGTTAATTGCGGTTTACCAATTGCCCTGTTAATAAATTCTATTGCAAGAAACCAGTCATATTCCCCACAGTGAAATTTAAAAAGCATGGCTTCACCATGTAACCCTTGGTTACATAACTTAGAGGGGAGAGTGTTAATACCCATTTTTAGGGCTGACTGAAGAGTACTTTCATATCTCTGCTTACTGAGGCATTTTCTGGAACTTGAAAAGCAACCATGCAAATACCATTCCACAAAGTCCTTTAAATACTTAACTGCCGATTCGGACAGCCGACTCCATCCAAGTTTTCTTAGAATACTGTCAAAGTAACGTGTCTTGTTGTCAATATTGATCTCAAGAGTTTTAAAATCATCATCGTAAGTAGTCGAATTGCAATTGGTGCAGAATTGATACTTCACAGTTTTAGCTGCGTACCTTGCTGAATTCAAGTTTTTTTGATACTCAAAAAGGGTCCACCTTTTACAATTTCTACATAATTCCGCTTTGGTGATGGTACTGGTGTCATATTCTTTCATTCTTGGCAGGACTACTTTGTGTGTCTCAGTCAGACTTCGTCTTGAGAGCATAGCTCGAGTAGGCTTATCATCTTCTCCACTGTCATCTTTTTTATTGAATGTAGAATTTCCAGTCGGACGCAGTCCTGAGAGCATAGCTCGATCCATAACCCTAGGACGAAGGAATCCAGTAAGATTTTCATTGCTACATTTACTAAAATAGTCTTTTAATGAAATCATCCTATTCACTTCTATTTACATAATAATTATTTTTTAAACATTGTTTTGATAGAAGGTCACCTAAGACCTTTTACGTGATTTTAAGGCTTTACGTGATTTTAAGGCTTTAACACCCTCTATTAAACCATAAATTATGGAGCTCACAATAGCAATAACTGCTATGATCAGATGTTCAGCTAGAAAGCCAACAACTGCACCAATTGTTTTCAGGAGAAATGATACGATAGAACCGATGATTCCCGGTAAAGCCGCAGCTGATTTCTTGGCTAGTTCTTTTAGCCATTCAGCCAACTTCTTAAGACCTTCTTTTACTTTATCTGGTATTGATGGTTTTGGTCCAGGTTCTGGTGTAGGTCCTGGAGTTGGTCCTGGTCCTGGAGATGGTCCTGGTCCTGGAGTTGGTTTTACAGTTTTAGTGGCACCACTTAAAGCACTACTGATACTGAGACCTAGAGTTGTAAATGTCATTACAACAGCTGTTATTATGGCGCTAATGGTTACACCATACGTCTTAAAAAGTAACTTTATTCTGTCCTTAAGAGGAATAGTTGAATCTGGTTTCTTTAGAACATCAACAATTAAACGTTTAATTCTTCTAGTTTGTGACTCCCTGTCATTGTCTAACCTCCATACCTTTGACTGTTCCTCATGCAATTTGTCATTTAGTTCATCTATTTGCTTTTTCAACTCTCCCTCTCTTATTATTAGATTTTCCTTTTCGTCTGAATGATCTTCTCCAGAGTTAATTAAGTCATTTCTTAGAACTTCATTTTCTTCTCCTAGGATAGCATATTCTCTTTTTTTACTGTTAAGTTCTTCTTCTAGGCTTTCTATTTGCATGTCCTTATCCCTCTTTACTGCAGCTAGATCATCACCAGCCTGTTTTAACCCTCTAAGTTCTCTCAAGGCATATTCAGTAAAACCCAGTGTTTTAAGTTCATCATCATTAGAATCAATTAATTTATCTATTGGTTTGTTTGAACTGTTTACCTCATTAATTAATATGTCTGTTTGAGTGGATGCAGATTTAGGTTGACTTACTGGTGGGTCAGGTGCAATCATACCTCTAATCATGTCAGCAAATCTAGTACCAAACTTAGTCTTTAATGTGCCTTCAGCATAGAAGCTTCCATTATCCTTAGTTAAAGGAATTAACTTTATCTTTTCTCCATTTTTATCAGGATAGTCAAATAAATTTTTGTTTCCTAGTTTATCTTTTATCAAATCAAATTCAGAATTTGTCGGATTGTAATAAAGTTTGTTACCTTTGTAACTAATGTGTGGTGAAAGATTACTCAATTTTTTCTTGTCATAATTCCAGTTTGATTCTCCCAATGCTTTATCAAGTTTATCCTCTATTGTATCGTAACTTAACTCCTTTTCCATCAATTCAGGGACAATACCTCTTACTCTTTCTGGTGTACTGAATGAAGTTTCATCAGTAAGATTTTCACCTCCTGTGTTGTATGTTGTGCCTGGCCTTTCTGGAGTTTTACTGAATGAAGTTTCATCAGTAAGATTTTCATCTCCTGTGAGGTATCTTGTGCCGTCATCATTAAAATATTTCATCTCTCTCCAATTAGGATTAAAATCTTCATGTTCATTATCGTATTTAGGTTCGTAATAACCAATATCATAATATTCTAATCCTTCAGCCATAATTACTTATTTATCTAACCATAAAAACAATCAATGTACCAACAACTGAGTAAAGCATGAATTTAATTGTTTCATGAGTATCATCCACCTTCTCAACTTTGGTGTCAAGTTTAGTAGTAGTAGGAGTATTCTTTGAGGTTTCAGTTGTTTTTGGTGAATCAACATTACTCTTTGGTGTTTGACTGGTTTCGAGCTCTGCTCTCAGGACGAAGTCCGTCTTGACAGTACCAACGCTACTCTTAACTCTTATTTTCTTAGAACTATTTCCTTCCATCAGTGGTGGTGGTAAGGTCTTTTTGTGGTTAATGTCATTCTTACCGGGTTTAGCATTTTTTGGTGCTATTAAAATGTTATTATTGTAGTTATCCAGCTTACCAATAACGAGTACCATATTTGATCCTATGACATACAATCCTGGTGCTATTACATAATCTAGTCTTGTATGAGTGTCACTAACTGCTTTTTGGTATCTTTGAATTGAAGTGGGAATATCAGGATGTTGATTAATCGAGTCCTTTAATAGTTTGTTAAATTCCTTCTGAGCATCCAATTCTGTACCCGGTACTCCAATTATTGGTGTTCTGGTCAACGCCTGAGCACCCAGAATACAGTAAACATATGTTCTTATTGTGTCATTCAACCTCTCTATTCTAGGATTAGAGAAACCATTTGATTTAAATATCATGAATTGTTGATAGGTTTGACATTCATTTTGTGTAATTACATCAAATACATTCTTGTGTTGTTTCACATGATACTTAATGAAGGTATCTGGATATTTGAAATTAGCCATTCCAGCATCCCAGTCTTTACTGAACATCGGTGGCATTCTATTTTCATGAACTTGCATGAGGAAGAAATTGATTTTAGAATCATTGATGTAATATCCGGGATCAGTTATGTTCGGGTTGTAATCCGGTACACTCCATGACCTCCAACCACCGTTATTTTCAAACACCGAGAAATCGTACTCGTCTTTTAAACCAAATTCACTCAATAACCCTCCTAGTTTCCTACGGTTAATGTTATTGTTTGTCTCATTAAAATCACTTTCACCTGGAATTGGTATCTCTAGATTCTTCATGATCTTCAATATTTGATAGTAAACATGAAACCTGTAAATTGACCTTATCAATGGATCACTGTGATTAAAGTGATCGTCTATTGAAATACCACAACCTGTTGTAGCAAACCAAACAGCCATGTTAAATTGGTTTTGGTAAAACGATAATGGATTATTTTCCAGTCGCAGACAGTCTTTCTTATTTTTCAGGTTCAAAAACCCAGGTGTTATCTTAGTTTCTTGTAGGCGGAAGAAGTTATTAGTATTAACAGTTACTTCTAAATTAAAGAAGTCATAGGTGAATTTACTTTTATGTTGATTTGCTATTGGATAATACATTTAATTTACTTGAATTTTTCCTTGAATTTTGGATAATGAAGACAGTAAAAAGGCCATTTATTTTAATGGAATAACCCATTGAGCTCTAGTATTCCCTCACCATTTCATTGACCATTTCATTGCAACGCTTCACTGGGAAACTCATGAATGATAGAATATATGTATTGCGGTGGATGGTTCTTTGGGGGTTGTAGGCTAATTTGGGGCAAAAGACCTTACAGGTCTTTTGTCAAAAGGGCCTAAAACATAACCTAGTTCCTACCACCGCAATACATATATTCTACTCTCTCCGCCTCACGTTTGATTGGAAATGCCCCCAAGCTCAGGATGATAGGCCTACTTTTTCCTATTCCGTTGGGTGATGAGTCAACCGAACGTAATCACGACGCCAACGGAGGTTCTTCGAATGCATTGCGAAAGTGACGAAATCAGCGCCTCTAGTCTCAAGATTGCGAAATGCCCCAATTCATTTGTCGTAATATAACCATCGGGACGAAATGGATTCTACCAGTAACAATAATGATACAGGTAATAGCATGGTTAATGAAGATTTAGCAGGCATCAATATTATTGTGAAGTTTTCTTTACATAATCGACATTGGCGGCGTTTGGCCAACCAAACCAGCCAGCCCCTTTCGGTACAGCCTGCATACAATGTCAATAACATAGGCCTATGCACATGATGCATCGAATGTAACTGAAATGAAATGCATGAACAGCAGGCAGCTGCTGTGCAGACTGACAGAGGTATAAAGTTATTTATGGACCCTTGACATTTAATAATAAGCGGAATCTTGATTTGTTTGCTTGTTTCACCTAGTACTATAGGAGATGGGTAGGCCTATTACTAGTATTGGTATTATTATGTTATGTTAGGTGAGCACACTCACTGACACTCACACTCACGGGCCATCATGGCCATGGCCATGCAGACACAGTGACAGTGTGGGCTATTATAAATCACATAAACTGTGAGATGCAAACTTGTGATATCGCGATATGGGTAGGTAATCATTAAGTGCATCTCACGGTTTATTATAAGCCCACAGTGTGACGACAATCACAATTGAATAATGTCGATGCCAAAATCATGAAATGCGAGTATCGTATAGCAAGGCTATAGTTTTGTCCAAGTTGTTATGTAATCTTGGAAATCTGGACTTTTACTACAGCAAATACATTACAGTCATAGGCTTACTCTGATGAGTCTGAAAAGGTTCCCTTCAAACTTGGTACATGTGCAAACAAAATCGACATTTGGATTGTGGAAAAAAAGGATGCAACTGTGACTCTTTCCCGTTTCCCTCTCTCTGCAACCAAACAATGGAGAGAATAAAGTTTTAATCCTTCTCGTATTGTTCTGGACACTCTCCACGCATGCGAGGAGTTTGGTCAGGGTCTTTCTCGAAACTGTCTATTGTACTGCCACAGCGTGAGAAGATGATGGTATGGTACAAATGTAGATAGCCATGGTATCTAGCACTGCATTTACAGAAGCTTAGCAGCCCACCAGGCCTTCATGTAGGCCTACCGGTACATTGATTTAGTTAATGAATTATGAGTGACTTCCTCACGCACGCTGTTATTGTAACTGAACCACTGAGGACCAGGAATGGTTATTAAAAGTGGACCCACAATGATTATGATGACAGTACAGTACTGCCACTTTTTAAAGGGTAATTAAATAAGCGCCATGTCTGCATGACAGAAATAGTAAAATGGGGATACAATACAAAGCAGACCTGGCGATATATTATCGTGCAATGTTAGCATCATTGGGAATTGCCATTCTGAATTTTAACTTCTTCATCTTTGCGAAAATTCTGGCTGCATAGCAGCCATCTTTGAAATCTTTTTTCTGATTTCATTGCCAATGGTTGTATGCAGAGGTACAACTAATACCCAAAAGATTGAGGAGCAGATACACTGCCACTATTAAAAAGTGACTGACAATAATCTTCAGATTGTGGCATGTGACCTCTTTGCTAGACCGTCTGACCCAGATTTGTTTGCCTTCTCTTTTACAGGCTGCACCAGCAAGTAGGCCTGAGGCAACTTCTCAACCTGTGAACAATAGGAAGTCAGTCAAAGCTAAGGTATGTGTGTGATCAAGTTTCCATCACCGAATTCTTTTTAGACCTTGAGATTGTTCAGACTTAGCTTGTCATGTCCAATCTGTCATCATGACTTTATGGGAAAACCTGTGGCATGTTTGTCAAGGTTCCGCAGCAAAACATCCCCATAGCATAATGCTGCCACCTCCGTGCTTCACAGTCAGTATGTTCTTTGGATCCCCCCCCCCCCGTTTTGCCAAACGTACTGCTGGTAGTTGTGGCCGAAGACTTCGCTTTTAGTCTCATCAGACCAAAGAACACTCCTCAAGAAGGCTCTGTATTTGCCCACATGTTCTCTCGCAAACTTCAGCCTTGCTTGCCGGTAGCGTTTTTGAAGTAAAGGCTTCTTTCTTGCCCTGCAGCCTCGTAGTCCACTACGATGCAAGACCTTCTGGACAGTGGACAGTGACACATTTGTCTCTGTAGCTTCTAATTCCTGGCAGAGGTGTTTCTTGGTCGTCTCGGGGTTAATGTGCACCTTTCTAACCAATGTGGGCTCATCTTTGGATGTCAGCTTGCGCTTTCTTCCTGACCTTGGTAAGGTTGCTGTTGTCCCTGGGTCCCTGTACTTCCGCTTTATTGTCTGAACTGACGCCCGTGGCATATCAAGCTGCTTGAAAATCGCTCTTAGTGAAGTACCAGACTGGTTCAAGTGGACAGGCGACTCTATCAGATCTTGAGAGTACTCCTTTGACTTCCCCATGATGACTCTTAGCTGGCAAATGACCTGAGCAGAAACCCAGTCCGTTTTATACTGCTACAGTGGCGCCACCTGAGCTATGACATGATGGTCAACAGGTAGTTGAGACAAGATAAAAGCCATTGTATAACATATTTGCCCACCTCAAGGCCAAACAACTAGTAGATAAGGTAGGTGTATGTAAATTTATGACACTCTGAAATATGCATTGTTTTCAAATAGAGCTCATAAAAACAACGAAATTAATGAAACAGAAGTATGTTTTTTAGTTGATGACGAGATGTGATGATAGACTTCCTGTAAACTATATACTATTCCCGCGTTCTGTAGTTGCAGAGAAAGAGACAGGGTTATATCATCCTTTGAATTGTTTGTAAACTTTCGAGCACGACTGTACTCTCTAATTTTTGCCTTGGCCTCCAGAAATAATAGTGTATTTTCAAATTCTTTCTTATCAAACCTGAGTGTGTGTTATTATTGCACCACCAATATCCAATTTGATAACCAGTACGCATGTACCCAATGGTGTGGTTGTCTAATTTTCTAATTGTAATTTCTAATTCTAGTGTGAAAGTCAATAGTTCCCTTTTTTGTCATGGTAACGTTGTGGGCATTTTCTATTCTTGGCTCACATGGGTGAGCTTATATCCTTACGATTTCATCTTGTCCAGCATTGTTGGCTTTGACTTTGTCTGTCGTTAAGCACTTTTATCATATACCCTAAGTGCAGATAATGATAAATAGAAAACTGCACGAGTGTCTGATCCGAGTATCCAGATTGCACGAGATGATTTTCTACGCAGGTCGAGAGCTTTTCAAGCCGTAGAAAATCATCTCGTGCAATCTGGATACTCGGATCAGACACTCGTGCAGTTTTTTTATTGTACATGTACATGTAAGAAGCACTATCAATGGAAACACGTACCACTTTTTTCAGAAAAGAAAAGCCAGCAAGGGAAAAGCAAGCAAGGCGAAGGGTAAGAAATTTTTATTAGATTCAAGTTGCCGTGTTGGAAATAACAGTGGTCATAAGATATATAGAAAATGTAGCACTTGTCTTCATGGCATCATTGCATCACATCATCAGGAGGATAGGATTTTTGATAGAAATTTGCAACCATAAGCTGATTTAGAAATTTGCAACCATAAGCGGATTTAGAAATTTAATTTGCGGAGCAAAAACAAACAGTTATGTGATATTTCCATTGAAATAATGGACTCCTCGGAGTGCATGATGCAATGAGATTACAAAGAAACATTTAGCCAAATGTTCAGTTGTTGAAAGGTTTAATGAGGAACTGACCCCTGTATCCTCATATCCAATCGGGGGGGGGGGGGGGACAATTTGGTCGCATGGCCATCAGAATGAAATGTAATTGACTTATTTTGCAGGAGACTATTGCGCAGCTGAGAGAATAGACAACTACGACCCCAAAAACAACATGTATTACATAAAGTGGCAAGGATATGATGCGTCCCACAACTCATGGGTAAAAGCGGAAGACGTAACTTCTCCTCTCATCTCTTCTTACAAAGAGAAATTAGGTAAATCATGATTGAAAGGATTATGGCTGTGTACTCTATGCAGTTGATGTTGTAGTGGTTGTGAGTCAGGCTGATGCAGCAGTTTCTTAGAGGTAGTGCCCGATTCGAACAACTGTAGCTTATCACATAATTATCGTTTATCAGAATTGTGGAGTCAAAAGGAAGGATTGACAATCAATTTATTGAAATTCCTTCAGATGATACATTAAAAGATGTCATAAAACTCACCTGTCCATTCAAAAGGCTTTTGTATTGCAATTACAGAACGGTTTCTATTCAATAAAAACACTTCGCTGGTGAGAAAATTGTTGGGAACACTTCAAAGCAGTGGAAGTCTTTGGTTCAAAGGCATCTCAAACCAGTATGAGGTTGCAGCATGAATGCAGTGTAATTGAGATTTGCTTGTTTTCTTCGCCTTAATTCCATATATTTTGGTAGTGTACCCTTGAAGAAAATGATATGATGTCGTGTGATACTAATATCTGAATAATAGTGGTTCTTTTAATTTCCTCTATTTTAGGTTTCGGAACGCACAAGAAGTGATGCACCTCATGTCTTTCGATTGTTGAAAAAATTGATGTGAATTTGTGCAAATCCGCCCGCCTGTGTTTTTTTGT
Organism: Lineus longissimus; assembly: GCF_910592395.1. Classification (NCBI taxonomy): domain Eukaryota; kingdom Metazoa; phylum Nemertea; class Pilidiophora; order Heteronemertea; family Lineidae; genus Lineus; species Lineus longissimus. The sequence continues at coordinate 4,310,091 of NC_088321.1, forward strand.
TCAGTGGAATTCACGTATTTCGGTATTCCTTCTTCACCTCCACGCATTATTCATTCTGACATAAACTCACATGATCACTTTTGATGAAAGATTACATAATGGATAATATTGAATTTGCACAAATATAGTACAATGTAAACTTATCATATCTTTCAAAGGTCTCATTAAAAGTAAATGTAAGTTACATGTACATGTACTGTGGAATTATTGTTTTTTCAGACAATCTGTGGCTGTTGTATACATGTATCATTCAATAATCGTGGCGTTTTTCATATTATTAGATACATATATAGTCTTGCCTTTATCTTTGCTACCTCCCAGCGACTTGACTACATGTATTATAAGGGACCATCTCAAAAGTATTTTGAAGCCTAAAAGACTACGGGTAAGTCATTTAGTCTTTTTGAGTGTAGTCACACCCAAGACTAAGTGACTTGAGTCATTTTTGCTTCAAAAAACATGTACCTGTGAGATGGTCCCTGAATTCATACCTTGAGACAATATCCAGACCGGCACTTAATACTGAGTTTCTCTTGAATTGACATCAATAGAGAAGTCTGGCTACATGTGCTAGGATTGCAAATTACAGCGTACTTTACATGTACATTGGACTTGGAGCCTCCCTCGGTGGATACCTCTCTAATAAGGACACCGTGCTGAATTGGTTTGGGTGGAATTCCACAACCAGGACGCCTTTCAATTGCAGACGATATTGGAGTGTCCTAACAGCAAGGTAACACTTTACTTAGACAACGTCACGTCCAACAAGAATACACCTGCCACATACGGAAATACTGCCTTTGAAGACATCATTCAGAATGTTTGGGTTACTTAAGGATTTGTCACACCCACCCAGAATATACACAAGATGTCATTGAAAATGCTTAAAAAAATGTCACATCCCACCTGAATACGCCGAACGTATGGAAATACCGTCTCTGAAGACATTATCCAGCATGGTCGGTTTACTTTATTCGACACAATGTCACATTCAACCTGAATACGCCTGATCGTATGGAAATACCGTCTCTGAAGACATTATCCAGCATGGTCGGTTTACTTTCGACACAATGTCACATTCAACCTGAATACACCTGATCGTATGGAAATACCGTCTCTGAAGACATTATCCAGCATGGTCGGTTTACTTTCGACACAATGTCACATCCCACCTGAATACGCCTGATCATATGGAAATACCGTCTCTGAAGACATTATCCAGCATGGTCGGTTTACTTTCGACACAATGTCACATTCAACCTGAATACGCCGGACCGTATGGAAATACCGTCTCTGAAGACGTCATCCAGAATGGTCGGTTTACTTTCGACACAATGTCACATTCAACCTGAATACGCCGGACCGTATGGAAATACCGTCTCTGAAGACGTCATCCAGAATGGTCGGTTTACTTTCGACACAATGTCTCATTCAACCTGAATACGCCTGATCGTATGGAAATACCGTCTCTGAAGACGTCATCCAGAATGGTCGGTTTACTTTCGACACAATGTCTCATTCAACCTGAATACGCCTGATCGTATGGAAATACCGTCTCTGAAGACGTCATCCAGAATGGTCGGTTTACTTTCGACACAATGTCACATCCAACCTGAATACGCCTGATCGTATGGAAATAATGACTCTGATAATGTCATTCAGAAGAGTTGGGTTTACCTACATGTACGATATAATGTCACTTCTAACCAAAATACTGCAGCTGCATATGGTATGTAATTCAGAATGATGGTTTACTTGAGACAATGTCACATCCAACCAGAATACACCTACCGCATACTGAAGTACGGTCTTTGAAGATGTCATTCAGAGTAGTTTGATTTTTCTCAGTAATCCAACAGCCCGCTTCATGTATATGTGTACATGCAGGACAATACAATGGTCAGTCACTTCAAAGCGTGGCCTTCAGGGGATGGCACAAGGACAAGGGCAACTTGAATACATAACCTTTCTCAGTCAAGATGAGGCAGATGCTACTTGACCATACACATCTTTGACACCTGTCTGCTCATTTCCGGCAAAAATTGATGGTTCTTTATACATGTAGGCAGCCTGATAGTATCAGCTGTGTTCACCCAAGGTGAGCAACAATGAAAACAAGTGCATGTATTTTGATGCAAGAATCATTTTATTGCTGCTGAAATTCACATTCAGCCAGTAATACAAATCTGCTTATACATAATTGGTGGATTCACAATATATCAGATTACACAAAAGGCATTTTCCAAGGTCCCCAGTGGTCCGGCAATAATTCTAAGTCGTTTTGGGAGTTGCAGGACATCAGCCAAGCCCCCTGCAGTCAGATAAAAAAATTAACCAGCAGCAGGTACCCCCCTCATGATTAAGTTCGTCCCGAGGGCCGGAACATCGCTGTATTGTCGAACAGTTGGCAGATTCCTGAGCGCCAGACGGGCAAAAAAAACTCTCACTGAACAGTTTTGCCTCAGTTGACACTTTTTGCCATACGACGTCATTTTAGGGTCGTCACAACACCTGATTTGTGGCGTAGTTTCCCAATAAACTGCATTGGAAGTTCGCATTGGAACTTTCACTACAAAAAGTCACCTTATTCACAAACATGCTTCTTGAGAACCTCTGCAAGGGCCTTCAGAGATGCCACAGAGTTCCAAAAACGTTAGCATCTCGTGGCATATTTTGTTAGCTTCGAGTGACATTTGGGGACACTATACCCTTTTAGGCAAACTTAGACCAAATCAAGTCGAAAAAGATCGGGATTTCTGAAATAAATCCGGCTTCAAAGGGTTAATTACACGTACTCAATGCCAATGTCATCACAATCCTCCTCCTCAGAGCTAGACGCATCCTCCTCCGAATTTGATTCTTCACCACCAGGTTGCACCTCCCCTTCCTCAAAATCCACCACGATCTCTATGTCAGTATCTATACATTCAAATACATCTGTTGCTTCTAGGAGAAGGTCTGTGTAGAATTCCTTTGATTCCAGCAGCAACTTCACCAATCCATGGTTTTCTTAAATAGAAGGAGAGCTGGACATTAAAATTCTGAAGTCATCAACAAAGGTAATGCACATACATCTGCAAACCAATAGTTTATATCTGTCCAGTTAGATTAATGAAAGGCATTCGGTTTGAATTAATTCAAAGCAGGGCGTAGTACATTTGTATTAGTAAACTGAACCTGAGCTGGGAAAGAACGAAGTTGCAATCAGATCCAGATCAGCATCCACAGCCCAGGTTAATTCAGAGGTAGTGCCACAGCAAGACAAGTACATGTATGCATCAACCTCCACAAATGTTGGGTAAAAATAATTGCATGGCCACTACCTTGGTTTTTGATGGCCTCATTGTTCACGGTGTTGATTCTGTCTTCCAAGGTGTTGATTTTTTTCTTGAAGAAAAGAACAGTTGATACCATCTCTTGAATGAGCACAGGCAATTCCTCGATGTACCTGGTCATGTGTTCATGTATATCAACTATTTTCTTCTTCAAAGCAAATGTTTCTCCCTTGTTCCCTGAATTGAAGAAACAAATATTAGGACTACAGGCTAAAAGTTTCTTGCTCCATCCCTCCTACATGTACATACGAAACGCTGGTAAAAATACATGCTGGATATGTCAGAAATGTGACTATAAGATTGAGGCGCAACTTAACATTTTACTTGCAACCAATGTACATTGCAACCAAATTGTGTTAAATGTACAAGGTAAAATGTACTTTACATCACTTGAAGACCAATGTACCAGTAAGCCTAGAGCAAAATGCCGACCCAGGCTTTAAACCTCAAATTGCTTGATAAACAACAGCTGGATCAATTTCTCTGAACAATCGAAAATGACTGCAGGACATTACCACTTGGAGTTATTTGTGTCCTGGACTTTGTGTTACATGTACTAAGTGAAGTTTGTGGGTAAATGAATATGAAGTGAATGCCAACCTGCAGGATTATGCCAAGGCAACAAATAGTCCTCTTGTGTGACTTCGTCCACAGAAACATGACAGTCTGCTTTTGAATTGTACAGTGTAACACAATGCTGAAGTTGTTTTCTCTCCTTTTCAAGACGCTTTCGTAGAGAAGCCCGACTCTTTGAAGCATCTGAAATGAAAATGATAAACTTTTAAACTGATCGATATAGCAGTGAACTCGACATGCATCGTAACTGCACAAACTGCTAATATGAAGAAAGCCCCTTTAATACTGTCGTGTTAATTGCTATCTTTCAAATCATGTCATGTTATTTAAACCAATGAACTTTATAAGAATCTGAAAAGAATGAAAGTGTGTATATAATCAAATTGAAAAACTCCCGAAGATAGGGCAGAAGGCTGGAAAACCTGGTCAACAAACTGGGTTGACCATGGCACAAGGAAAACCGTGGTGTTCTTGCAGCTTCTATCTTCAGCTCCAGACTCTGAATCACATTCTAGAGAACAATTTGTGTTTTGATTAAAGAGCTGTGTTCCTTCAGTTATTTTTAGTGCCTGTTACATGTACACTTTGAAAACAAATTTATCTCCTATAAATATATCATACCTGATAACAGCTGACGACGCACATGAGACACAAACTGCACATGATGAACTATGTTTTCCCATTTTCCTAAGTATTGACCTCAATACTGGCTCCCGCACCTCCTCCCAACTTTCCTCTTGTCTTTGCTTCCGGTCAGCATGCGCAACAAAATGCCTTTTCTTCCATTCAGATTCAGTGCCTGGCACTTCAGTACTATTGGAAGCCCGAATCCCATTCAGAAGCTCCATAAGTTCAGCTCTCACTGTAAATTAAAAGTGCATTGATAAATACTACCGGGAAAGAAAAAAAAAGTTCCTAAGTGTTGATTCGAAAATACCATTATTTGCCTTAATCAGCAGCCAGTGTTGCCCAATTAACCTTTAAAAAAGAATAAATCATTTGCAAACTATTACCCGACTTGTGATCAACACAAAATTCAAAATTTAGATGAATCAGTTAACGTCGTTTGACCTCTGCAGCCGTAAAAAGTATGGTAGGTCAAATCGGAAACTTACTCCTTATAAAATACACAACTTGATTTGTGTCTTGGAATAGAGCCAACTAGCTGATGAATAAAAAGACCTTAAAAGAAAAATCACAAACCTTGCTGGAACACTTGAAAATCGAAAGGTGCATCGATTTCTACTTCATTATTACTTGGTAGCAATTCCTCAGGAAAGTCCTTTAGTTTCTCTGGAAAAACAAGCAATTTTGAAATTAAGGCCAAATGCAGATTACGCCAGAAAAGATGCAATTTCTTCCATGGAATTTCTTACATAAAAAGGGTGGAAAAGACTAATTTTTCTGGTTTGATTTTAAAGATTGGTGAGAAATTTTAACGAGGTATAGCAGTGATAGGGTTGGATTTGTAGGCATAAACCATTTGTCCAGAACATGAAATTATCAGTTAATTGCACTAATGTAAGACTAGTCTAGCAGCAATATTTTTCCATGTATAAAGCCTAATTGAATATTGATGGCTCAGACGAGGTGAAGGAATTTGTCAACCAAAAACAATCTACCTGTCGTTGAGGTTTTCTTCCCTTTTCTTTCTCTTCTGGGAACTGATGGACCATCTATATCACCATTGATGTCCCTGGATGGAGCCTTCACATATGGTTTTTAAGTTCTTTTTAGGATAGGTTTTCCTCTTTCTCCTGCGATAGGAGGCAGCCAACTCTTTGATTCGTGCATAATGCCCTGCATTCTCACCAGAAGCATTGTGATCATTACCATTGGATGATGCTGAAAAACAAACACATAAAGTGACAAATACTAATAATAGTCAAAACTATGACTTAGCCTAGACAAAATACAGCCTCCATGCAGGCTACACTCGATTTATGATTTTAACAAACACGAAATACTTTTCTACTGAGTTTTGTAACACCATGATTCAATCCAAATGGGCCATTGTACGATAGAGTTACAGGCCTTTCAATTACGTGGAGACCTCTACACCCTGTATTTTTTAGCCTATTTTGGGGGACATGTTTTTTTGCTTTTTGGCTTAATTTGGGGACATTTCATCACGCCAATTTGCCTGAACAGCAATGTCATAAATCAAAGTTAGTGACTGATATCACCACATACACCTGAAAAATCATAATTTTAGGGGAAAACTTTAAAATGAGGCCATTTGGATGAGATTTGGTTATGTTAGAGGTCAAAAAACGCTTCAGGGGGGTCATATTTTAAAAAAAAAGAAAAAAATACCTAATTTGGGGACATCCTGTACGGTGTAGGAATCATGTAATTGAGAGGCCCGAGTGACCTTATACAGTCCTTCGTAACTGAGAGTGCTGACCTGCCAGATTTCGGTCTCATGTTCACGGGCTTAGCACCTTCGTTGCTCAAGAAATGGGCAAAGAACCCCCCCCCCCCCCACTGCGATATCAGGCTACGCCCCTGAACGTTCACGTGATACATGTTCTATGTCATTTTCGAATTGGTCAATCACTGTGCATGAGGTGACTTGTGACAAGACATCACATGGAAATAATTAATGCGATGACAGGGTAATCGGCCTGGGAAATATTGAAACGCCACAATATTTGAGGCCACAATTCATGAATTACCTCTTTTGGCAGAAGGGCAGGCACGCCGGTCTAAGTCAATGAATGTGAAATTTTGAATTTATGGTTAGGGTCAGGGGGGGGGGCGACCTGGCCTGCCCGCCCGGCAAGCGTGGCCACACAGGGTAGGCTAGGCCTAGGGGGTGGGCATGGTGGGGGGGACTATAGGCCTACCATTACATCAATGTGTATGTCAATGATGACAAATAATGATGAAGATGTCCACGCATCGAGCATTTACATACATTTACGGCAGCAGCATGGGGATGCATCTCATTTATCAATACAGGTGGTAGGCCTAGCTAGGCACGTGCCCTGCTGGGCCTGGGCCGGGGCTGGGCGACGGCCATGCATGCTTTTTTTCTCAGATCGATTTAGGACAATTAGGTGACAAAAAAACAACACCTTGGCGACCATCTGGCTATACTTACCACCAAATTCCATGGTCAGGATATTTGATGCGGTCCTAACTGTGACATGGTCTACGTTTCATAGCCTACCGGTACTTCAAACCGTAAATAGCAATGGAATTGAGCAAAACTGAAATACTACAACACCATGAACACCATCCGATAAATCGAATGTCGCACGTTCTGTATACCGCGAGATCTCGAAACTACTGCGCACAGGCGCGAGAAATTATATAATAGCTCAATTGCCCCCTACCCCTTCAATTCAACTCAGGCCCCCTCGACTAACTACCTCCATCCCCCCCCCCAAATGTAAAATGATATCGTTTTTAGATTTGCTGTCGGTGTAGTCGGGGTTTGTTTGTCAGTCAAGGGGGCAACCGAAGGGGGGGGGGGGGGGGGGTCTCTAAGTTTCACGTGCCTGTGCTGCTGTTTTAGTAGCGACAGAGGCAGTGGCTAAAAAAGTAGCACGAGAAATGAGGATGAGCTGATATAGTTCTCCAGTAAAATGGGTTGCCGCAAATATTGACAACTTTAAAACTGTCAAAAACTTGCGTGAAGATTAATCAGAATAATTGAAGAGTCATGAAACTATATGATTACTACAAACCTAATGCAAATCTAAAACATTCATACGGGCTGGTTTTGCGAATAGATGGATACCTTTGTTTACAAAATGACGTCACTCTGACGTCACGCATAACTTAAAAGATACTTCGTTGCTATAGTTCATCATTATCCCACTGTAGCGCAATGTCTGTTTAGTTCCACCCCTAGCTGAAAGGTGGGGCAGCCTGATTTGGATCGTGGGATATGTACGTTATAAGCCACTAATACCAATCGTAGATATACCACTATTGTTTGCGGAGAATGATTTTTGAGAGCATCTTCGTTTTATAGTTCGGGAGTTCTTCATTTTATAGTTTTTCTAATGGCAAAATAACAATGAAGGGTCACTAATAATCGACTCATACTATGTGATCATGTGCAGTACCCTTTAAAGATACATCTTCCCTCAATTTAGGCGTGATACGTCAATAAATGAAAATAATTCCTGTTCATAATGTTGATTTTGTGTACATTAGGCCTTATATATCTGACAACAACCCTCTGAAAATAGTGATAGTGTGCGGAATTGTTTCAAATGACTTTGTTCTCAATGACTTTGTTTCTCAGAGATGTGAAAATGCTAAAATCAAGTGCCTGACTGTTGAAGATGTAAATTTTCTGACCTCTGCATTTTATAGATTCTGCAATCTTCAATCTTCGTTTTATAGACACCCGACTAGGTGGCGCCATTTTGCAAGATGGGGCACCAATAGCTTATGCGTCAAGGGCATTAACGCCAACCGAACAGCGTTATGCCCAGATTGAAAAAGAAACATTAGCAGTTGTGTTTGGGTGCGAGCGTTTCCACCAATTCTTATATGCGCGGAATTTTGACGTCGAATCAGATCGCAAACCACTTGAGTCAATTCTTAAGAAACAACTTGGGCAGGCACCGCCCAGAATTCAGAGATTTCTACTGAGGTTGCAAAAGTACACTTTCAACTTGCGTTTTGTGCCTGGTAAGGAAATGTATGTAGCTGACGCGTTAAGTCGAGCATACTTGGAGGACTCAGATCGTGATAATGAACTCTCACAGGAAGCCCAATTACAAGTTCATGCGCTAGTGTCTAGCTTACCAATAACCGCAGGAAAAGCTGATGAGCTAAAACGTGAAATACAAACTGACTCTGAATTGCAGACATTGCATAAAACTATAGAATCAGGTTGGCCGGAAAATTGTTCTGAAGTTCCAGATGTCGTGAAACCATACTGGAACTGTCGCGATGAACTATACATTACTGAAGGATACATATTCAAAGGACACAAAATTGTGATTCCGCAATCAATGCGCAAAGACATGCTGCAAAAAGTGCATGAGGGACATCTAGGAATAGGAATGTGTCGAAGACGTGCGCGGGAGGTCATATATTGGCCAGGACTAAATAGTCAAATCGCTGAAATGGTCTCAAAATGCACAACATGTCAGAAACATTGCAATAAACAGCAAAAGGAACTGCTCATGTCACATCCCATACCGCAAAGGCCGTGGCAAAACATATCTAGTGATCTATGTGTGGTCTATGGGAAGGACTACTTAGTGATAGTTGATGCGTACTCAGGCTATTTCGAGATAGCACTGCTTGAGGACACTACAAGTGAAACCATAATCAAACATTGTAAATCTATATTTGCGCGCCATGGAATACCTGACGAATTCTTCACAGACAATGGTTCTAATCTAGTTAGCCGAAACTTTCAAGCTTTCGCAAAAGCATGGGAATTTAAGCTGGTGACATCATCACCAAGATTCCCACAATCAAATGGACTAGTTGAAAAAGCTGTGCAGACCGTCAAGAAAATTCTCAAGAGAAGCTTCTCAACAGGAGAAGACCCGTATCTAGGACTTTTAGCATACAGGAGTACACCACGTGAAGCAGACATGGCATCGCCTGCCAAGTTGCTTATGGGTAGAAACCTGCGCACGAGGTTGCCAACGGCAACTTCACAACTCCTACCAGCGGATGCAGTCAAAGTTCAGCAGCAGATACAAACGCGACGGGATACGGCAAAGGCATTCTTTGATGGGAAGTCTAGAGCACTCAAACCCCTAAACCCCGGCGATAATGTTATCATAACCTCTCCGGATAAACAGGGATCCCCAGGAATTGTGGAAAAGCAGACATCTGATCCGAGATCATATCTGGTCAGAACAAGGAATAACACTTTGCGACGTAACCGTAGACACCTCCGCCAGGTGCCCAGGGGCAGTATCCAGGAAAATGACCTGGAACAGGAAATTGAAGATGTAGACTCTGACGCAACAATCTCTAATGAAAGACTAGAATCTCGTGAGAATGAACTCCTCATAAACACTATGCCTGACACCCCGCAGTTCGTTACAACAAGGTCAGGTCGTCTAGTCAGACCACCGGATAGATATGGTCATTAGTTCAACTTATGCTAAAGTTACTCAACTCAACAGATGTGAATAGACTGATTAATTAGAGCAGACCAGCCTCTAATCTCTTGTGTTTAGGTTTCGGAAAATGCGTGTGGTTCTTATATAACTTTTAAATGTTTATGTTTTATTATTAGCGTGACCTTAGTTCAGTTCATAGTTATGTTCATTCAGACATAACAAGGTGATTTACTTGCAGACTATTTGGATTAATCTTTATTTAGCGTCTCGTGCGATATGAGTTTTTGATGTTTGTTTAATTGACACTTGGATTTGCAGTTAACTATTTTGTGTTGCTTTGCTTCATCTCCGTAAGGGGGATGTTATGATATATTACCTATTACTCGTTATACTAACCATACTAACCATATACCTTATATAGCTTACTAATCATCACGTGACCTGTATCTTTATATATCTTAGTTACTTTAATAAACTGGCTTATACCTGTCGACCGTTGTGCGTGTTGCATCTATGCCTGAGCAAGAAACAGAACACAGCTCCCACTGGATCGGCGGGCAGAAAATGCATGCTGCATACCGTCTGCAGACTGGGGGTTTTCTCATGAGTCAATAGAATCTAAGGTTTGGAATTAGGGGACCATATCAGTAGTTGCTTTGCGCCAACTTTTTTTCAAAGTTTGTTTTCTTATATTTGAATTACCTTTGAAAAGATTTTTTTGGGTGTGCATGACAGATGACGTACTTAACACAGAACATGTATATTGTATCGGCCTGTTGTGCCTCGTGCGCCTGGTTGATTGGCCGGCAAGGTTGGGTTCATTTCAAAGGCAGCATTTTATGATAAAAAGTGCTGAATGACATGGGTAAATATAATTAAAGATAACAGAATGAAGAAACCCAGGGAACATAAAACCATTGTATATCAAACACCCACCTTGACAGTTCTCCTCTGTCTCTTGATGTTAAGTGAAAATACCAGCCTCTTTGACATTCTAAACAGGTGTTGTTAGGCCAAATAAGAAATGTTTTCAGGCAAATGTTTATTACTAAAGTCCTGGTCACAAGATACATCCTAGCTGATTAGCATCATGCAGGCCCTACGTGCTAAATCCGTGCGAGTCACACATACATGTAGCGTGCCAGTGGATGCACTTGGTTCACAGTTAAAGGAATTTAGGCCTACATCCCAACTCGTGGTGTATCGCAAAGCCTGTTTGCACAACGGCCTAGATAATCTTTGTTCTACCGTTTGGCATATACCTGAAATGGCCTCTTATTTTTTAGTGTGAAAATCACATGGCAACTGTTGAGATGGTCCCCTAATTCCAGATCTTAATTTTAATACAGAAGTTGGCTGAAAGCAACTGCTGATATGGTCCCCTAATTCCAGACCTTAGATTCTATTGACTCATGAGAAAACCCCCAGTCTGCAGACGGTATGCAGCATGCATTTTCTGCCCGCCGCCCGCTGGATTATTAATCAGTCTTAGACAATCCTTACTATTTTCAAACTTATCAACCAAGGAGTTATGTTAAATTCTTTTAGAGTGAAAAAACTATTAGGGGTAACATAAACATCAAAGTTAAAAAAGTCATATGTAAACATATCCTTATGTTGTATTGTTAATAGGTAATACCTAACCACTTTTTTAGGTGGGATAATCACTTTTTTGTGTGGGTTAGCCACTTTTTTAGGTGGGCTAACCACTTTTGGGAGTTAAAATAAAATCCTGTCCATGAGGCCAACTGTTACTCCTACGCCAAGACTCTGGTGAAACGTCATGTGGTAAAATAACTACCATTTCTATATATTTAGCATTAATTTTGTTATTAAATACCAGTGTACAGACTTTACCGACTTTACATGTTGTAATAAGTCTAAAGTAAAATGATAATGCATACTAGGTTACTTCGGTTTTGTATTGAAAATACGGCAACTTTAATTGGGAAAAACACTTGTGTTTTTCTCTAATTGATAGGTTTTGGCCTTTTTTTCAACAATAGTCGTAGAAGTCACCAGTGCCACGGTGGACAACGTACACGATTCATCCCCTGCGTAGCAATGTTCTATCATTTCGAATAAAATCTAGTGTACGCTGGGATTGCGATATCGCACAAGTTTATGTAAATTCCTCATTCATTAAAGACGTTTTGATTACATATTTTCAGGTCTATATTGGAGAGTGTATATCAGTGAACACACTCCGTGAGACCATTCTTCACGAATGAACCAAATTCACTTCTTTAACATCGAAAATTTGTAGATTTGTAGACTTCTCACAATTGTTCAAAATATTCATTGTTTTCATTAACACACAGCCTCCATGATTTACACTGTGCATCCTAAGTATTTGCGCATGCTGCACTGTAACACTATTTATCGATCAAACAACCAGTCTATGAGGTATCAGCACCAGAATCTGAACTAACGAAAGTGTACGCAGGTCTTTCCATATCAGTGTACAGTGATCTATGCGTAAAGCACGAAAGTGAACGCATGCATGAGGATCAACGACCTCTTTCAAAACAAAGTCCAATTTGTCTAGCAATATTCTACCGAATAATATTTCAAAAGCAAATATCATATTCATGATGTTATCTATAACACTCTGCAGGATGATTAATAGATTTTCGGTCAAGTATCTTCATCAATTACCTGTCGGACGGAAAAGAAACTGGGGGAAGTCGAAATATTGTCTGGAGAGTATAGTAACGAATTCTAAATACCTGGATTTAGAACGAACTGCACTTTACAGTGTAAATGCTCTATGCGCAAACGAAGTCTCGTTTTGAATTAACCAGTAATGGTTAGGCAACCATAATCGCTTGGGTTGGTGCAATATGTAGAAGCTCTCAAAAGGCATTTAAAACCACATTTTCCTTGTTTAATTTGAGATATTTTGGAATTGAAATTAATACCTCACTGTCGGTGTTGATTGTCTCACCAAAACCGCTCGGGCATGTGTGGAGCTGAAATGTTGGCCAAAGCCTCGGCTCTGCCTCAGTTTTTTTTGCCACATTTAAGCTCCACCGTTGCAGTTTTGGTGCGACAAATAGAAAAACCAGTGCGGTCTCGTGGGTTTCCGGGCCAAGACAACCACTCATGTGATATTCCTGCTTAAAAACACATGATTGTCGTTTTCTGTTTATCACATGCCACTACTACGATTAGTTTTAGGGATTTGTAGCTCGAATCATCGCAAATTCCATTCCCGTGAATCAAAGGCCTAAAGTTGGGTTAGATCAAAAGCTGGCAATTGGCAATTGCCAATGGCAATGTGAGTATATGAAATATGGAAGTTGGATAAGCTGCAGGCCAGATTCGAGGCATGCTTCAGGGGGTTTCAGGTAATTTCACTATTGAAGATAGATCTACATTGTCTACCCTACAACAATTCTATCGAACCCCAGTCAGGAATGGAGTAATAACATGAGATAGCGGACGCTAGCTAACCATACATGTTGAACGTTGGAGGGAGGACATGAACCACGGAAAGAAGGGTAAGGGAATAACATAAGCAAAAAACATAGCAGAAAATAATTGGATTGAAGGGTTAGCATGTTATTACTCCATTGCCGTTTGAGTGTTCGATAGGATCTCAATCAAATTTCAACTTACAGGTAATTAGATCCAAGATGGCCGAAAGGAGTAGTCGGCAGAATAAGTTTCTGAAATTAATTTTGTGTTTAATTTGCCTCTGAAGACACGGACAATTCCGTGGACGGCCGCAACTGGTATATGAACTGTATTACTAAATGTAGTCGATGATAAAATTTCAGGTTTTTATTCCTGATTTAGAGAAATAGCAAGACTTTGTTGAATCAAGGCACTCGCTGGTATACGTTGTACATATGGTTTAGCCTACATATATAGGGCAATGCATGTGTTTTTTACCAGCTACAATAGCCGAAAATTCGTTACGCTTGATTGAGTGAACAGCAATGTCGAACGAGGATCAAACAAAGGGAAAATCAGGTGGCAGAACGCAGGGTCCAAAGCCAAACGTGTCCGAAACAATGCCTGATGCTTGCCCGTCGCCCGCCACGAATAGAGTAGTCAAAAGAGACCATGATGGCCACCCACTAAAATCGATTTCAAGAACGCCGCTATCAAAGCCGAACAAGGAACAATCAATGGGCACGTCAACTAATGAAGACGTCGAAAGCCTGAAAAGAAAGTCGAACGATCGGTCCCCTCAAGGTGGGGACAGCCCTGATCACAAAAGGGTGAAGGGGGATGATCAGAACATGGAGGACGAGGACATTATCAGTCTGCCAGACGGTGTTTAATGACCCGCTTCTCGCATATATAGTATTTGAGCTGCAGACTGGAACAGCGGACAATGTTAAACGTGCGGTACCTGTTTTTTTACAACAGACACAAATATTGTCTTCCAAAGATGTTCTTTGGGATAAAGTTGATAGTCTCGCCATAATCGGCAAGAAAATAGTGCGTAAGACTAGTAATCAGAGAAAGGAAGAGGAAGCGAATATAAATGATATCATCAATGCTCTGTCTAAATTAGATAAGATAGACAAAATACCACTCGTTATGATCTCGGCCACTGACCTCGGAAAGATTCTGAAATCAATGCCTGAAGAGGTGAATGATATATCTGTAGTCGATCGGCTGTCGTACTTAGAGCGAAAAGTTGAGAAAATTGCGGGCATTCTTAAGGAACGTGAGTTGAACTATGGCTCCCACCAATCAAAGCCTTGTAAAATGGGCTGGGAGGATCTAGATCTGGTCGTAACAGACTTCGATTCGATATGGTCTGATGTGGATAATTCAAAGACCGAAAGGAAAGACACCGCTTGTTCAAATCCAGACAGGCCTACAGTGCGTATAACAAAATTTTAGATAGTCACCGTGATACTATTGACGAAAGTTATGATACTAATCCAGGTGTTGAAAGTAATTTAACTACATATGCTTCGTTCTCTACACCAGAAAGACAAAGAGGTATTACAACAGATATTGTGATAAAATAATTAATTTACACAGAAATTGAGTCTAAACTTGATAAAGCATTGAAAGGATCAAGATGAAATTATGATCATAATAAACTGAATAATCTAGCACCACGTATTTATATTGAAAATAATAAACTTTATTATTAACCTGATGAAAAGGAACTCTCGGATTTGTTTACTAAAGATCAAATAAACTATAAAATTAAGCCCTTTGTAGTAAGGGCTTTATTTCTAAGCTAACGCCTAGAAAATTCTACGATATTGGATAATACCAGAGGTAGTATAACAATATGCCATATCCCCTTTAAATCCACACATGTCTATAGGTAAACAAAAAGTGACGTCACACTGCGCATGCTCACTTGGCACCGCCTCTATATCCTCACACCCACCAGCCCTTCTATCATCCTTCTTTCATGGAGACCGATCCCCAACAGGATAAAATGTGGGGAGGACAGGTGGGATAAATTTGTAGAATTTTCTAGGCGTTAGCTTAGAAATAGAGCCCTTACTACAAAGGACTTAAATTTCTAGCGTAACGCTCTAGAAAATTCTACCATATTGGATAATACCAGAGGTAGTATAACAATATGCCAGACTTGTCAGCGGAAGGTGGGATTTTATACCCAAACCACCAACCAAAACAAAACGAAGGCAGGAGTGTGAGGAGCTCAGAAGAGCATGCCCCCCCCTCTTTCTGACCCAGGAAGGAAAATTTGTTGACCATTACTAAAGTCAACATCTTGTTAGCTTATAAATAGGTAACACCTGCTGTGGCAAGCAGTCAGCCAGATATGCCAGAGGCGATTAGACTATCTGTGATTACACCTGATTACCCTAATACCAACATCATCGGGCAACTCAAAGAGAAAAGTGAACCTCAAGGCATCAATGCATTTGCCTTTGCAACCAGAGCTTAGCTTTTTTACCTTCCCTAACGGGATCTGCTGTAATGAGGTGATTCCAAAAACAGTGTGGTTAATAACATTGTAGAAACTTGATATCAAAGATGGTAATTAAATGGGGAACAGAACAGATATTTGATCTAAACCACGCTGCTGCCAATCATTACCAAGATCATCGACCTGTCTCTTTCATCAGGGATCTTCCCTGAGGAGTTGAAGGAGGCCATTGTTGTCCCACTTCTCAAGAAGGCATCTTTAGATGCGGAGGTGTTAAAGAACTTTAGACCAGTCTCTAACCTTAGCTTTCTTTCTAAGGTCCTGGAAAAGGTAGTCTCGAAACAGCTTATGGAACATATACGAACAAATGGGTTGCAGACAAGGTATCAGTCGGCCTACAGGGAAAGGCATAGTGTCGAAACTGCTCTCCTACGGGTCCATAATGACATCGCCAGGGCACTGGGATCGAGGAAATGTGTAATTTTAGTACTCCTTGATCTCAGCGCTGCCTTTGACACTGTCAACCACGAGATACTCATACATCGTCTCCAAGCAATGGGTGTCGAGGGGATTGCGCTGTCTTGGATACGTTCCTACCTGACAAACAGGTCACAGCGTGTTCGCATTGGTACAGAAACATCAAGTCCGGTGGGCTTGAGTTGTGGTGTTCCACAGGGCTCCGTTCTTGGACCGGTTCTTTTCTCCCTCTACACAAACTCCTTGGCTGGCATTCTCGAACGTGGTGCAGATGGCAACCACGATGGGGGCTACCACTTGTATGCCGACGATACCCAAGAGTACTTGGCTGTTCTTCTGTCAAATGCATGTGTCGCTGTAGAGACAATTAGTGGATGTGCAACTGACGTTAGCCGATGGCTGGGCGAGAATGATCTCGCATGCAATAATGACAAGACTGTGTTCCTGTTTATACGATCAATGTACACTCGCTCCTTGCCGGATATCCAAGGAATCAGAGTTGTGGACTGTGTTGTTGAGCCATCTGACTGTGCAAGGAATCTTGGAGTGATTTTCGACAGCCTGTTTACTTTTAAGCAGCATGTCTCCTCCACCGTCCAACGTGCGAATATGGCACTACACAACATAGGCAATGTCAGGAGGTATCTCTCAGCAGATACAACTCGCTTGTTCACCCAGCTTCTGGTAACCTCGAGACTGGATTTCTGTAATTCCCTGCTTGTTGGTCTCCCCGCAATCACAGTGGGGCCATTGCAGAAAGTGCAGAACGCTGCTGCTCGTCTGGTAGTCAGATGCCGGAAGTCGGTGCATATAAGGGGCCTTGTCCAAATTATTCGCCGAAATTCGCCGTAATTCGCCACAAAAACGCCACAAATTCGCCTTAAATTCGCCGAAAGTCTCCGGCGAATTTTAGCGAAGTTCTGACGATGTTTGGCGAAGTTTGGGCGATTTTGAAGGCGAATTTCGGCGAATTTATGGCGAATTTTTGGCGATTTTCCGGCGAATTTGTGGCGATTTTATGGCGAATTCTCGGCGATTTTATGGCAAATTCTAGGCGAATTTATGGCGATTTTATGGCGAATTCTAGGCGATTTCTGATGAACTTTTCGGCGAATTTTTGACGATTTTTGAAGAGGTTATGGCGAATTTTGGCGAACTTGTAAAAATTCGCCGTAAATTCGCCAGAAATTCGCCGGTGAATTTCGGCGAATAATTTGGACAAGGCCCCTAACTCCAATTCTCCATGAACTGCACTGGTTGCCGGTAGCACAGCGAATTCAATACAAGGTTCTCATGTTCTCATCTATGGACTGGTTCCATCTTATATTTCCGAGCTCATTGTCGCGCAGTCTCACTCGTTTGACCTGCGATCGCGGGGGTGTGTCAGGCTGCGGGTTAGTCCAAAGCCGGTTGTACCATCATACGGTGACCGGGCTTTCTCTCTCGCAGCCCCACAGCTCTCGTATGCTCTACCCGAGCGACTGCGATTGTGCGACAACCTTAGCTCATTCAGAGTCCTTCTGAAAACCCACCTCTTTCGGGAGGCCTTTGGATGAGTTGGGGTTTCCATTGTAAAGCGCATTGAGCGGACAATTGTCTGGATACTGCGCTATATAAGCATCATTTATATATAAACGATTACAGTCATTATTTGACATTTAAAGATTAGTGGTTAACAAAAGAGGAAAGAAACCATAGGGCGTTTCAAGGTATTCAATCAGTCAATCTAAGGAAGTTAAGAGCTGGTGTATCTGAAGCTAATGTCACTCATGAAACTAGTGATGAAAAGACACTTAAGAAATTGTTCGGTACCAAATGCAAGATACCATTAGATTTTGAACTATTTCACACCAATGCTCCATTTTACAAGTTTCCAATTTCCGAGGATGTGATTATTGAGATTACATTAGCACCCAAGGAGTAAATAATAGTAACAGATAACACTGTAGCTATGAACTACAAACTTGAAAATATCTGTTTTGAGTACGACACAGTAACTAACAAGATTATTTCAAGTCAACTTAGTATCAGATACAACTCTTTACGATTGGGTAGACCATTTCAAGACGGTCAATGTTACTTCAAATGAAACATTAATAAACGAGAATATTATTTTTCCAAGGATGTCAATTAAAGGCATATTGCTTCTATTCGTGTCTGATTATGCCGATGGATCTAGAGTTTCTGAGATGTTCGAAAACCCCAATATCACTAAAGTACATGTTACAATAGAGGGTGTTTCTAATCAGGTGTTTCTAGAAGGAATGAGAATGATGGATCAATTGGATGAGATCAAAAAACATTTCATGTCTAATGATTTGAAGAAAACTCATGACTGTTACATGACAATGGAGAAGTATTATGGTGACTCGAATCACTACAGGTTGTGGTTGAACTTGAGAACCACAGAGGACAATCGTCTACACGGTTCAGGTAAGAAGCTTCAAAACACAATGGATGGAATACAGTTATCGATAACAAAGAAACAGGAAATGGGCCATACAAAATGCACATATTCGTGGTTTCTGATGCCCAGGTAAACATAAGTAACTATCAAATAGCATCTTTACAGCATTAGAGCAGGACTTCGTCCTTAGCAACAACGTTGTGCTACGCTCTTAGAAACAAAGTTGTATTAGGACTTCGGTAATTTTTTATCTTAATATCTTGGATCAACCATTTAAGCCAACTGTAGTCAATGCACTGTATTTAGGAGTATTAGAAACAACCGGAATGACTTTTTACTCTTACTTATTTAGGAAGATTTAAAATTCAACATTGGTTCCCCTAGTAATCCTAGCATAGAAGAGATACTTAAACTGACTGGAATTTTATTTCTTAGTCTTGGGACTGTAGGATACCTTCAGAGAAAGGATATCAGACCCAAATCAATAAATTCTTAATTATGTTAGTTAATTAAATGAAAACTGTGTTAAACATTGATTCTAGAGACTACTCAGAACAGAGTTCAAGTGATTTAGTTATCAATCTCAACAAAGAGATTCAGAATGCATCTAGTATCAGTCTAACTTATACATGGATACCTTGTTCTTTTCACAACATAAGTGAAGCTAGGAAGAATAACAAAATCAAGTTAAGGGATAAATACATGACACTTATTACGATACCTGATAGTCTTTATGACCGAGACAAATTTTCAAAAGCATTTTCATATCAATTGAAAGAAAACGTTTTAAGTAGAAATGCTGTTTGATTTGATTTAGAAGAACCCACTGGTAAGACTATCCTACACTTACTTAAAAGAAGAAAAATGAGAATAGATATCAAATTATGTTTATGGATAAAAGCAATGAACTGTTTGATTTAAAATGTTCTGAATGGCCTTATTCTTCTGAAGATGGTTTGATCGTAAGTGATTATCCAATGAATTTCAGACCAATAAACTATTTTGTTTTACACCATGACATAATTAACAATAATAAAGTACTTGATAACAGGGAACCGTCAGATGTTCTAGCCATTAGACCGATAAAGGAAGCTGATATTGGAGATACTATTACATACACATTTGATAAACCAATACAAATACCATGTAAATCAAGATTCAATAAAATAAATATTAAATTAACAGATGAACACAGTGACATTATCGACCTTAATGGTCTGATGTAAGATATCAATTGTTGATAAAGGGAAATCAACCTAATTAAATGGCAGGTATTGCTATGATGATGGAGGCGCTTTAGTAAACGGATTAGCATTCACAGGAACTGGTTACCTTTTTAAGGCATTGGACAATAATGGTTACGAAGCTGAAACTAAAAGATATAATTGGGCTATGGAAGAGTTAAATAAATCATCAGAGGAATATGAAGAACATAGAAAGAATTTAGTTGACTTCGTTGACATTAAAATGAAGAGAGAGAACCAGTCTGCTATTGATTTTAAGAATACTGATGCTGCAGTTACTCTTTACAGTCACTTACACCCTGATAAACCAATAACATTACCTAAGAAACCTGAATTAAGGGACTACTACCAACCTAGTGATGAAATGAATAAATATGAGTACCTATGAATTGTCCTAGGTATGAGTGCTTTAGGATTAGGGGTCTATTACTTTTTTGTTAGAAAGAGGAATTAAGAGTAAACTCGAATGGATGTTACAACCTGATGATTAATTTTGATCCCTTTTTAACTTTAAGTTCTTCTATGTAATACCGTCGTTTGTCCTTGGTAATAACACTATTTTCTTCTAAGGCATCTTTCATAGCTGATGCATCCTTGTTAAAAAACAGGTCTAAGAGTCTGATGTTCTCTCTGAAGTCCTTAACGACTGAATTTTACTTTTGAACTAGTAACCAAACAGTTAGATTGTAGTGCCTACCGGAAAAGGCAAGATTACATAACTCGGACACCTTCTTCTTTGTGTCTCTCAAATTAGTACAGTCATCAATTGAAAATAATGTGTCTGTTCCTTTGAAGGTTAGAGTAGCAGATTTAAGAACAAGGTCCAAATTACTGGCCACTGTTTCAGGATTAATTATGAAGACGCTGTTGTCTTGGTAAATCCATTTCCTTTCTTATGTCTTATTATTGAAATATGTTGGACAGAAAATGACTATGCTCTGGAACTTGATATGATACTCCATTTCTGATAGGTCAAGAACAAAATGTGTCTTACCACAATTGGTGACAACAGAGATCAGCATTTTATGTGGTTCGTGAATAAATACTTCACCCATTTAAATGAATGTAAATCAAAGCAATGAAAATCAAAGTAATGAAAAAGATGATACCAAAAAATTTAAGTACAAAGAAGTTAAAACATTTCCAGACACACCAACTGCATAAATAGTGGAGCGGCTAAGCATAAAAATCGTTCACTTCTTCAAGAAAGCATGAAACTTTGCAGAGGGGTACTATGTCACATAAGAATCATTAAAAAAAAATGAACCCCCAAAAATTACGCTCCCTGGTGGCCGCCATCTTGAATTCCAAAATGGCCGCCAAAATAACCTAGTTTTGTCAATATCTCCAGTTCTAAAGCACGTAGGATGGAAAATCGAGCGCCTATACCCATGTTTTCAATATCAAGGAACATTTTCGGAGCATCAGAAATTCGGTCAGATGGCGGCCATCTTGGATTTCAAGGTGGCCGCCTCAATTTTCAAATGCCTCTGTTTTTGTCAAACTACTCTCAGGTGTATATCCGTCACCACTTCATATCTGTAACAACTATAGTAATACCTTACTAAAAGAAAAGGGCAGAAGATGGCAATGGTTGGGCCATGTGCTCCGAATGCCTGCAAACGCATTGCCAAGGAGAGCACTCACATGGACACCACAGGGGAGACGGAATAGAGGCAGACCAAGAGAGACCTGGCGGCGTTCCATGGCAAAGGAACTTCAAGAGAAGGGCCTAACGTGGGAGGCAGCCAGACAGCGAGCAGCCAACAGACTTGAGTGGAGGACCCTGGGGAATGCCCCATGTGCCACCTAGGGCACGAAGGGTCCTCAGTAAGTAAGTAAAAGAAAAGGGCTCAACCAAAAAAAAAAAATTAATGCGCATTTTGCATCCCATAATTCAGTGCTGCCACCTATGATTATGCAATATTTTTGAAAAAAAGAAGCTAATTAAACCGAGATCATTTCTTCCCGTATTACCATCTAAATGGATCTATGAAGGAAATGTAGCATGTAAGTATTTGACAGTATGCTCTAGCATATAAATGGAACGGCAGACAGTTTCATTCGTGCCTCGCATATAACGAAGACACGGAGGGCTCATCAAATCACTGCTGCATCGCTGTATTGTCTTCAGAGACAAGCGTTTGAGATGGAAGAAGAAACTTCAGCTGATAGTGATACGTTCTCTGATTCGGCCTTCACTGCATGGTGCGAAAATATGTGTCTTTCCCATCCCATGTTTCAATTCTGGAGCATAGTTTTGGAACTAGAGTTAAATCTCCTGGCTTTCGTTCGAGCCCTCCGCACATCCGACTTCGATTTGTATGTTGAGTCTATGGCTCAACTTGCTCCATGGTTCTTTGCTTTGGACCATGTGCACTATGCTCGGTGGGTTCCTGTGCACATAAGGGACATGACTAACCTCCGTCAGAGATGTCCTGAGGTTTATGAACATTTCATGGGTGGTGCGTTTACCTCAAATAAGACTGGAAATTCATTCTCTGCAATCGGACTCGACCAAGCGCATGAGCAGATGAATACGCTGGTCAAGGGAGATGGAGGAGCCATCGGGTTAACCGAGAACCCTGGAGCCCTACGACGCTGGATGGTGGCAGGACCACAGTTGTCCGCAATCATTGCAGAGTACGAAGACAGTATTGACCCACACCCCGACAGCGACCATGGCAAACATCATGAGCAGAGCGACAGCAGACAGAGGACCTTCTCCCAGGACGTACGTGCCTTCGTCACTACCGTGGAGGAATTGGGGAATCCGTTTCTTGATCGTAGCAATGACCTTCTCACCATCGATACTCAAGTCGGGAACGAACAGTATTCATCCTTCATCAATGAAAGACTGTTAAAAAACGACAAAGCAATAAGTGCCACAATACCAAGAAATGCGCTCCCGCTGTTCAGCAGGCCTAACAAGAAGGCTCCATCAAAGGACAAGGAAAAGCTAACCACGTTTATATATCGCCAGTCAATCACGAGAAGGTGACCTTCAGGAGTTTTTCAAGCACGAGAATCAGCAGTACCCACCATCGCTGTCTTCGTCCGGAAAACTTCGACAGGGGAAAAAGTCTGATCTTGTGGGATGCCTCGAGTCCAAGATCGATTCAGCCGTCTCCAACACCCCATCTGTTGAGGTAAAAGTTCTTGATGGCGCAGCTGTAGTACATCTTCTGCCAGTTGGGGAATCTAGGACATTCGGAGAATATGCCAAGGATGTTTTCATTCCACATGTGTCAGCACAGCTAGAGAAGACGAGTCGAGTTGATCTTGTTTGGGACATTTACCTGAAAGACAGTCTGAAACTTTCAACCCGAGAAAATAGAGGAACCGGAGCACGCAGACGAGTGTCTTGTAATGTCAAGCTTCCAGGTCATTGGAAAAACTTCTTGCGCAAGATGAAAATAAAGAGGAACTCTTCCAGTTTCTGGGAAAGCAGTTGGCTTCTAAAGACACTGGAGACAAATCATCATCTCCACCTTGAGCGAGGCTGTTGTTACCTCAGTTATGGATCAGAATACGGACGCACTACAGCCATGTTCCCATGAGGAGGCGGACACAAGAATCTTCCTTCATGTCAAAGATGCAATGAATTCCGGCTTCAAAACAGTGATCATTAGAACAGTGTATACAGATGTTGTTGTATTAGCTGTTGCTAACTTTCAGAACTTTGCAAATCTTGAACAACTGTGGATAGCTTTTGGGACGGGCAAGGATTTTCGTTATATTCCTGTCCACGAGATTGCAAGTGCAGTAGGCCCTCAGGTTGCACACGGATTGCTGTTTTTTCATGCCTTCACGGGCTCGGACAACACATCGTACTTTGCCAACTATGGTAAGAAGTCCGCATGGAACACGTGGCTTGTGTGGCCTGAAATCACAGAGACTTACGTACGCCACTCGTCGCCAACACCCAACCCGCCTGAGGATGTGATCCAGCAACTGGAACGGTTTACAGTGTTGCTGTACTGCAGGACAAGTGACGAGGTGTCTGTGAATTCAGCTAGGATGACATTGTTCTCGAAAATGTCGAGAAACATCGACAACATACCACCAACGAGGGCCTCCCTTGTACAGCACGTCAGTAGAGCCACCTACCAGGCAGGACATGTTTGGGGCCAGTCCTTGGAAAAGAGCCCATTGGTACCGACACCAACTGACTGGGGTTGGAAACCATCTCAGAGTGGTTACAAGCCGAAGTGGACAACATTACCTGCAGCTGAAGAGGCATGTCACGAACTCATCTCCTGTAAACGCACCAAGTCATGCAAAGGAAACTGGAAATTCTTCAAGAAGAACTTTGACGGTGGTTGAACTGCACTCTGCAAGTGTGGTGGCATTTGCTATAAGGTCTAGCGATTTAGGGATGTTATGTTTTGAAAATATCAATCATTAACATTTTAAGACATAGACATAGACACTTACATGGACATTCTGTTTTGAAAATATCAATCATTAACATTTTGAGACATTATGGACATTCTGTTTTGAAAATATCAATCATTGAGACATTGACACAGACCCTTATATGGACATTCGTAGGGACCGGTGTGATATGCTTTCCTTTTAAAAAGGTGAATAATTTTATGCAATGGTGACTGATGTAATTGCATTTTCACAGATTTAAAATATAGTGGCCACCTTGAAATCCAAGATGACCGCCATCTGACCGAATTTCTGATGCTTCCAAAATATTCCATGATATCGAAAACATGGGTAGAGGCGCTCGTTTTTCCATCCTAAGTGCTTTAGAACGGGAGATATGGACGACACTAGATTATTTTGGCGGCCGTCTTGGAATTCAAGATGGCGGCCACTTGGGGGCGTATTTTGGGGGTCTATTATTTAATGACTTACATATACTCTGTAGACGCAGTGAGCGTTAGAATTTTGTTTCTGACACTTATAGTGTTAGAGACACAGAGGAATGTCAAAAACATGGCGGCCATCTTGAAATTCAAGATGGCCGCCATCTGACCGAATTTCTGATGCCCCGAAAATGTTCCTTGATATTGAAAACATGGGTATAGGCGCTCGATTTTCGATCCTAAGTGCTTTACTGGAGATATGGACAAAACTAGGTAATTTTTGGCGGCCATTTTGGAATTCAAGATGGCGGCCACCAGGGGCCGTAATTTTTTGGGGTCCATTTTTTTTAATGATCCTTATGTGCTATAATACCGCTCTGCAAAATTTCATGCTTTCTTGAAGAAGTGTACGATTCTGGTGAAAAATATCCCTTAGCCGCTCTACTAAAACCAGCCATTAAGAAATTCACCTTCAGAAAGACAATGGCATCGTACATCGATCAACAGTGGCAAACTGACCTGGTTGACATGCAGATAATTTCAGTGTAAGAATAAAGGATTCAGATTCATTTTAACAGTCATACTCGTTGATCTATTCAGTCGTTACGCTTGGGCTGTGGCAGTGAAGAGTAAGAGAGGAGAAGAAATCAGAGATGCATTTAAAGTGATTTTTAAAGAGGTGATACCGGACAAAGATTCAATTAGATGACGGTACAGAACTCTACAACAAGCACTTCAAGCAACTTTTAACAGAAAATGACATAGAACGGTTCTCCTCAATATCTGACAAGAGGGCAGCAGTCGCAGAGAGATTCAACAGGACTTCAACAGGACGAATAAAATGTGGAGGTGTTTCACTGCTAAGGAGACTGACAAGTGGATAGATGTTCTGGATGACTTGGTCAGTGGCTACAATAATACGTGTCACTCATCAACAGGAATGAAACCAATAGACGCCAGAAAGATCGAAAACGAAGGAGCAGTATGGTACAACCTTTACGGTCTTCACCTCAAAGAGACATTTGGTGATCCTAAGTACAAAGTAGGTGACAGTGTAACAATTTCAAAGTACAAGGCCATTTTCAATAAAGGCTACCTACCAAACTTCACTGAGGAAGTATTCCAAATCAAACAGATAATCTTCACTCATCCTATTGTCAACAAGCTTGAAGATAACCTCAAGGAGGAAATTCAAGGATATTTCTACGAAGAGGAATTCAGTTATGTTAATAATCCTGATCAACTAGAGTACGAGATAGAGAAGATATTAAGATACAAGACCAGTAAAGGCAAGAAATATGGATTAGTGAAGTGGAAGGGCTACAGTGATAAATTCAATGAATGGTTGCCAATTTCAGACATAAAAAGCCTGAAAACATAAAAACATAATTTAAAAACTTTTTATCCTTTAAATGGAGAGTCAAATGGAAGGACAGATATTTAACGATAATTATGTTATAAAGCAATTGAACTGTTTACTAGTTTTATTTTTACATATAAGTTAATTACACCAGAAGACCTAGAAAGAACCTTCAGATCAGGACATAGTCCTCAGCAACAAAGTTGTATGTAAGTATCATTTATCTAAATAAATGAATAGAACTTGGGGATACACCAAGAGACCAAAGAATAGGAAAAAAAGATTAGAACAGTTTTAGAGCTAGAGGAACTAGAAAAGAAAGATGAGTTATCAAATCATGAGGCATCAAATCATGAGTTATCGAATCATGAGACATCAAGACATGAATTATCAAACAATAAACCAGTAGTAGCACCAATTGTTGATATTAAACCCATTGTGACTAAATTGTGATTAGACCGACTGGTTCTAGATCAATTAGATCGAGCGAAGCTCTCATGACAAGGTCAGGATCTACTAATGCTACAGACAGACATAGTAATGCTTCTGTTGATTCTAGCTTTTCGCATTAATTAAATGGAAGACAGAAGTAGGCTTTATCCAGATGTAAATCACCAAGATATGATCGATGAAGAGAATAACCAGCCTATCGTGACGAAGTCCAACTTAAACCCTCATTGTTTGAATCCTCCTGATTTGAACCCTGATAATTTGAATCCTCATAATTTGAATCCTCATAATTTGAATCCTCATAATTTGAATCCTCATAATTTGAATCCTCATAATTTGAATCCTCATAATTTGAATCCTCATAATTTGAATCCTCAGGGTTTCAGACGTAATCAAATCAGTGAAGTTAAAAAGTTCTTTGAAGCTGAGATTGAATGCAGACGAAAAACATTTATGAAATACAAGAAAGCTTTTGATGTAATTACTGGGTTTAGACATGCCCTAAGTTTAACAAGTGTGGCTATTGGCTATGCTGGTATTTCAGCAGTAGCAGGAGTCATCACTGCTCCAATAGGTTTTGCTTTGGGTGGTGTGACACTAGCAAGTGCCATTATTCATCACTACTTAGTTTTCAGAAGAAGAACATACTTAGGAAAATTGAAAAGCATGAGAAGATATCACAATTGGCCATTTCCAAATTTAACACTATCAATGATTTGGTCAGTAAAGCATGAACAGATTCGTTCATATCTACAGAAGAATTCAGTTTAATCCTCAAGAAGAAGGAGAAGTGCATTTCCTTGAAGAATGCCATTAGAAAGAAACAAAAGGAGGCTAGTTCTGATGCCAGTTTTGACTTAGAAACCCTTAAGAAGACTTTTTTAGAGGAAGGGAAAAAACTAGCACAGACAGAGATGTTACAGAAATTAAAAAGCAAGTAATACATCATCATTATTATCATCATGGGAGGCAGCCAGACAGCGAGCAGCCAACAGACTTGAGTGGAGGACCCTGGGGAATGCCCCATGTGCCACCTAGGGCACGAAGGGTCCTCAGTAAGTAAGTAAAAGAAAAGGGCTCAACCAAAAAAAAAAAATTAATGCGCATTTTGCATCCCATAATTCAGTGCTGCCACCTATGATTATGCAATATTTTTGAAAAAAAGAAGCTAATTAAACCGAGATCATTTCTTCCCGTATTACCATCTAAATGGATCTATGAAGGAAATGTAGCATGTAAGTATTTGACAGTATGCTCTAGCATATAAATGGAACGGCAGACAGTTTCATTCGTGCCTCGCATATAACGAAGACACGGAGGGCTCATCAAATCACTGCTGCATCGCTGTATTGTCTTCAGAGACAAGCGTTTGAGATGGAAGAAGAAACTTCAGCTGATAGTGATACGTTCTCTGATTCGGCCTTCACTGCATGGTGCGAAAATATGTGTCTTTCCCATCCCATGTTTCAATTCTGGAGCATAGTTTTGGAACTAGAGTTAAATCTCCTGGCTTTCGTTCGAGCCCTCAGCACATCCGACTTCGATTTGTATGTTGAGTCTATGGCTCAACTTGCTCCATGGTTCTTTGCTTTGGACCATGTGCACTATGCTCGGTGGGTTCCTGTGCACATAAGGGACATGACTAACCTCCGTCAGAGATGTCCTGAGGTTTATGAACATTTCATGGGTGGTGCGTTTACCTCAAATAAGACTGGAAATTCATTCTCTGCAATCGGACTCGACCAAGCGCATGAGCAGATGAATACGCTGGTCAAGGGAGATGGAGGAGCCATCGGGTTAACCGAGAACCCTGGAGCCCTACGACGCTGGATGGTGGCAGGACCACAGTTGTCCGCAATCATTGCAGAGTACGAAGACAGTATTGACCCACACCCCGACAGCGACCATGGCAAACATCATGAGCAGAGCGACAGCAGACAGAGGACCTTCTCCCAGGACGTACGTGCCTTCGTCACTACCGTGGAGGAATTGGGGAATCCGTTTCTTGATCGTAGCAATGACCTTCTCACCATCGATACTCAAGTCGGGAACGAACAGTATTCATCCTTCATCAATGAAAGACTGTTAAAAAACGACAAAGCAATAAGTGCCACAATACCAAGAAATGCGCTCCCGCTGTTCAGCAGGCCTAACAAGAAGGCTCCATCAAAGGACAAGGAAAAGCTAACCACGTTTATATATCGCCAGTCAATCACGAGAAGGTGACCTTCAGGAGTTTTTCAAGCACGAGAATCAGCAGTACCCACCATCGCTGTCTTCGTCCGGAAAACTTCGACAGGGGAAAAAGTCTGATCTTGTGGGATGCCTCGAGTCCAAGATCGATTCAGCCGTCTCCAACACCCCATCTGTTGAGGTAAAAGTTCTTGATGGCGCAGCTGTAGTACATCTTCTGCCAGTTGGGGAATCTAGGACATTCGGAGAATATGCCAAGGATGTTTTCATTCCACATGTGTCAGCACAGCTAGAGAAGACGAGTCGAGTTGATCTTGTTTGGGACATTTACCTGAAAGACAGTCTGAAACTTTCAACCCGAGAAAATAGAGGAACCGGAGCACGCAGACGAGTGTCTTGTAATGCCAAGCTTCCAGGTCATTGGAAAAACTTCTTGCGCAAGATGAAAATAAAGAGGAACTCTTCCAGTTTCTGGGAAAGCAGTTGGCTTCTAAAGACACTGGAGACAAATCATCATCTCCACCTTGAGCGAGGCTGTTGTTACCTCAGTTATGGATCAGAATACGGACGCACTACAGCCATGTTCCCATGAGGAGGCGGACACAAGAATCTTCCTTCATGTCAAAGATGCAATGAATTCCGGCTTCAAAACAGTGATCATTAGAACAGTGTATACAGATGTTGTTGTATTAGCTGTTGCTAACTTTCAGAACTTTGCAAATCTTGAACAACTGTGGATAGCTTTTGGGACGGGCAAGGATTTTCGTTATATTCCTGTCCACGAGATTGCAAGTGCAGTAGGCCCTCAGGTTGCACACGGATTGCTGTTTTTTCATGCCTTCACGGGCTCGGACAACACATCGTACTTTGCCAACTATGGTAAGAAGTCCGCATGGAACACGTGGCTTGTGTGGCCTGAAATCACAGAGACTTACGTACGCCACTCGTCGCCAACACCCAACCCGCCTGAGGATGTGATCCAGCAACTGGAACGGTTTACAGTGTTGCTGTACTGCAGGACAAGTGACGAGGTGTCTGTGAATTCAGCTAGGATGACATTGTTCTCGAAAATGTCGAGAAACATCGACAACATACCACCAACGAGGGCCTCCCTTGTACAGCACGTCAGTAGAGCCACCTACCAGGCAGGACATGTTTGGGGCCAGTCCTTGGAAAAGAGCCCATTGGTACCGACACCAACTGACTGGGGTTGGAAACCATCTCAGAGTGGTTACAAGCCGAAGTGGACAACATTACCTGCAGCTGAAGAGGCATGTCACGAACTCATCTCCTGTAAACGCACCAAGTCATGCAAAGGAAACTGGAAATTCTTCAAGAAGAACTTTGACGGTGGTTGAACTGCACTCTGCAAGTGTGGTGGCAGTTGCTATAAGGTCTAGCGATTTAGGGATGTTATGTTTTGAAAATATCAATCATTAACATTTTAAGACATAGACATAGACACTTACATGGACATTCTGTTTTGAAAATATCAATCATTAACATTTTGAGACATTATGGACATTCTGTTTTGAAAATATCAATCATTGAGACATTGACACAGACCCTTATATGGACATTCGTAGGGACCGGTGTGATATGCTTTCCTTTTAAAAAGGTGAATAATTTTATGCAATGGTGACTGATGTAATTGCATTTTCACAGATTTAAAATATAGTGGCCACCTTGAAATCCAAGATGACCGCCATCTGACCGAATTTCTGATGCTTCCAAAATATTCCATGATATCGAAAACATGGGTAGAGGCGCTCGTTTTTCCATCCTAAGTGCTTTAGAACGGGAGATATGGACGACACTAGATTATTTTGGCGGCCGTCTTGGAATTCAAGATGGCGGCCACTTGGGGGCGTATTTTGGGGGTCTATTATTTAATGACTTACATATACTCTGTAGACGCAGTGAGCGTTAGAATTTTGTTTCTGACACTTATAGTGTTAGAGACACAGAGGAATGTCAAAAACATGGCGGCCATCTTGAAATTCAAGATGGCCGCCATCTGACCGAATTTCTGATGCCCCGAAAATGTTCCTTGATATTGAAAACATGGGTATAGGCGCTCGATTTTCGATCCTAAGTGCTTTACTGGAGATATGGACAAAACTAGGTAATTTTTGGCGGCCATTTTGGAATTCAAGATGGCGGCCACCAGGGGCCGTAATTTTTTGGGGTCCATTTTTTTTAATGATCCTTATGTGCTATAATACCGCTCTGCAAAATTTCATGCTTTCTTGAAGAAGTGTACGATTCTGGTGAAAAATATCCCTTAGCCGCTCTACTAAAACCAGCCATTAAGAAATTCACCTTCAGAAAGACAATGGCATCGTACATCGATCAACAGTGGCAAACTGACCTGGTTGACATGCAGATAATTTCAGTGTAAGAATAAAGGATTC
This sequence comes from Lineus longissimus, assembly GCF_910592395.1. Lineage (NCBI taxonomy): Eukaryota > Metazoa > Nemertea > Pilidiophora > Heteronemertea > Lineidae > Lineus > Lineus longissimus. The sequence continues at coordinate 4,341,298 of NC_088321.1, forward strand.
AGATTCATTTTAACAGTCATACTCGTTGATCTATTCAGTCGTTACGCTTGGGCTGTGGCAGTGAAGAGTAAGAGAGGAGAAGAAATCAGAGATGCATTTAAAGTGATTTTTAAAGAGGTGATACCGGACAAAGATTCAATTAGATGACGGTACAGAACTCTACAACAAGCACTTCAAGCAACTTTTAACAGAAAATGACATAGAACGGTTCTCCTCAATATCTGACAAGAGGGCAGCAGTCGCAGAGAGATTCAACAGGACTTCAACAGGACGAATAAAATGTGGAGGTGTTTCACTGCTAAGGAGACTGACAAGTGGATAGATGTTCTGGATGACTTGGTCAGTGGCTACAATAATACGTGTCACTCATCAACAGGAATGAAACCAATAGACGCCAGAAAGATCGAAAACGAAGGAGCAGTATGGTACAACCTTTACGGTCTTCACCTCAAAGAGACATTTGGTGATCCTAAGTACAAAGTAGGTGACAGTGTAACAATTTCAAAGTACAAGGCCATTTTCAATAAAGGCTACCTACCAAACTTCACTGAGGAAGTATTCCAAATCAAACAGATAATCTTCACTCATCCTATTGTCAACAAGCTTGAAGATAACCTCAAGGAGGAAATTCAAGGATATTTCTACGAAGAGGAATTCAGTTATGTTAATAATCCTGATCAACTAGAGTACGAGATAGAGAAGATATTAAGATACAAGACCAGTAAAGGCAAGAAATATGGATTAGTGAAGTGGAAGGGCTACAGTGATAAATTCAATGAATGGTTGCCAATTTCAGACATAAAAAGCCTGAAAACATAAAAACATAATTTAAAAACTTTTTATCCTTTAAATGGAGAGTCAAATGGAAGGACAGATATTTAACGATAATTATGTTATAAAGCAATTGAACTGTTTACTAGTTTTATTTTTACATATAAGTTAATTACACCAGAAGACCTAGAAAGAACCTTCAGATCAGGACATAGTCCTCAGCAACAAAGTTGTATGTAAGTATCATTTATCTAAATAAATGAATAGAACTTGGGGATACACCAAGAGACCAAAGAATAGGAAAAAAAGATTAGAACAGTTTTAGAGCTAGAGGAACTAGAAAAGAAAGATGAGTTATCAAATCATGAGGCATCAAATCATGAGTTATCGAATCATGAGACATCAAGACATGAATTATCAAACAATAAACCAGTAGTAGCACCAATTGTTGATATTAAACCCATTGTGACTAAATTGTGATTAGACCGACTGGTTCTAGATCAATTAGATCGAGCGAAGCTCTCATGACAAGGTCAGGATCTACTAATGCTACAGACAGACATAGTAATGCTTCTGTTGATTCTAGCTTTTCGCATTAATTAAATGGAAGACAGAAGTAGGCTTTATCCAGATGTAAATCACCAAGATATGATCGATGAAGAGAATAACCAGCCTATCGTGACGAAGTCCAACTTAAACCCTCATTGTTTGAATCCTCCTGATTTGAACCCTGATAATTTGAATCCTCATAATTTGAATCCTCATAATTTGAATCCTCATAATTTGAATCCTCATAATTTGAATCCTCATAATTTGAATCCTCATAATTTGAATCCTCATAATTTGAATCCTCAGGGTTTCAGACGTAATCAAATCAGTGAAGTTAAAAAGTTCTTTGAAGCTGAGATTGAATGCAGACGAAAAACATTTATGAAATACAAGAAAGCTTTTGATGTAATTACTGGGTTTAGACATGCCCTAAGTTTAACAAGTGTGGCTATTGGCTATGCTGGTATTTCAGCAGTAGCAGGAGTCATCACTGCTCCAATAGGTTTTGCTTTGGGTGGTGTGACACTAGCAAGTGCCATTATTCATCACTACTTAGTTTTCAGAAGAAGAACATACTTAGGAAAATTGAAAAGCATGAGAAGATATCACAATTGGCCATTTCCAAATTTAACACTATCAATGATTTGGTCAGTAAAGCATGAACAGATTCGTTCATATCTACAGAAGAATTCAGTTTAATCCTCAAGAAGAAGGAGAAGTGCATTTCCTTGAAGAATGCCATTAGAAAGAAACAAAAGGAGGCTAGTTCTGATGCCAGTTTTGACTTAGAAACCCTTAAGAAGACTTTTTTAGAGGAAGGGAAAAAACTAGCACAGACAGAGATGTTACAGAAATTAAAAAGCAAGTAATACATCATCATTATTATCATCACTACTATAATGGACGTATAGAGCTGAAATAGTTTGTCACACATCTCCTCCGTCAGTTCAGATCGGATGACCTCGAAACTTTTCCTGAAAGTCGTGGTTGATATGGAGATGCACCTCGCCGGCTAAAATGGGTAAACTTTGCAGCAATCTCGAAGAAATAGCATTTTTTGTTCTTTCTATATATAGGCATACTCATGAACATAAGGGGCCTTTTCAGCAGGTCTGATTTGCATATGGAGCCATCTATTAAATCAAAAGTGTGGGATTATACAAAAATAAGCCGGGAAAGTATTGGGGCCACTATATGTTTAAAGCATTCATCCATTTCCGCAATTTTCCCCCTTTATTTTGGTCGTACTCTTTCACCTTACATTGTTAATCGCTCTTAATTTATACGTATAAGTACTGTATGGAATTCATCACGTGATACACGTCACATAATAACAAACCGCCTCACCCGACCCAAGCACTGGACACAAAGTAGCGCACAGCTCCCTATATGAATACCCGGGGCAAATATAAAATATAATATAAAATTCCCGATTAACATTTCTTTACTGCAATAAAAACAGGCTAACCACTACAGATTAACAAGTAAGTGAGTGTTCCGGAACGAGTGGAGTCCGCGCAGAGGGTGTCGAAAAAACCCTAAGCGAACTACTCCCACTATGCTCGCAGTGTTTGTTGTACTAAGTTTGTAACTTCACGCCATTGCCTCTTCACCATTCACGAAATAGTTCATCAAAATGGAGTGGAATTTGATTTTTTCGGTCACAACCCCTCAGACCAATCAACCCATATCACCCAGATTGTCCCAATCATCAAAATCAAGACAACATCACAACCCCCAGACATATCATTTCATTTCACCCAAATTGCCCCAACCCCACAGTAAGCCAACACCCTAATACAACCCGCCCCACGGGTATTATGCTTTTTTTTAATATACAACAAACATTACCTTCATATGTAAGGTAAGATCAGTGGCGTAGTGGTTAGAGCACCGGGCTCATAATCAGGAGGTCGTGGGTTCCATTCTCGAAAGGGTCACTGCTGTTTCGTCTTTGTGTCTTTGAGCAAGGCACTTAACCTACTTGCTTCTCTCCACCCAGGAGTAGATGGGTACCTAGCTGGCAGAGTTGGCACACTATGAATGTTAGTCCTGAGCGCTGTATAGCTGCAGCTCGGACATGTAATACTCCCAGAGAGTAGAGCTTGAACCAAGAATGTACAGGCCAATAGCTAGGGGTAATAATGTGAAGCGCTTTGAGCGACTGAAACCAGTTGGATTTAGCGCTATATAAGTCTCACAATTATTATTATTATATGTTGAAGCCTCATATTTTGATGTCTCATATGTTGAAGCCTCAGTGCCACCTTATTCACTTTAATAATAAGGACCTGGGGGCATCGCGTTTGCTGGCAAACGCTAGTATATCTTCTGCACGCTGGTGAAATCAGGTTGCTGGTAGTGTAATTGAATAGAATTGTAAAGAAGGAAGCTGATGATTGGAGTGGCTTTTATCATTATTTTGGGTAGTCTATTTCTATAGCGAGAAATGTCTACGTGAACTCGTTCAGCTGGTAGAGAGGTCACAAGATATTTCCAAGTTTTACAACAACAAGAGTCCCAAGGGCCTGGCGCTCAGCTGAGTAAGCAGATACAATTCATAGTTTAGCAGTTTTACTGATACTTTTAGATAGATTTGGCAAGGACTATATAGTTACAATAACCATGGATGCTTCAATTTGTCAACTGTGAAAGATGTAAGTGACATCACATGAAGTAATGCTGTGCGAGTGCGACATTTCCAATAGAGCCAGGATCTATGTCACAGTGACACACGGACAGGATTGGTTTTCCTTCTGGTATCAAAATTGATGTCCTCATACTAGTATGTCCTGAAAAGGTATTTGGACACTTACATGATCATTGTACCATTGAGCTTGGGTCTGGTGCAATACAAACTTGAAATTGGGGGTTAGTGGATTTAGCAAAGTATTTGGGATGCCCTGTATGTGAAGAAGTAAGATAAAGAGGTGCTTAAGAAAATTAACTTTATTGGTAAAAGATTTTATTGGTAAAAGATTGACCTGACCTGCAGGTGATTGGAACTTAACAAAGGCTGATTGCAATCATGGAGTAAATTATATAAGAATCACTGATTTGGCAAAGATTATTACAAGACGTCAAGATGGAAAGTGATTGTACAGTGTTGGCTGTAGCACCTGGTGACTCCAGGAGGAACATGTGAGTCAGCTGGCGTGTTGCCAAATCCGGACCTACTTTCCGTCAATGCTGAATACGTCGATGAGAGCTCTCGAACTATCATTCCATGCAAAAAATGGCAATGACAACACCACTAATAACTTCAAATTATTTTCCGGTTATGATAACACAACACGCATCTTCATGATCATGATCTTTCTCAAACTAACTGAATGACATAATCGCCTTGGACGCACAACCACATTTCAATACGCCCCGACGATCGACACATCCATTCGATTCGATAACACTCGATACAGTTTGATAAATAAACAAAGTTTTCGTGCTTTTAGCTGTCAACATCAATGGCTATAATATACTTCTGCAGAATAGTAGAACTAATAGAACTAATTTCCGAAGTTTCCAATAGTTTGAACACAAATCAGAACATCACCCACCAGCTGGACTCAGATCTGCATAAATTACGATAAATAATGAGGTCGTCGCTTCAATCTCGCAAAGAAAGTTGACTCCATTCGAAGGTTGTTTTGACCAAATTCCGTTGAACTCATCGTTATGAGGGCATTTGAACACATTCTCGTTGATCTTTTCTATAAACGTGTGAAGTTTCGTACCAAAAAAATACATTTCCGTAAAGGCTTAGATAAGAAAATTTGTCACTTACAAAATCATCGCTCCGGTAGAAATAAAAAGGTCACCGCCATTTTCTTAATGATAGTACTCCAGGTAACCTCGACCGCGCAGTGGAGGGTCGAGCCGCCTCGTCAATTTACCCCAGACGAGCCGCTCATACAGTGGATGCACTGGCAATACCAGCAGTCCGGTATTCCCTGGTTCGAGGTTTTCATGTCAGTTCGTGGCGGGAAATTTAAAGCGGAATCATCTGGGGTCAAACAACAGTTTTGCTCACTACCGCCAACTGGTGATATAAATCGACACTAATCTATTTTATATCAAAACTTCTGTATCATGAAGACCTTTTCAACTTTATTTCAAGCTTTTATCTGCTCGAATAGAGCGTCAAAAAATAGTTTTTTCATTTACGCATTTTGTCCCCTGGGGAGCTGAATTTGAGTCGAATCGCCCAAATTTTTTCCGTAAGCAACATTTTCTGCGGTGTTTATAAGCAAGACTAGATTTGAAGTGTCTCGGTTGTATGATTCCAAAATGCCCAACTTTGTCTACAGATGGCTAGATGGAAGGATGGCAGGATGGATGGAAGGATGGAAGGACGGACACCAATCGAATAGCTATTTGACTAGCTCCGCTGACTTTGTCAGCTGAGCTAAAAAGGCCGCCAGTCGGCCATCTTGAATGCAAAATCAGCCATTATCGAACTTGGCCCTTGACATTCACCCCATACACGTGCACACTAAATATGAAATGTCTAGGTGAACTTGTTCAGAATATAGAGAGGTCACAAGGCATTTCCAAGTTTTACAACAAAACGGCCGCGAGTCGGCCAACTTGAATGCGAAATCAGCCATGATCGAACTTTGCCATGATATTCACCCCATACACGTACACACCAAATATGAAATGTCTAGGTGAACTCGTTTATAATGTAGAGAGGTCACGAGGCATTTCTAAGTTGTACAACAAAAAGGCCGCGAGTCGGCCATCTTGAGTGCGAAATCAGCCATCATCGAACTTGGCGTTGATATTCAACAAATACACATGCACACTAAATATGAAATGTCTAGGTGAACTCGTTCAGAATTTTGAGAGGTCACAAGGCATTTCCAAGTTTTACAACAAAATGGCCACTAGTCGGCCATCTTGAATGCAAAATCAGCCATTATCGAAGTTGCCCTAGATATTCACCCCATACACGTACACACCAAATATGAAATGGCTAGGTGAACTCGTTCAGAATGTAGAGAGGTCACAAGGCATTTCCAAGTTTTACAACAAAACGACCGCCAGTCGGCCATCTTGAATGCGAAATCAGCCATTATTGAATTTTGCCTTGATATTCACCCCATACACGTGCACACCAATTGACCAAATATGAAATGTCTAGGTGATTTCGTTCAAAATGTAGAGTGGTCACAAGGCATTTCTAAGTTTTACAACAAAAAGGCCGCCAGTCGGCCATCTTGAGTGTGAAATTAGCCATTGTGAAACTTGGCCTTGATATTCACCCGATACACGTGCACACTAAATATGAAATGTCTAGGCGAACTCGTTCAGAATGTAGAGAGGTCACAAGGCATTTGCAAATTTTACAACAAAATGGCCGACAGTCGGCCATCTTGAGTGCGAAATCAGCCATTATCGAACTTGGCCTTGATATTCACCCGATACACGTGCACACAAAATATGGCATGTCTAGGCGAACTTGTTCAGAATGTAGAGAGGTCACAAGGGATTTGGAAGTTTTACAACAAAATGGCCGCCAGTCAGCCATCTTGAGTGCGAAATCAGCCATTATCGAACTTGGCCTTGATATTCACCCGATACACGTGGACACCAAATATGAAATGTCTAGGCGAACTCGTTCAGAATGTAGAGAAGTCACAAGAGTGTGACATACAGACGGCCGGACGGCGAGACGGACGGACGGACAATCCTTATAAAAACAATATATTTGAACTTTCTCCAAAAGTGCGGATATAATAAAAACAATATATCCGAACTTTCTCCGAAAGTGCGGATATAATTAAGTAAATGAATACTATTGAAAGGATGTACAAATTCATTCCTTTAAAAGAGTGCTTTAGTTTGGACAGTATTGAAGACCAGGGCCCGTATTCATAAAGCCACTTAATTCAAAGTGGGGCACCTAAAATGCATCTTAAGTTTAGGTGGGGTACTTACTTAAAATAAGTCATATTCATAAATATGCTTAAGTCAGGTTGCCCACTCAAATCGAATCTTAGATTTGAGACACCTCCGGGGCAGTCTTAACTCTAAGTGGACTGGTTCTTTCAGTTCATTTTTAGCACGGCGCTCATCGGAGATGAGTTTGTTGATGTTGGCTTGGCAGCATGAAATTGCACACAGGCGTGCAATTCGCAGGAAAAGGGTTTTTCGTGATCGCCTCCATCCACAAGACTTCTAAAACGACTTATAATTATATCAGCGATATCGGTTTGATCAGCAAACATTATTCTTGTGAGGGATGACCACGAATCGGAAACTAGGAGGAATTACGCGCTACCTCCTGAGTTAAAACTGCTTGCGACTCTCCGGTTTACAATTTTTACCCTTGCGGATCATTCCAACAGCTGGTGATACTGTCAACATTTCCAAACCAACCACGAGTCGAGTAATTGCGAAGGTAACAACCTAACTGAACCAAATTTCTGAAACAAGATGACACTCCTCAATTATCTGTTTTTATTATCATATTCTTCGATTTCACGGTATTATCAGTGTGGTCGATCGAATGCCTACAGTATTTGGATTCTAGGAGTGGAGATAATATGAGACGTTGGGAAGGGGATGAGGTCATCCTTAGGGGTATCCATTGCAGCCTTTATAGCTTATGACGCCATTTTTTAACCCTAACATCCCCGGGCAACGACGATACAATTGTGTACAGAAAAATGATTGGTAATTTGCACTATTGAACACCCATGATCACTGAATAATGATATAATTTATAGGCAGAAATCAACAAGAAATGTGACAGGGATACATGATGCGTCGTTTGAAGAAAGATAAGTGTTACACTCAAACTTAAGCGGTCAACCTGGCTAAGTGGGGCGCTGAGTAGTTTTATGAATCTCATTTTAGGTGGGGAACTTTGGGAAGTTGACCACTTAGGGTTTTATAGCACTTAAGTTAAGAACTTTTATAAATATGGGCCAAGGAGTTAAAAAATGACTCATGATACTTATGATACTCCTGATACAGCAATACATCCACCTATGAAACAGTGTGTCATAAGTACAGAATCTAAGGTTGAAATACGTCGCAATTGTAAGCGATGCACATTGTATGAGTATGCTAGGAACTTGAACCCAACAAGGTACACAACTAAAACTATTCAGTACAGGTTTTGTACCTCTTGTAATGCTGTTGCTTATGATGATGGCTTCAAAAATCTAGAGATTAGTATTGAGAATAAAACATGTTACTTTGATACCATACTTAGAAGGCTTGGACAGAGACGTCTATCAGAAAAAGTAGTAAATTATCTAATAGAGTACATTGAGTACGATTTAAAAGGATACTTCTCCAGTCCTGGAAAATGGCTTAGTAAGGAAAGGTACGAAAAGACAGTTCAGTCATCACTAAAAAAAGGTATTAATACTCTACCTTCTAAGTTAGTTAGTTTCAGATATTGAGTCAATGGTATTTCAATTTCACTGCGGAGAGTATGATTGGTAATTAGAGACAGATCAATTCATTAACCGTGCTATTGGTAACACTCACTTAACTGATGAGAACTTTAATGATTTAAGGTTAGTTTTCTGTGCTTTCCTAAGATACCTGCATTACTGTGGAGTTAAGGTCTCAATTAACTACAAGCTGTTCTTAAGGAAGATGACGATAACTTAACTCTAGCTAGTGAACCCATCCTTGCTGCTATGGCAGACAAAGAGTTACCATTCATTGGTAGAACTAATACTATTCCATGTAACATAGAATGCCAAAAACACGTCTTAGAACTTTATTGTTAACATAATACTAAAAAGTTGGGGTTTTTTCAAGTTAAAAAAGTTAAAAGAATAAGTAACATTATTTTTCTCTACAAATAAATGGAGTCAACTGTTATTGAGCAACAGATGAAACAGATCAGTGTTCTTAGTCAACCTCCTAGTTACCAACTAGGGCAACAAAATCCTACTTACTTTCAACTAGGTTCTAACAAGAATTTAACTACTCAAGGTCTAGTTGACACTGGTAGTCAAGGTGTAGTTAACTGAATAATGTCCTCTCATTTGATAAACATGATATGATATCATAATTATACTTGAATGTGAAATGACCATCTTTCACTACTATTTCTTGATTGACGAAGAAATACAGCAGAACTTCTCTATAAAGGACACCCACGGGACTGACAAGTGCTATCCTTAATAGAGAGGTGTCCTGATTAGAGAGATCAAATTGAATGGAAACAAACAATTTGGGACCTAAACTAGTGTCCTTAATAGAGAGGTGTCCGCTAAGGGAGGTTCCACTGTACAAGGAAAACAATGCAAAAAAATTACTTTTACTAATATTCATTTCAGCTCAATAGTGCTGCCCAGTCACCAACAAGGATTAAGTTAAATGTAAAACAATGGCCAGTGACATGTTCCCATCAAGTACAATGTACCCATGCGAAGTGCATACACAGTGAACAGTGGGGATGCAATAAAATTGCAACTAATTAGGAAAAGCAAATAAACGCAGTGCATTATTTTGTCTCACCAGATATCTGTCTTTAAACCATATCCCTTTTTCTCGTCATCCTCGCCCTTTACTACCTCAGGTGACATGTACTGAACTGTTCCTTTACCAACTGTTGTTGCTCCATGGCTCAGGCGACTGGCTTTGAGCTTCCTCGAGATTCCAAAGTCAGCCAGTTTGATAATGGGGTCGACGAGGCTCAAAAGGACGTTGTCAGCTAAGTAAAATGATAATTGTTATTGCGTTGCTGCAAACAGGTGTGCATGTAAGTGCAGAAATGATTCAGGATAGAAGACAATTATCATTAAACCCAGCTCGTCAATGTTGTAAGACTGGCTATTACCCATCATGGCTGTGATTAGAATGAGATCACAGAAATATAAAATCAGCATTTTTGACGATAACACAAAAATATCGGATTATTCAGAAAAAAAAGATAACTGCCTGTCATCTAAAGTAGTATATGTAAGAGGTGGAAGCGCTGAAAGTATCTAAGATTCCTGATATAGGATTAATTGATAAACATCTAGCACGGTGACTATTGTGTGTTTTACACAGCCCTAAATCAAGTAGGACGTGCCGAAAATGTCTGTATCAAAAAAACCTCGTCATAAGCCGGTGTAAAAGTAAAAAGTGTCCCCCCTAGAAAAAGTGTCCGGGCCTATTGTATTCTGACAGATTATGGCATATGGTTCTATAGAGGCAATGACCGTCAATAGCTCAGCGCATAATAGAATCCTTTGTTCCCGGACATTTTATCCTAGGACATTTTAAACTTCTACACCGGCATGCAATTTCAATCACTTGATCGTTTATAACCGCGCGACCCCATATATTATTGCTAACTTCAGATTGGTTTAAGGAATTGATACTGAACTTGGAGGCATTGATTGTCTCACCAAAACCAACGCGGCTTCGTTGGTGCATAGTGCATTTACACTGTAAAGTGCGGTTCATTCTAAACCCAGGTGTTTTGGAATATCGTTCTGATTACGCATAAATCAAGTACACCTATAGGACGTGCCGAAAATATCCGTATCAAAAACGTCGTCATTAGCCGGCATGCGATTTCAATCCCTTGATCACTGCACAGTTTTTGACTAATGAGACGTTATAGGTGACAAACTACGCGTTTATAACCAACCTCATATCATTGCTAACTTCGGAGTGCTTTAAGGAATTGATACCGAACTGGAGGCATTAGGTGTCTCACCAAAACCGCAAGGGTAGAGCTAAACTGTGGACCAAAACCGACGAGGCTTCGTTGGCGCCTAGTGCATTTACACTATAAAGTATGGTTCATTCTAAATCCAGGTGTTTTAGAATATCGTTCTAATGACGCATCAATTATCCTCATCGTTCCCAAATATCCATAAGTAACGTTGTTTAGTACTTAAAGTGGTTACGGTCAAAGTATACTGTACGAACGCATGGCCATCATTCTATGCTATCTGGTTTACTATTACAATTATCAAAAATACATACAATAAAATAACCATAGAAAAATGTACTGTTTTCTGTTGTTGTAGTGAATTTTTTACAAGTAATACAATGCCCTTCCTGCCCCAAATTAAATGCATCAGCAAATTTTACGCTCGTTTCTCAATGGAACCCTGTTGAAGGCCCTTGCTTGTCGACATTTTCATTTGGCTGAGCCCATGGCAAACTGATCTGCGCGAGACTTTTAGACAGGAAATGGGGGAGGGGATGGAGAAGGTTCATTTTATCAGGCGGTGAAAACGTAAAAAAGTAGGCTAACGCGCTAAGGTGCAAAATCCCCTTAAAGTATTTACTTGTGACTCATCTGTAAAACGTCGCTTAGCTGTATTGATGACTTTATATCATGGCGTGACGTCTCATCATGTATCTGATCACGTTACTAGCTAAATCTGCGATAAAACGGTGATTGCGACGAGGTCGGGCCTCTGCAAAAAAGTTTTCCTTGAAATAATGTTACATTTCATTATATTTATGCGTTGTTTTCTATTTATATCGTATTTATTTAGCTCATCAAGTTGATAAAGAATATTAGTAGCTGATTTTAACGTTTAACTAGCCTTTTTGAAAAAAAGTGTTTCGAATCAAGCCTAACTCTTTCAGCCCGCGGACTGTATACGGTAGGGCATGCTTGATCTCAAAGCCGTGGACCGTATATACACGTTCGCAGTTTAAAACTCCCGCTGTAAATTTTGCGTCACCAGCAGGCCAGCTATCAGGGCTTCGGGAAAGAACTGCCAGATCGCTTTCGCTCCGATTCCAATCATTTGTAGATTCGTCAGTTGATCGTAGATGGCACTCTGAGCTGTGATCTATCGTCTGCGCTGAGAACTCCGATTTTGCAAGAATGGGGTAAAATCAAATCAAATCAAATCACATCACTGCTGTAGGTAAAGTTACATTTTATTCGTGTATCTATATATGCCCTTACAGACAGTTCTGGTGTATCAGTTATGCATCTTAGTGGATTTTGGAACTTTCATCAAATTTTGTTTGTGTACATACTGTTCTTGCCAATTCTTCGGAAAATTCTGAAGGACAAAAAGACTGATATTTCTTGTGGGTTACTAAAATTTCTGTGTGATTGACTTTATGGATATGTTTATGTTCATAAAAAGAAGAATGAAGGAGCTACACAGTGACACCAAGTTTGCTGATATGGACTGAATGCTTTTTTCTTTCTTAAAACCGTCTTTTTCAGTAAAAACGCTACGGTTTTCAGATTAACGCGTGTAAAAAGGGAGTTAAAAGAAATAGTTTAGGCGCCAATGACGTCACCAATGGCGGATTTGCACTGAAGTTAAAGTCGATTCTTGTAGAGAATCGACTCAAAGTTGCGGGTAGACATCGACACAAACAGATTGAATAAATCATTTTCATTAACTTTTCATTTAATTTTTTTTCAATCCTCGATGCCTTTTTCTGGCGAATATAGTGGTAGTAGCTGCAATCCATGAATTTGATTATGTTCGAATCATTTACAAGATTAACTGCAGGGGCACGCATTTAAAGATTCGCACTTGTAAAACCTTGGAACTCCATATGTCATGTTCACGGATTAAGAAATTTAAAGAGATGTTAACGATATTGACCGATCTGATTTTTATATTATCAACCTGATCATGTTTTGGCCTACTTACGTTTGATATCCCGATGGGCTATGTGCATCTCATGGAGGAACTTAACGCCACGGAGGATCTGATACGTGTAGTTTCTTAGGTTATCTTCAGGAAGAGGGTTTCCTTTTATCTTCCCTGCCAAAGATCCCTATCAAACAATCAATTAATCGTTAAGTACATGGTAGTTGCTGAATTCATCCGCAACGTGTTTTGACATTTTGAAGATCATTATTTAGTAAAACACATCACACCAGGCTGACCATTGCATTCAAATTAATGAGCTACCCTGACTCGTATGTCGGTTCGGGAATGTGGCACTGTTCAAAATGGACTACTAGAGACTGAGTATATATTGGGCACGCAACAAATTCCATTGTTTGCAGTAATTGGATCTTACCCCAGTCATATATTCCATTCCAATGTAAAACTTGCCGGAATCCACATCAGTAAGCTCAAAGAAATACCGAACGATATTCGGATGGTCGAATCGACTGAGCTCGCGCATTATTCTCACCTCAACCTCAAAGGCTTTATCTTCCTGCAAAATGAAATTTGTTTATAACAATTATTAACTAACGATTTCTGTCACAGAAACATGCGACCATGACCACATGTGGCAAAATTAACTTTCGTGAGCTCTCAGTTGCCATCATAAGTCAACCTCTCCATCCGGGAACTACTTGATTAGCAATTAAAATTTGTTGCACCGTAGACCCTAGTAATACCCTTGCAGGCGCAGGTGGCAGAGCGTCGGTCTTGTGATCAAGGGGTTGTGGGTTTGATTCCCGGCTGAGTCGCCACATAGAAACTTCCTACTGGTCAAGTTCGATTGAGCGTTATATAGTGGCTTCTTTTTGAAACCCATAAGATTGCAAATGTAAACAATTTCATAATAGACATACAGTTCGCTAAATCCTTTTCAAATTTTAAATTATCAACTCTATAAATACGACAGTGGTGTGTAGTCAGCACTCCAGTAAAATTTTTAACTCACGACATATCGCGCGATGTTGTTCAAACGTGGTCAATGTGACATCGTGATGCAAAGGCTTTGTTCAATTCTGATATGAACGATGGCGCAAAGCTCGCCTGTGTTTCTGCCATTATCGTTTACATGAGTAAAAGCTCCAGCTTCGCTCAAAGACAATGGGTGATATGAATAAAGACTAGCAAATGCTTTTACTCCGGTTTTGTACAGGAAGGCCTAGTGTAAATGTACATGGAGATTTAGATAAAAGCATTTGCTGGTCTTTATTCATATCACCCATTGTGCCTCCGCCAATTCCTGACGCAGGGTTGGATTGTAGCTACTTTTGACCGGAGCGATGGTTGACCACCCAAATATCGCGAGATCTCGCAGGGAGGCGCGTGGTTTTACCAGGCTGGGAAAGCTCATTTCGTCGCGTGAACTTTGTTGATTTTGTAAAATTATGTAAATGTCTAATTCAATATACATGTATTTCTGCTTTTCTGGTTTATAAACTAAATATGAAAAATTCAAATCTATTGTTGAAACATTGGGATCGAACCGAAAACCAGGGCCAATGTAGTGAAAACTAAGGTCAGTTGTTGTCGCAATCAAAATACATTTAGCTCCCTCTGTTGGACTACGATGGTCCCTATTGTATGGTACATGGATAGACTCAAGACACCTAACAGGAAAAAAATTCAACGGAGTGCAAAACGTGCTTAACACAACAGATGATTATTTGTTTGATGCATTTGCATAAGAAATTGGGACAGTGTTTCTCCCATACCTAAATATCTCTGTCAGGTGTGGGGAAATAAAGGCTTTAGTGGAGCGATAAGTTCCTACGGGGTTACAGGACAGTATGGGGCAATACGGAGCAGGCTATAATATAACTGTTATTTTAACGGTAATGCGAGCTGCTAAATAATTCGTTATGAGACATGTAGATGCCTCTTAGCGTGTATTTATTTGTTTATGACTGACACTGCCCCCCCCCCAAAAAAATGTAAAGCCCTCAATTTTTAAATGAAATTAATTGAAAGTCACCCAACGGTTAAAACAACAACTTGTAGAAGGCAGGTTCCTTGCACAGTCTACCCTTTACAGGACCTACTAAGGTTGTCCCCGAGGATACCCCAAAGATTCCATCCAAGGACTTTTCCCATATTTCTGGTTGTCTGCTTAACCCCTAAGAGGTTTTATTTTACCCTTTCTTGTATAATTAATCGGAAAAATAAATAAGTGTCATGAAAGTTGGTTCCGCGGATAGTTCTGTGTATTTATTATTTTCAGATTGAGATTTGCTTTTTTCTCTATAAGGATACAATATGGAGATATCATCATTATTGACTAAAAAATATTGCAGGGTGAAAATATAACTGATACCGATCTATCACCACTTCTTTTCAAATCTCGAAAATAGTGAGAAATCTTCGTCACGTGCCACCATACTCGAATGAAGCTGACTACATGGCCCCAGTAAACAATTTAGGGTATAAAAACCATCATCAGCCTACCTTACCAAATCCAAGTAACAGTTACAGTTTTAGCAGGTTATCTATCAATCTGTAATAAAAGCATTATGCTACAAACGCTCGGTCTCGGTAGGGTAAAAATTCGGACACCATCGATTTTCCTATCATGCTAAATTCGCCTCGAAAGTGTTTGCATGTTTAATGTTTGTAATATACTAGTAATAGATGAAACAAGGCCTGTTAACAGAAAAAAAATCACGATTGAGCTGTATTATGTCGTCACCCTGGAGAATCAGCTCACTATTTTGCCGATAATCTTATCTTGATATTTAGTTCTGGTTCTGGTTGGTTAGTTCGCAGTCCTCCAGAGGGGAGTTTAACCCAAATAATGGGTATTCAAGCCCTGCGAGAATGGCTATATCACATAATATGAAGAGAAAACAGCCAACCAGTTCGCTCCTTGGTAAATTCACTAAAATAATTCACCTGCCTGTGTCGAACTGGTAGCATGGACAGTAAGACATGCAATTTATTTTGAAGTAAATAATTCGGCGAGATACTCGGTGATGCACGCATCAAATCAAAGCAAATTTTCAATCTGTTCGCTATATCCACAGGACCAACAGGTGGAGCATTTTTCGCTGCATGTGATGCAAATCATACTTGGAGACCGTGATTACCAGATGGACACAATTATATTTCGTTGAAAAACTCCAACAACACAGTTTTTCAAACTTTACTGAGTAACCTTTTCCTCTCCCAGGACAGGCCAGCTCAGCTAGCTGGAAAGCTTGCCTGATTCTCGGCCATCTGGCAAGTCTTCACATAATTGCCACGGTGCTCCGTTTTCGACCCATGTATACAGTGACGGATTGATATATGTTTCTGAGATATATGTTTCTGAGACGCAAGGACCCAACGCACCGCGTAGCGGCAAAATAGCGAAGATGGCGAAACCTTTATAACGGGTCACCGTGATCTCATTATGAACTTATAGTGCGATTATGGGGTTGTATCTATTTTGCTGTATATTGTCACGAGGAAAGAAAAGCACCCAACTTAACGCCGACCTATTTATGTAAAGTGATAATTAGAAGATATACAGTTCAGAAAATTTTAATAAATAATCATTCCATTTCGTCTTTTGAGAGCATTTTTAATTGTAAGAAATATATGCCTAGGTCACAGAGTCTCTGCAATGGTCATTTTTATCACAGTAGTCTCGGCAGCCAGAAGTTCTTTACTCATCATTACAGCCAGATCCCGTTAGCGAAGGTTAAAAAGCGAACCTCAGGCTGCAAAGGCAAATGCCTTGAGGCCGTGAGGTTGGAGTTTCTCTTTGAATTGCCCGATGATGTTGTTATTAGGGTAATCAGGCGTGATCAGAGATTAGCGCAATCTAGCCTAATCTCCTATGGCATGTCTGGCTGACCTACCACAGCAGGTGTTACAGAATTTGTTATCGTTACTCCTGTCTGTAAGTGGCACATCATCTGACAAAATCAGAGTGTACTCAATGTAGGCCTAATGGCAATGCTTCAGATGAAGACCTGATTGGTCCTGTCGGATGCTTGTTTCTATATTGCAATATTGTAGTTGATCATGGTGCAGGATGTAACTGCTTTTTCGGACTGTTTGTTTATAGTAGGCCTATGTGAAAAAAACATTTCTTTTTTTTTCATTTTTTTTTTATCAGACTGGTTAAACATGTACCTTGCTTTTTAAGTTAGGCCTGTAAACAATAATGACGTAGGGGCCTTGAAGGCTTTAAACAATATTGTTCCGCCCTGCGAAGAGCAAAGCGGTGGGACAGAATGGGGTACAACTAGATTACCCTGGGCTCACTGTCATCCATCCGAATTTGACCACCCCCACTCTTACTCTTAGGAGAGGAGCCTTCCCTCTATCTCACCTAACTTGAAAATAGTACACATCCCTGCGGCCTATATAATGTATGCTATTGCGTGGCCTACTTACTGACACAGACTCCCTGTAGCCAGGTCAGAACTATCTGTCCAATTTCAACTTAAGCTGAAAAGATTGCAATGCATCAGGTTTGGATATACTGCCTATCATGCAATGTCCAGTTTAGCATGAAGCATGCTGTTTCATCTTTACTTGTTCTGTTAACACACAGACCATGCAGACCTTGGCCTTGGAATTTTATGGTCAGTCTGGGGTGAAATCCCAAGGTGTATTGTAACAGTGACAAACAGGAATATTGCTTCAAATCTGCCAAGGGTTTGTAGAGTGACTTTGAACGAAATTTCATGGACATCAGATAGAAACCAATGCAGAAGCATACACTGCTTCTCTGCATCACAATCATTGAAGCAACTGTTCCTTGACCAATCCATGACTCATCATTATATAACATTATATAACAATTCATGGCACGAATTCAGCAACACATTGAGTGCATTCGATCTAATCCACTAATCCACATACCCATATTGCACCAAGTGTAATGAACCCAGTAAGACAGGTAAACCTAACACAGCAGGTGGTGTCTGTAGTGCAATAGCAGATGTCTAGGAGGAAGGCCTTGGAGTGCAATTAATCAGCTTATCTGACCTATTATAAACATCCAGCTGAGAGGCATTCCACCTATTTTGCTCATCTTTCGCTAACGGGGTCTGGCGGTCATGTTAGTCTGGCGCATGTTTTCTTTCAGACTGTTTTCTCTCATTTTTGGGGAAAGGCTAAACACCATATTGATATTCTTTTTTTAGGAATGACTATTTTAGAGGTGACACCGGCATCAATGAAATCTGCAAAACGACATTGCATTTTTGTCATGTCAGTCTAAAATAAGCCTTGAACTAATCAAAATATCTTTAAGATCTCGAATCTCCTCGGTTTGTTCCATTGTAAATGTTGAATTGGACGCAGCCAGTACTTCCTCAGCCGTTTCGGCTGAACATGGCCAACATTTCTCAATCGTCTTCTTTTCTTCTCAGTTTCGATCTTGCCCATGGCTCGCTGCTCTCTCGACTCGGCTTGTTACAACTAACATTGTCAGTGTATTTTTATATCAGTTACAATTCTGCCAAAGTAACAGGGAAAAAAGGTGAACTCGTGGTCATGGTCGTTGGTCCATGCATAGCATTGATCAGTGAAAAGCTACCCTTAATAAAATGTCTAAGCCATAACGCTATTGGGAGAAACAATGGCCGTGATGGCAGACGAGTTATGTGTGCAAACCTCCAAAGTTCAAATCAAAGGATCTAGGTTGCCTCATCAAAACTGTTTTGTAAATTCGTTATTAAAAACATTGCAACGATTCAGTCGCGCATTAAAGAAGCGGCTTCCAGGATGTTCATGAAGTGGAAGAAAGTTACAAGCGATTTTACTCAAAGTAGGTCAATACAAAGTGAAATGTAGAGGTCAATTCTAAATACGAATGTATGTTTCTCTTTTTAACGACAGAATACACTTGCACTCCCTTTACACTTAATCCTAATCGCACTATGGCTCACAGTGATTATCTGACGTTGAACTAACCTTGGTTGTTGCATTTGGTTGGAATTTTATTTTCTTGACCGCGATCTGTTCATCGGTAATGACATGTTGGTACAAGTGAACTGTGCCGAAACTACCTTTACCGAGGACACCGTTATTTATCTGTCGATAATCCGAAAAGCTTCGCTCCTCCTTTGTGTCTGTAATAAATATCATAAAAGTCACGTGAAGTAAAAAAAAATCAAAGCAGCAGCATATTTTAAAATTTCGCCATGCGTCAAATATTCATGAACGGAATTCATCACTCAATTGGTCAATCAAAACAAAATTTCCAAAGAAAAAAAAATGCAAATCATTTAAAAGGGTTTCAAAATCGATGCGTGCTGGACTGAATACGTCATGTAAGTCTTGTCAAGACGGCAAAGGCGGAGGAAAAAGGAAGTCAATGCTAGTGCCAGTGCTATTTTCTTTTTCTCTCTGTCTTTATACAGTTTGGAGGTAGTTTCCCAGAGACAGGGACAACTTTCCCACGCATTTATCAGTTTATCTGTTCTTTCTTGGGTTCAGAGACAAGACCACTAATGAATATTCATAGGTTGGAGGGTCGAGGCCTATCAATTAGACGAGTGCATGTTTTTAACTCTCAAGTACATAGTTGGAGAGGTATTGAAAAAATATTTGCTGTGGCAAGTCTACAGGTATAAAGAAATTATTTGATGAAAAAATCAATTTCGAATTTTGCTAATTGGGTAATAGGGGGCGTGTTTTGAGTTTTTTCTGCCAGTTGGCTGAAAAGAGTGGAAATATCAAAGTCTGTCTAATTTGTCGATTATCAAACAATTTCCGTGGTCAATCACCAGTTTATTTTTCACCATTTACTTGCCCGACTGTCCGGAATAACATAATCTAAATTTCAGATTCACAACCGAACGCAGAATTTGATGCGTCGCGGTCAAACATTGACAATTTAACTGCTAAAAGGCTTAAAAAATCAATTGTGGTCTTGCCTCTTCAAAACCCTTCCTGTTCTTCCTGATCCATCTCAAAGGAGGCTGCCATTTTGTCTATCTAGGGCTTGTCACATGACTTCAGGTAGATCACATGATCAATTAGATGTTGTAAGAATGTTGGAAAACTGGTTTTGCTCTGTGCACACTTCCCACTTCCCACTTCCCACTTTGGAGAAATGTTGTAAAAATGTTGCTAGTGTACACAGGCCTACACTAGTAAATTATTAGCAACATTTTTACAACATTTCCAGTTGCAACAAATGTTGCAAAAATGTTGCGTAGAGTGTACAGAGCAAAACGCGTCTTACAACATGTTGTAAAATTGTTGTAAAATTGTTGCAAATTAAATACAATCAATGCAATTCTTTGTTGCATGTTGTAACAAGAGGGCCAAGGGCCTGGCGCTCAGCTGAGTAAGCAGATACAATTCATAGTTTAGCAGTTTTACTGATACTTTTAGATAGATTTGGCAAGGACTATATAGTTACAATAACCATGGATGCTTCAATTTGTCAACTGTGAAAGATGTAAGTGACATCACATGAAGTAATGCAGTGCGAGTGCGACATTTCCAATAGAGCCAGGATCTATGTCACAGTGACACACGGACAGGATTGGCTTTCCTTCTGTTATCAAAATTGATGTCCTCATACTAGTATGTCCTGAAAAGGTATTTGGACACTTACATGATCAGTGTACCGTTGAGCTTGGGTCTGGTGCAATACCAACTTGAAATGGGGGGTTAGTGGATTTAGCAAAGTGTTTGGGATGCCCTGTATGTGAAGAAGTAATATAAAGAGGCGCTTAAGAAAATTAACTTTATTGGTAAAAGATTGACCTGACCTGCAGGTGATTGGAATTTAACAAAGGCTGATTGCAATCATGGAGTAAATTATATAAGAAATACTGATTTGGCAAAAATTATTACAAGACGTCAAGATGGAAAGTGATTGTACAGTGTTGGCTGTAGCACCTGGTGACTCCAGGAGGAACATGTGAGTCAGCTGGCGTGTTGCCAAATCTGGACCTACTTTCCGTCAATGCTGAATACGTCGATGAGAGCTCTCGAACTATCATTCCATGCAAAAAATGGCAATGACAACACCACTAATAACTTCAAATTATTTTCCGGTTATGATAACACAACACGCATCTTCATGATCATGATCTTTCTCAAACTAACTGATGACCTAATCGCCTTGGACGCACAACCACATATCAATCCGCCCCGGCGATCGACACATCCATTCGATTCGATAACACTCGATACAGTTTGATAAATAAACAAAGTTTTCGTGCTTTTAGCTGTCAACATCAATGGCTATAATATACTCCTGCAGAATAGTAGAACTAATAGAACTAATTTCCGAAGTTTCCAATAGTTTGAACACAAATCAGAACATCACCCATCAGCTGGACTCAGATCTGCATAAATTACGATAAATAATGAGGTCGTCGCTTCAATTTCGCAAAGAAAGTTGACTCCATTCGAAGGTTGTTTTGACCAAATTCCGTTGAACTCATCGTTATGAGGGCATTTGAACACATTCTCGTTGATCTTTTCTATAAACGTGTGAAGTTTCGTACCAAAAAAATACATTTCCGTAAAGGCTTAGATAAGAAAATTTGTCACTTACAAAATCATCGCTCCGGTAGAAATAAAAAGGTCACCGCCATTTTCTTAATGATAGTACTCCAGGTAACCTCGACCGCGCAGTGGAGGGTCGAGCCGCCTCGTCAATTTACCCCAGACGAGCCGTTCATACAGTGGATGTACTGGCAATACCAGCAGTCCGGTATTCCCTGGTTCGAGGTTTTCATGTCAGTTCGCGGCGGGAAATTTAAAGCGGAATCATCCGGGGTCAAACAACAGTTTTGCTCACTACCGCCAACTGGTGATATAAATCGACAGTAATCTATTTTATATCAAAATTTCTGTATAATGAAGACCTTTTCAACTTTATTTCAAGCTTTTATCTGCTGGAATAGAGCGTCAAAAAATTGTTTTTTCATTTACGCATTTTGCCCCCTGGGGAGCTGAATTTGAGTCGAATCGCCCAAATTTTTTTCCGTAAGCAACATTTTCTGCGGTGTTTATAAGCAAGACTAGATTTGAAGTGCCTCGGTTGTATGATTACAAAATGCCCAACTTTGTCTACAGATGGCTAGATGGAAGGATGGATGGAAGGACGGACACCAATCGAATAGCTATTTGACTAGCTCCGCTGACTTTGTCAGCTGAGCTAAAAATGCTGCAAACTCTTCAGCCAATCAGAAATAGGATTTGCGTCATGTGATATGCTTAAGGTCATGTGACTTGAACATGCGGCTGGTATAGCAACTCTCAAGTGAGTGTCTTGCTTCGTAATTGGTGGTGAAACCTTTTCAAGAAGTTCTTCGAATGCAGTTTCATCCATTCGCATGAAGTTTTTGTATGATGGCTTGTCAGTCAGCCGCAACTCCTTTAACAGGCAGTGATATGCCCCATGATCCACCCTCATTCTGATCCAGGGCCTGGTCCATACTCTCTTTGGTTTTTTTCGCCGCCTCTTCCGCCTCTCAACAATGACAGCTAAAATTGCTGCAGAAGCACTCAAAACACATCTTCTCTCCTTGGAATCATCCATTTTCCCTCCAAAATACCTGATTTCCCTTTGTTTCCGCTAAAAAGTTTCCAACAATTTACCAACATGTTATGAAAATGAATAATATTACTTCAATTGTTATAGAAAATTGCACGCATACTGGTTAAGGAAAAATCAATCTCTGCCTCTTTACAGAACATACACCATCCTTCCTCAACTCAAAATACTTCAGTACACCATGACAGAACCGCTGCAGTGACATCTCAAAAGGGAATGATATAATAATGATCCCTGCTTATACCCGTTTTTGAGTCTTCCTGACTTCAGTCGCTTTGTCTATAATATGTCATTAGGATTGTGCTTGTTACTCTTACCGTGTGAGACGACCGAATAAGTTTCAACATGAGAGTGTAACTTACGCAACTTATCTTTGAGAAGGTCCTCGGCAGATGGTCGATCTTTAGGGATCACAATGAAGGTCTTCATGAGGAAATCTTTCACATCACCAGGAACATTTTCAGCAACGGGAGGAGCCTCACCATTTCCAATCCTAAATATCAGATTTTGTGCATTTCTAGACTCACTCCATGGACGAGTTCCCTTGGCCATTTCCAACACAACACAGCCAACGCTCCTGTGGATAGGATACACACTTGATTCAGCATCGGGTGAATTTAAAACACCATACATAAAATTTACAAGGCGATCATGTTGCTGCCGTGTGGCTATGGCAGTGTTGTTTCATTGACACTTGTCTATGAGGAAGATCAGTGGCGTAGTGGTTAGAGCACCGGGCTCATAATCAGGAGATCGTGGGTCAACCTCGTTTACCCGGGGGTCATTTCGTGCTCCTATAGTCACTTGCACTGCCCCTGGTATCATGTTGAGTTAAAACATATTTGATTGGTCAACGAATAACGTTTGACATGCAAATAAGATGTAAATTATGATTTGACACTTGGCATATTCATGGCATATTGAATCATTGAAAAGGGCGACTTATCAGTCTACATAACCATTTACCCTAATGCGATAACAAATCAATTGACGGCATAATAGAACTTCATACGGATAATATGACCTAATGCTGATATAAAAAATCAATTTCCTCTACAAGAAAATTGCGTCATTTAGACGGGCCATGCGGGAACTCAGAGCAAAAAGAACCGTAGAAGCACGTGTCACAAATGCCAATCGGGCGAGCACTGTGAAAATATTATTTCGAAATCCCTTTTGATAATTTATTTTTATATCTAAGTATAAGGCTTCTTTATCTGTATTCAGCTTGAGGTAATTGCTTAATTTTACAACTATTTGGTCAGCTGCAAACAGTTTTGGTCATGATGAAACAGTGCTGACACGTAGTGCCCGAATAGACGGATCAGAGGTCAGACATGCTACGTCACCCACAGATTCTGGCGGTGACGCGGCATGTGTCGTATAGGTGTATTCAGGGGATACGGTGTAGCCCTTTTGAATGCAAATCAATTAGACCCTGGATGTAGAGGTTAGTCGTGGGTTCGATTCTCGGAGGGGTCACCGCTATTTCGTCTTTGTGTCCTTGAGCAAGGCATTTTAAACTACTTGCTTCTCTCCACCCTGGAGTAAATGGGTACCTAGCTTGCAGAGATGGCAAACTATGAATGTTAGTCCTGAGCGCTGTAAAGCTGCAGCTCAGACCTGTGATACTCTCACAGAGTAGAGCTTGAATCATGAATGTGAACCAGCGGACAGTCATGACAGTGCCCACATGTATAACCATAGCGGGGGCTTGTGGTATCAGCTCACCTCTCTGAGAGGTGAGCTAAGAATAGCAAAATTTCGTTTGAACCAGGGGGTGGGTGAGCTTTTGCTATGGCGAAGTGTCTTTTGTCTTTTGGCGGGGCACATTTCGTAAACACTGGGTCTCTATTAACTTGAACATTGGTAAATTTATCAATTAACCGTTTTGCAGAGGGAATTGTCCTAGAATCTTTACATTCATCATGATCTTGATAGCCGTGTTTTGTCTATTGAAATATATATACCTATTTCTAAGGCCTATGCAATGCCTATGCAACAAATAAAGTTAAAGTTATGAATAGAAAAAGAGAGAATTCAAATGATATTCAAAAAAAATGGTGTACCTTTTTAACCTATTTATGCCATTACCTATTTTCCCAGTACCATTTTTTTGGTACCTTTACTTCCGGTACTTTTATTTCCTGTAACTTTTTTCCGTACCTTTTTTCCTCTACCTTTTTTCCTGTACCTCTATCAGTGTGCGTAAGTGTTTTGCTTGGAATTATGATGCTGTAGAAATGTGTAAGTACTGTAAATAGTTATGAGCTCAGTTTATCATTAAAACTTATTGATTAGATTTGAAGTCTAAGCCCCCTGTTTCTTAGTTCCTTGGTCCATTAGAATAAGATTGGTGTCAGATCAGTGGTGACATCGTACTTGACGAACTAGTTAATTTCGTCGATATTTGGATGCCCAGGGTTGTGGCATTTATTGTCTTTGTTTCTTTAATGGTGACGCCTTACCGCTCGACCCGGTTTTACGCTACAGTAGAAATAAGCGTAATTTATAGCCTAAATTAGCCGTAGGGCTACAAAACCTCATCTACTTATTCAGAGAGCTACATCAATACAAACATATCAACAGAAGTGTTGCTATCATCGAGAAATAACAATGAGTAAACCCACATCGAGTACCACAGAAAAGGAAATATTCGCTGTTGAATCTGCCTGGGCTTTCAATTTTTTGCTGTCGTCTGCTAGCGCTTGGCAACCATAATGACAGGTCCTTACTGACACTGTCCGAATCCCCACACCCGCGGTGGTCAACGTACACTATTAATTCAGTGCGTAGCAATGGTCTATCGCTTTTCTTGAGCAGACGAAAATTTGGTACAAACTCTGCACAATCCACTCCGTTTTGCTATGGGCGGTTATTGCCGCAAATAAAGACAAACCAAAGCAAAGACACTTGTGTAGCATTAAGGACACGTAGATTGATACTCCTATGTGTGCCACATCAAAGACATCTGGAATGCATGTTTTGTTTTTGTTTGATACAGCATAGATAAAACTAGACCGCAGCCTCTCTGGGATGGACAGTTGTTTTCATGAGCCATACACAGCACAGATCTAGATAAGACATGACCGCAATATACCTCTCTGGACCATACACCACGTTAAAGATAACGTTGCGAAGTCAACAGGCGGCGCCACTGTAGATTGCTGGCGGCTGGATGCTGTTAGATCTATAAAGTTTATCTTCAACGACAAAACAACGCACTTATTTTTATTGTTGTAAGCAACGTGTTTTACATGAAAATGGAAATGAACCTGATGAATTTGTTTATAAATTGTAAAAGCGAATAGGGCATAAGGCTATTTTGGAATCTGATAGTGATGATATAACTGGGCTTTAGGCTTAGTCATATAGATTTGGGATTGTCGCTTATATCAACAAAAATCTGAAGTTGTCGATGTCGTTTTTACTTTTCCCAAGACGGTGGTGCCGTCTGTTGACTTCGCATCGTTATCTTTGACGTGGTGTATGGTCCAGAGAGGTATTGCGGTCATGTCTTATCTGTGCTGTGTATGGCTCATGAAAACAACTGTCCATCCCAGAGAGGTTGCGGTCTAGTTTTATCTATGCTGTATCAAACAAAAACAAAACATGCATTCCAGATGTCTTTGATGTGGCACACATAGGAGTATCAATCTACGTGTCCTTAATATGCTACACAAGTGTCTTTGCTTTGGTTTGTCTTTATTTGCGGTAATAACCGCCCATATTTTGCGCCTTAGAAACTACCGTAATTGTGAGAATAAGTCCATTTTTGGCTCACCTGTGAGCCTTTACAATGACGCAGCGTCGTCGTCCGTCGTCGTCGTTAGACACTAGTGGCACGTTTCGTAACCGCTAAAGTTACTGAACAAAACTTAGTACACATGTACCCCTTGGTAACTGCTACTCAGAGACCAAATTCTGACCTCATGAAACTCACGGTTTGGCCACCAGGGGGCCAAAGGTCAAATTGAAAATCTGCAATAACTTGCTTAATACTGGTTCAAAAATTTTGAAAAAAATATGGTAGGTACTTCTACCAAGGACACATTAAATATCCTCCGGGTTTTGGATTTGACCTACTTTTGAAGGTCAGAGAGGTCAAAGTTTGATCGCGGCACCGCCGTTAGTCAATGGTGGCACGTTTTGTAACCGCTTTAGCCAGAGATCTCAAACTTGGTACAAATGTTCCCCTGGGTGACCCCAACTCAGAATCCGAATCATGGCGTTATACGATTCATAGTTTGGCCAAGAGGCGGCCAAATATCAAAAGTGAAAATATGCGATTGCTTGCTTAATACTGGTCTGAAAAATTTGAAAAAAATATGGTAGGTACTTTTACCAAGAGTACATCATATATACCGTATTCGTTTTTAGCTCAGCTGACAAAGTCAGCGAAGCTGGTCATATTACTAAGGGAATGGTGTCCGTCCGTCTTGCCATCCTTCCATGTCAATTTTGGGCATTTTGTAACCGTAAGACGTGGGCACTTTGTTGGCGCTGCTAAATTAGGAGTAGCCCAAGGGGAACTCAGAAACCAAAAATCAGCGCGATCCGACCTACATTCGGCGAATGAGGTCATCGGGAAGTTTAAACTTCTTTCCTTTATACCTAGGTCCACAGAGGAAATATTGTTTTCAAATCTGGCCGAATATTTTTAAATAATTTTTCATTTTGACTTGTTATGGAATTAGTTTAGTTTTCAACGCCAGTTGGCGCTACAGGCACATTTGACAGATTTTTTGACGATTTAAAAGCCCGGGTTATGATGTATAGTTGCACAGTTGTATTCTGCGCATTGAATTGGCCAAGGAACCAGGGTATATTTCAGCATACCCACTGTGACCGGTTCTAGGACAATTCCCCCCCGGACAATTGCCCCCGGACTATTCCCCCCCAGACAATTCCCCCTGGACGATTCCCCCCCTCCGAGGACGATTCCCCCCCAAGGACAACTCCACCCTGGACAATTCCCCCCCCTCCGAGGACAACTCCACCCTGGACAATTCCCCCCCCTCCGAGGACAACTCCCCCTGGACAATTCCCCCCGAGGACAACTCCCGCCGGAAAATCCCCCCCAGACAACGTCGGTCACGCAAGATGATGCCAATGATGATGATCAAACTCAAAGAACAGCTTTATTCAGAATTTAAAAAAAAAATACATGCTACCTGTACATGTATTTTTCACCGAAGTGTCATCAGTTATGAAGCATATATATATTATAACAAAGATAGGGACAACAACCCAACCATACCATGGCTTTAATTTTACGTCTTATTCTAATTTCCTTATTAGGTACTTCACATTATATGTATCGGTACGATTCTTATTCTGTGAGTTATCATACTTCTAAGGCGAAAGTATATGCTTCTTCGATGAAAAATACATGAACAGGTAGCATGTATAGATTTTTTAAAATTCTGAATAAAGTTGTTCTTTGAGTTTGATGATGACCATCATCATTGGCATCATCTTGCGTGACCGACGTTGTCTGGGGGGGGGGATTTTCCGGGGGGAGTTGTCCTCGGGGGGAATTATCCAGGGGGAGTTGTCCTCGGGGGGGGGGGGAATTGTCCAGGGGGAGTTGTCCTCGGGGGGGAGTTGTCCTCGGGGGGGAGTTGTCCTTGGGGGGAATCGTCCTCGGGGGGGGGATCGTCCAGGGGGAATTGTCTGGGGGAATAGTCAGGGGGGCAATTGTCCGGGGGGGAATTGTCCTGCTCCCACTGTGACCAGATTGATTTTGCAACAAGTAACCAATTTTCTGCTAAAAAGTAGTCAAGTAGGCGATATTATCACTAGTTCCTTTCAGTGGGTAGTCATAAGGTCTTAAGGGAATACTTTCAGAAATTAGTTCTTGAAAATTTGGCCACAATTCTGTGAAAACGATATCGGAAGTGCACGCTCTGTTCGCGATGTATTTTGAAGTGGAGAATTCCCACAGTATGTGCAGTGAATCGACATGATTCTGTTTGCATATTAGTTTTTAGTACTACGATTCTTACATGAGTAAAAAGTAGACGTTTTAAGCAACACAATAATGTTACTCCCATAAAAATTGATTCAAAATTGACGGAGCTACGGCATTCTGTTCGGCAATTGGCAGCGCTGATAAAATACATTGCATGCTAATACATGCCAAATGGCACACTTTAAAAAGCGCTCATTGGACAACGTAGGGAATCACCAGTAATGACGTCATCGCTGGTCTAAATCTTCTATATAATAATATTAGAAGGGGGACGAATAAAGTCACACTTAGAGGCGTTGGATCGCCTTGAAATTTTGCATGAATGGTGGTGACACCTTACCCTGATGCAACGTCTTGGTTTTATTCAAAAATTTCCTTCAGCGGAGCAGTAATGAGGGATTTTTAATCGGACACTGTCAAGTCTCCTTACCACTCACAGAAGCCAAGCCATTGCTGTTAAGTTATGCTGGGGCTTAATCAATTACCTGCACTCCCTGTGGGGTGAATAACATTACCTTTTGAACAGCTGGCTATAGGGGGATGATTGGAACAGCCGGTATACCTGCTGACCTGCTGAACCCAGGTTGATGTTATTTTCAATCCACGATTGCAGGTCACCTGATTTTCGGTGACCATGGTCTTTTTATATGCTCACCACGGCTTTCAATACTTGATGTATCTGAAGAGGCGTGCGGAACCTGACATGGCCTTACCAAGGAGCTGCTCACGGCGCAGAACTTCTAGCTTGCCTGTCGACTAAGTGCCTTTTTGGCCGAGACATTGCTACATGTAGGAGGAGCACGCATTTTAAAGTTATAGTAGTGATAGTACAGTTGGTTCGAGCCATTTGGAAGCCGACGTGTGAAGGCCTATCTGGGTTCTCCTTCTTCTCCGTATAAAAAGGGGAATATTGCTGACTAAGGAACGAGGCATATTGACATTGCCTCATCATCTCTATCGGACCAATTGATATACTTTTATATGCACGCATACATCACGCCATTGCAGCGTCCGAGTCTGTGGAAAATTCGTTTGATTAATTTGTCTCTTCGATATTGCTCCTTTATTGCATTAGATTTTCATCGCAATTCAATCTATTCAAGATATAGCCAATTTGAACCTGTCTGCGCCAAGGATAGATTGGTTCCCGATCGACTCACTAGGGATACGCAGTAGAGCACAATGTCATGAAAAACGACCCTTTGTATTGTAAATTCCAATCACTTGCAGGACAGGTCAATTTCTCTCAATAAAATTTTTTTTTTTTTGACTCCTGTAATCTCTACCTTATTAAAAAAACAAACAGTGGTGTTAGTCCCAAACTGGTCATTTCTATTTATTTTGAACTCTGTTAAATCAGGATACCTCTCAATTACAGACAGCATTTTGTATCCTTGTGCTGTACAACCCAGCCTGGACATACCACCGTTGTCCATGGAGAAGTCTCATCCTCTCTGACACTTCTTTTCTGTAAAGCTACCGATACAACATACTGAACTAGGGATATCTTCCGTTGCCTCCTGTAATATTTACATACCATGGCTGATTAGTTCAATCATATTTCATCCAGCTGGCAGCTCTGCATTGGAAATTTTAGTGGTATAACGTGTTCTCTTGACCTTCAAACAGTAGTATAAAGCCGATATTTACTACTTTACACCCTCCGTCCTAGGTTATTAGGTCATCCAGCTGAGCGCCAGGCCCTTGGGCCTCTTGTTCGATATACTTTTCAAGGTCAAGGAGGACAAAGTGTCCCGATGGCACCACTGATAGACAAAAGCAATTCCACAGTCACTTAGGGTCATGGAAGATGATTCAAGCCTGTGGTTAGCCATAGACCAGCATTGTTACCTAATACCACTTATGCTTTGAGGAACATGGATTGTCACTGAAAAGAATCTTGCCAATAACAGGTTGAAAGAAAAATGATTCAATGATTCAATGATTTCTGCAATAACTAACCATGAAGAAATGAAAATAATTTTCTTGTTCCAAGGAAAATGATTATACAATAACCCCTTCTACACATAGGTCAAAAGAATTCAGGATTTTTTCCATGTTTTCCTTGTTTTTATGCACCTACATCTATTGTTCTTGACCATTAATCAACAGAAATATCTTACTTTGATGTGACTGAAATTTAATTCCTGTTATACTTGTTCAGTCCCACATGTGAGCACATGGTCCATGGACCATTTCATTAAGTGTTCCACCTACACAACGTTCTTGCGTAATTTGAAATAGGCGAATTATTACCTCATAGCCGCGATTCCCTTGGTGAAACATGTAACTGTCCGCTAAAAATCATCCCTGCAATCGAAGTTCGATAATATCTGACCGTGGACTATTCGAAGGACCACGCTATATACTGTCTTCTCCCACTTAACTGCGCGCGGCTGAATCGTAAAATGACTAAGTCAAAATGAATAGGCCGATTTTACTGGTGGCAGGCGAACATTAGAAAGAACAGCCACAGCTGATAATTGACTCCCTTTTCGTGGGCAATGCCAATGCCTTCTGCGTAAGTGGATAAAAGACATGAACATTGACATGGGGTAGTCCTGTACTGAATGAATGAATACAATACAACTGGCGTCCTCATTTTATGCCTATAGTCTTGGTTGACCAGAAATTTCTAATCTAGGGTCTATGATAAAGCCAGCTTCATGGGTATGCAGAATATCCCAATAAAGCAGTATTGTTTTCAACGAATAAATTAAAGAAGATCACAGATATACTTATCAATTTACCAATCAATTTTATTATCCAAACGGGTTTTACACGTCATCATCAATAACATCATTATCCTCTTCGCCTTCCGAAAACTCAATCCCCTCAACAAACTGCTCAAGCTCATCATTTACCATCTCTACCTCTACATTGTCCCGAGATAGATGTGTCTGTCCCATTCTTTGCGGTGATTGCATCACGAAACTGCTGATTTCGATGCGCCGGATACCTGTCTAAAAGTAACAGGAACGTGGCCCCTGCTACAAATGGCACAATCAGGGCCTGCAACCACTCGATTAGCGACTGGTGTCGGGCCCAACCCTGTGGACTACCAGTTACCTGGGAAAGCAAACAACAAGTATGAACATTTACATTACTTTTCTGAACAGTCAGACACGCACAATGTTTTGGTTGCATCCATGACAAGCCTACATCAATTTTAGTCATAGAAGTTCTGATTTTCCTGAAAAATAAAAAAATACTACCATTAACAAGAATGTCTGACCGTCAATGACAACACTGATGATGTCAGGAACACGTCCTGTACTACAACCACGGACTTGTATTCTATGCCAATACTCACTCGCCTGAAGCTGCCGAATGACGTCACCATCTGGTGCCAAGCCTCTGAAGTTGACCTCGGCTCGTCCTTTTCGTCCATCTGTCATAACTACTAGAGTCACCGTGCATCCAAGTTTCGGGTTGCCTTGGGATGATCTCATGTCAACATTCTGATACCCAGTCGCTTCCATTGTTGATCTTGGCATCATATCAAATGTTCATGATCATTTGCATGATGACATTAAAATCAGCGTC
This sequence comes from Lineus longissimus, assembly GCF_910592395.1. Classification (NCBI taxonomy): domain Eukaryota; kingdom Metazoa; phylum Nemertea; class Pilidiophora; order Heteronemertea; family Lineidae; genus Lineus; species Lineus longissimus. Next base: position 4,373,279 of record NC_088321.1, read on the forward strand.
TCTGATGAGGTCGGCAAACTCTCCCCGGTAGTTGGCAACCAAAGCCTGGGCGTTGTCAGTAACCCCCTTGAATATTTGGTCTTCCTTCGATAGCTGATTTGTTTCCTGAAATGGAATTTGCATATTACTAAAATTCACCGAATACAATCCATTCCGTACGTTAAGGCCGATCCGTGCAACAGAGGAATAAAGCTCACCTTTCCATAAAGTTGCTAAGCCAATGTGCAGATGCATGGAAAAGGTATCGCAGGGTCTCCGTTCTTGTCTTTTGGCCTTTGTTTCGTTTGGAAGCTCTGCCAACCATTGCCGAAATTCTCTTCCAGCTTGCCCTTTAATATCCTCACCAGGAACAGGGAAACCAAGTCTTCGGCGCTCAAGGAACCAGGTGTTCAAATTGTTTTCCATTTCGGGCGAGTATGCTGAAATAAAAAAGCTAACACGTTTAACATCTTTGGAAATATTGATTGGTGATGACCACTGGTATGAACGAAATGTAAGTCCTAAGAATAAAGGTCCCTGGAACAATAATACTGATTGTTAAAGGCATGGTCAGGGTCAGTCGCTTTGATGTATCATGCGACTTATTCTTCCGTCCATGACACAGAAGCGGACTTATTCCAGTCAGTATAGGCCAACAAAGAAGGAAATTCATTTAGCGAGGAATAGAATGCTTGAAGAAAAACTACCTTGTGGATCAGTTCCGTGTTGCCGTTGTCTCCTCCGTCTTCTATGGTCTTGAGTTGATCTATCTCTGAGGGCAAACAAGTCATCATGTGTGCTTAACCAACGTCTAAATGTCTGCGGTGCTATGCGGTGGTGTCTAGCACAGGATGTCGCAGTTTCAGCATGACGTAATCCTATAGCATGCTCCAATTGGTATGTCTCGATAAAGTCAATCTTCTGATTGAGACTGTAGCTTTGCTGGTGCCTACGTGCACCCGGTACAGCTTGGTTAGCATCATCTACATCATCATCATCAGTAGTGGTATCAGGGTCAGGGCTGTCAACATCATCTCCATACTCCATTCCATACGTTAAGATCATCAGGGTGCCTGCTAGGCCTACCCACAAACTCCATCGGATTGCGTGCATCTTACCAGAAGAACGTGGTCAAAGCAAGATGGCAGAAAACAATTGTGACATTTGACACGAAAGTTCCCTTTATTGGATTTTCCCCTCAAGAAAAACGATTCCATAATCGATTAGATAAAATAAATTCATTTAAAAGACTCTGGATCGGTCAACCATTTACATGGACTTGAAATAGACTTACGTAACTTCAATAATCATCACCCTAACTGCAGGGATTACTGGCCCTGGCCGCGACCAGGCGTTATTGAATTGACAACATTTACAAGGTTGTCTTCCTATATCCATTGATCACTATAATTGACTGTCATATTGAATGTTTGCAGCCCACCCGTAAAATACTACAGACTGCCATGTTTCTGGACTTAGTCATTTTCGAGCCATTTTCCTGGCGCTCGGTTAAGTGGGTGCTACACTGTGTGTTGCAAATAGTTATTTCATTTCCTACCATTAGGATGATACTGGAATATCAAACTGGCACATCACATCAAGACATATACAGATGAACACCGGCAAAAATACGGATGCACGACCTTTCGGGTGTACGGATTAACACTAGGGTGTTTTCGCACCGATACGCGAAACGCCTACGTGAACGTCTACTCACTGAAAATTGTGTACCTGTGACGTATACACATACGCGAGTGAAAGTCATTTCACGGATAACGTGCGGGCCTTCGTTAAAGCTCTATTATTCAGACGCGCGTTTTTGCTTATAAATGGCCTTTCATCGTGAATCGAATCCCGAAACTGTTACGTCAGTAGTTTATGCGCACTGTATGACGTAAACCACAGGCCTATAAAGGATGCGCGTCCTATTCGACCGTCCATTTCGCTGGATAGAGGTGAGTTCTGCACTTGTACGCCCATGGCCTATGCCCCATGGGTATTTCAAAGATGTGTCTGCCACGTTGTCTCTGTGTTGTCCGAATTTCCCCCCTTTCTTTCCTGTACACCGGCACCGTGGTGGCCCCGGGAAAATCTTCGTTTCTTGCCTATCCTTTCGGTGTTTATATTTCAAGCTCTTCAACCTAACAGGGGTGTATGGGTGCCCTGATTTATTTGCACCGCGACTCAAGCAATCTGGATATTAGGTAGACAGACTACATGCTATTAGTTTAGATACTTCATCCACACATGAGATGCCTGCAACCTTTATTTTGCTTTGTTTTCATTTCAGGAGCAATTATGAGTAAAAAATTCGTCCGTTTTTTTCCTGCGCTGGATATCGCAATGTTGCGGGAAGCTGTGGCGGTAGATGGTGATGGAAATAGATGGGAAACAATAGCAGCAGCTCTTAACACTTGGGTGAAAGAGAAAAAGAAGACCAAAGAAGTGGGGGACCATTTCGGTATGCTCACAGCAAGATGTGTAAAAGAGCGATGTGAGCGCCTGGTAAAGATGTTTAAAAAAGAGGAGCTAGACTCCATAAAATGGTAAGTATTTCCACTTTTTTAAAATGTTTGAACGCAAGGTTATTTTTCTGTCCATGCCTTGTCCAAAAATTAACTTAAAGATTAGACTTGGAGTTTACGTTGCCATAGCCCAACCTTCTAAGATCAGTTTCCGCCCCAATGGAACTTCTAACCAATTGCGTTGAGGAAAGATAATCAGTATTCACAGTGGTCATCATTCATAACGGATGGTCTAAACTTCGGGCCTATCGAGAGGAGGTTACTTGCCTGCGGTATTACAAAACCAGATCACATTTCACATTCTCCGCATAATGCGATGACTTTATGGTTAGGCCTACAAATTATGGCGTGTCCCAAAATATGTCCGCGCATGCTATTCTCTCCTACAGTATGATGTCCATGGTATTTTGGGCCAACATCCATTGTAAACTATCTCCTAACCAAAAAACTGTCAATTTGAAGTACTCGCCAACTTCAAACTAAAACAAGTCTACTTTCTGTCAATATTCTATGCGCATGGAAGTGTTTTGTTGGGCCAAGTCATTAGTCCCAAAAAGCGGAGGCTCCTGACCAATCGGGTCGACTTTATTGATATGTTCAAGCTTCATTCGCCTTTTAGCTCTGGTACAGCTGAAGAGTACGATGAAAGAAAACAACTCCTGGGTGAAATGGTAACCATGGCTGATGAGCGGGAAGCGGCTAAAGCGTTACAAGCCGTAACGGATGCGCCATCAAAGGATGAAAAAGAAAAACAGTTGGAGGAAGCCGGAAAAGCGATTCGGCAAGCTGCAACAGAGGGCAAAACCAAAGGTATGTCTACGCTTGTATTTTATGTATGTATTGAGAGAAAGCAGAATACAAAACAAGGCCGCAAAACAGTTCCACAAATCTTGTGGTGTCAAGAAGTTAGTGAACCCTAAGTACTGCCGTGGACGATGTTAGTCATGTTTTAGCAGAGCGAATCTTCCAACCTCGTTCCAAGGGTATTTCCCGCTCGACGGGGTTGATGGTCGTTTACAATATGGCGAACTACCTGCCCATCTCGCCCCTTAAGCCCAGGGGACGAGGTGGCGAGCCTTCACGATCTTGTCAGTGTAAGAAAACTGAATGTTGAACGGGGGTAATAGCAGACTTCCAAAACGTTTACCCAACTTTTGGTCTCACCTCAAATACGGATGTCCTACCCCTCAAATAACTGGCCAAATATTAGTTACAAATACCAGGTTTAATCCTTATCAGGTTTAATCCTTATTTCAGGTGCGAAAAGGAGATCAACAACGTCTTTGACAGACTACCTCGCCGAAAAACTAGGCCAGGATGCAGACATTAAAAATGAGGAAACTAAGTTAAAGAAGGAGGAATTGGAACTAAAGAAGGAGGAGCTGAAATTGCAGGCAGCCAAGTTCGAAATGGAACGAAAGGAACGGGAGCAAAGATTGGAAATGGAGAAAGAAGAAAAACAAGTATATATGCAGATGATGCGTGACTGCCTGGCGAAAAAGTGACTCAAGAGATCTATACAATTTCATGTACATGTAGAATGAAATGAAATTACATGCTTGCAACTAACAACGTTCATTGATTTTTTATTCTTTTTTAAGGGCTTACATGTATTTTACATATAATATATATTTACAAATCCAATGGCTTCCAGCAGCATTCTGGTGTTAAAGTATTCTTGACAATTCACATTACAATGTACATGTAGAAGTTGAGCCGGTGTAATAGAATCAGATGCCCCCTGATATTAAATGCCCTCAACAATAGAACACGGCACCACTCAATAGGCCTCCAGAGAGGCCAAGACCCTTAATCCGAAGACGAACAATACAGGCGGGCATCAGGAAAGGGAGGGCATTTGATTCTATCACACCGGTCGCAAATACTCCTCGAGTGACGGTGGATTACACTGTAAGAACATGGATGTGGTGTTGCCATAAATACAGGTGTGGCAGTTTGTCAGGAGCACTCCAACCAAATACATGTTTGCGACCGGCTGCAAAAAGACCTTTAGGTTTTTTTTTAAATCTAAAAAAGCAAATTCTTGCACTATGTTCCCGAACCCCCACTCTACACATTCCCTAACGCTCGACATGCCTCTGTTGAATTCAACATGTTCCTCCGTCAAATTCGCTCCCTTGAACGGCTTTATCAGGCAGCGCCGAATAGGGTAGGCTGTGTCGCCATACAAGTAGTATGGATTTCCGTCCTGATCGGTAAAATCCAAGGCCTGCAACTGCGGCAAAAGCCCGCTCATTCGGAGCAAGGCACAATCATGTCTTCTTCCTTCAACTGGCCCAAACAAATTGCCAATCAGTCCATTGGGCAGCATGATCGATTGAAATTTGAGTGCATGAACTCTCTTATGGCCGTTGTAGCACACTCTCTGAAACTGTACCGGCCGACAGATGGGACGGACGGTTCCATCCAGGAATCCCCAGCAATGACTAAGTGGAGCACCCTTGCCTCCACCGCCTCCGCATATGTCTGGATGTGCTGTGCATCAAGCCAAGGCTGGTTGAGGTTCGACAGGAGATGACCGAATGTTGTGCACAAGTGGTCAACCTGAAAATAAAACACCGGACAAGTTTTAGATATTTTTAACGCGGCTTGGGGTTGTATGGCCCATACAGTGTAAAATCCGTCGGTCATGCTAAATACATACACTAAGAATGAAAAAGGTTGACCTGGTGTTGTACGTGCTCTCGTGTCAGTCTCTTTTATATCGGCCACGAGGTGTCTTATATTATGTATATAGGAAGCATCTGTTAGACTAACAAGTTTGCAACATCAAAACATACCATGTAAGTAAAAATCAGCGATAGTGTACTTGCAGGCCTTCCGAACACCCCCTCCAGGTCACACAGACGGTTTGGATAAGCCAGCCGCCTCAGAAGAACACATGTAGCTTCAACACCCTAAAAAAGCAAATAATTGGTTAGAAGCCATTCCGACCTTTTCGATGTCCCTGTCCCTATGATAGCTTTGTTAGTGGTCATTCAGTAATGATACTCTTTAAGTGAAAACAGACTACAAAATACGGCATTGCTTCACTGATGGCTTTGCCGCTCTCATTCCTGAATGTGTGTCATGTTTAACAGCCAACTGAGTGTATGTTTGTCTAAGAACAGTGTCGGAAAATAGGCATGAAAGTACCGACTTACATTCGTTACTCCATGATTGCGGAGTACTATCTTGTCTGGAACTCTAAGAGCTTCGGCAAGTCTAAAGATCTCTTCCTTGGAAAACCGAAACATTGCCTTGTTTTCTCCGTCTGTTTGGTTTTCCAGGTCAAACAGCAGGGTTTCCGAGTTGTAGGTTGATCTCGACTTCTTGTTCTCAGCTGCTGCCAAAAGTAGCCCGTCGTCCTCAAGCACAACGGCAAGTTGCAGCACGTTTTCTATCGGCATGTTATACACAGCCATTTTCTTGCTACCAGTATGTCATGTATAATACATGAATGTGCAATTTCTCCTTGGGTCCGAGAATCGGACATCGTTATCAAAGAGTGCACGCCTTAATTGCGTAAGATGTTTAACATGAATGCCTATTCCCCACAAAAGAGCATACCGTTCAACTTTCACGTAAACGTACACGTACACGTACACGAGCGCGAGTGTGAAAACAAATAAACAGAACCTACGTGAACGCCTACGTGCGTGAACATAGGCGTTCACGTAGGCGTTTCGCGTGAGGTTGCGAAAACACCCTAATACTAAAACACGTGAAATATCGTTATAGGGCACACTTCAAACGTAGTAGGTTTCCCGTTTAAGACGACGGTATATGCGATTTGTAGAAAGTAGTTTTTCATGGTTTGTCAGTCTACTAAAGGTCTATCTTTTGCAGTACCGTAGAGTCGTTTATATTAGCCAGTATTCCTTGAACCTTACAAGTGTTTTGGGGTTCTCGAAACATATTACCGCCTTCAAGAGACCCTCCCTTTAATCTTGGTGATGACCCGGGTGCAGCAGCGAGGCTTCTCTACTTGAGTCAATTGCTATGTGGTAAGCGTGCTGCCATTTAACCACACCATTTTGGTTACCTTACGTCACCAAGAGACAGAATGTATTGAAAACCACTGGTTATACCTAGATGATTCATATTCTTGGAGCTAAAATGTTGAGCAAAACAGAGGCAGAGCCAAAGTTTTGGCCAACATTTCAGCTCCGCCCTTGCAATTTTTGGTGAGACAATCAACACCGACAGTGAGGTATCAATTTCTATTCTAAAATACATCAAATTCAACAACGGTTTTAGATAACAGTGGTTTTGGATGGTTTTTGAGAGCATCCACATTTCGCACCAACCCAAGCGGTACCGCTGAATTCAAAACAAGACTTCGTTTGCTCATAGTGCATTTACACTGTGCGGTTCTCAATTCGCTCTGAATCCAGGTATTTTAGAATTCGCTACTATACTTCACAGACAATATTTTGACCTCCTCTAGTTTCTTTTCCGTCCAACCATGCCAACAGTTAATTGATGAAGACACTTGACCGAAAATCTATTATTTCAGAAACTCGTCACTGACACCCTGCAGAATGTTATAGATTACATCATTTAATATGATATTTGCATTTGAAATATCATTCGGTAGAATATTGCTAATATTGGACTCGATCAGTTTTGAAAGTGGTAGATGACCCTCATGCGTTCACTTTCGTGCTTTACGTATAGATCTCCGTGCACCAATGTGGGTAGATCTAAGTTCAGATTCTGGAGCTGATACATCATAGACTGGAGGCTTGATCGACAATTAGTGTTACAGTGCAGCATGCGCACATACTTATGATGCACAGTGCAAATCATGGAGGCTGTAAGTCAATGAAAACAATTCATATTTCGAACATTTGTGAGAAGTCTACAAATCTACGAATTTTCGACGTTAAAGACGTGAATTGAGTTCATTCGTGAAGAATGGTCTCACGTAGTATGTTCACTGAATCGTGTACGTTGTCCACTGTGGCACTAGTGACTGTAGTGCACATGTGGTCGAAGTGAGAAAAAACGCACAAATACCAGTAGTTCGCATCGTGTCAACACCGTACTTACGTTAGAAAAAATTGCTGTCGTTTTAACGACAATTAGCAAATAGAAATTAAAATTTCTATTTGCTAACGGTTTGGTATAGGTTTCAACACTAGAATAATGGCCTCTCATTTGATAAACATGATATCATATCATTATTATACTCGAATGTAAAACGACCATCTTTTACTACTATTCCTTGTTTGAAGAAGAAATACTAGGAAAACAATGCAAAAAATTACTTTTGCTAATATTCATTTCAGCCCAATTATAGTGATGCCCAGTCACCAACAAGGATTAAGTTAAAGGTAAAACAATGGCCAGTGACATGTTCCCATCAAGTATAATATACCCATTCTAAAGTGCATACACAGAGAACAGTGGGGATGCAATAAAATTGCAACTAATTAGGAAAAGCAAATATATAAACGCAGTGCATTATTTTGTCTCACCAGATATCTGTCTTTAAACCATATCCCATTTTCTCGTCATCCTCGCCCTTTACTGCCTCCGGTGACATGTACTGAACTGTTCCTTTACCAGCTGTTGTTGCTCCATGGGTCAGACGACTGGCTTCGAGCCTCTTCGAGATTCCGAAGTCAGCCACCGGTGACATGTACTGAACTGTTCCTTTACCAGCTGTTGTTGCTCCATGGGTCAGACGACTGGCTTCGAGCCTCTTCGAGATTCCGAAGTCAGCCAGTTTGATGATGGGGTTGTCGAGGCTCAAAAGGACGTTGTCAGCTAAGTAAAATGATAATTGTTATTGCGTTGCTGCAAACAGGTGTACATATAAGTGCAGAAATGATTTAGGATAGAAGACAAATATTATCAAACCCAGATCGTCAATGTTGTAAGACTGGCTATTACCCATCATGGCTGTGATTAGAATGAGATTACAGAAATATAAAATCAGCATTTTTGACGATAACACAAAAATATCGGGTTATTCAGAAAAAAAAGATAACTGCCTGTCATCTAAAGTTGTTGATGTAAAAGATGGAAGCGCAGAAAGTATCTAAGATTCCTGATATATGATTAATTAATAAACATCTAGCACGGTGACTATTGTATGCTTTACACAGCCCTAAATCAAGTAGGACGTGCCGAAAATGTCCGTATCAAAAAAACCTCGTCATGAGCCGGCATGCAATTTCAATCACTTGATCGTTTATAACCGAACCCATATATTATTGCTAACTTCGGATTGGTTTAAGGAATTGATACTGAACTTGAGGCATTGATTGTCTCACCAAAACCAATGCGGCTTCGTTGGTGCATAGTGCATTCACATTGTAAAGTGCGGTTCTTTCTAAACCCAGGTGTTTTGGAATATCGTTCTGATTACGCATAAATCAAGTACACCTATAGGACGTACCGAAAAAAAATATCGGTATCAAAAACGTCGTCATGAGCCGGTGTACGATTTCAATCGCTTGTTCACTGCACAGTTTTGACTAATGAGACGTTATAATAATAATAACTAGAAATATATAACGCAATTGGGGCAAATTGCGAATGTATGCCCCCGCTCTGGTGTGTTCGGTGTGTTAATATGTTCATTGCGCGCGTTATTTAGCCTATAAATATGAAATTGTGGCTATAAGCGCACCTCGAATATAAGCGCATAAATACGATAATATCATCTCTGTGGCTGTTTATGAAATTTTGTGGAGGCTCTCAAATAACATCCACAATAATATGGCTGTTGACTGGGCTAGGTGGGAAAATGCGAAAAACCAAGTCGGGCCTGGCAGCCATCTTGGATTTCAGATCGGGCCCAAAATGGATAGGGAACCTCCCCTACACTAGGTAATAACACCATATAAGTTTCAGGTCTGTCACTCACTCGGTTCTCGGTTCTCGGTTCTCGGTTATTTACGGGGCGGAATACAAATCACCAAGTTTGGGACCTGGTGGCCATCTTTGATTTCGGGTCTGGCCCAAAATCGATAGGGAACCTCCCCTACCATAGACCATTACACCACAAAAGTCTGAAGACTGTTGGACCTCTGGTTCTCCAGTTAACGAGCGGAATGCCAAAATCTAAGATGGTTGCTGGCGGCCATCTTTGATTTCGGGTCGGGCCCAAAATCGATAGGGAACCTCCCCTACCATAGATTATTACGCCACAAAAGTTTGAAGACTGTTGGACCTCCGGTTCTCCAGTTAACGAGCGGAATGCGAAAATCTAAGATGGTGGCTGGCGGCCATCTTTGATTTCGGGTGGGGCCCAAAATCAATAGGGAACCTCCCCTACCATAGACCATCACACCACAAAAGTATGAAGACTGTTAGACCTCTGGTTCTCTAGTAAACGAGCGGAATGCGAAAATCTAAGATGGCGGCTGGCGGCCATATTGGATTTTGGAACGCGCCAAAAAACAATAGGGACCCTTTGACACACTAGGCCTATATTACACCCCCTAAAAATTTCAAGTCAGCCGAGCAAGGGGTTCTTGAGTTATAGTCTGGAATTCAGTGCGGCGGACGCGGACGCGGCGGCGGCCGGAAACCACCCAAGTACATAATGCCCCCACTTTAGCGGGGGCATAATAATACTAGCTTTATTCACATAAACTAATAGTTTGTAGTGATTACAGAGGAAATTTCAACACAAAAATTACAAGAAATTACAAGATGACAGACGGTATAAAGACAGCTGGGGGTAGAGGAAGGTTGACAAGAAAATGGTGAAATACGAACGATAAAGTAAAGAAAGACAGAACTAGCAGTGCATGTTGCATGCAACACGGATACGTTCTGCCTCCCATACGTATTTGACAAGATTAGAGGTTTGACTTTTGCTTGAGCAATTTAAAAGACATGACAATTTATACATATTTGGATGTGCTGCATAGAAGGGTTTAATAAAGCGTTGCCGCGGTACATCGTATTTTGGACATTGTAGGAAAAAATGATATTCGTCTTCAATGATATCATTACAAAATTCACAAAAACGGGTTTCTCTGGGTACGCCTTGGTGTCTCCCAGCCTCAATCATGAGGGACTGGGTAGAAGTTCTGTATCTTGTTAACTGTTTAAAATGCTTGTAATTAGAACAATCAAGATACTCATGTAAACCAAAAACTGGAGAGACTAAATCTTTATACCATTGTAGCTTACGAGAATTAAATTATAGGTGACATACTACGCGTTTATAACCAACCTCATATTATTGCTAACTTCGGAGTGCTTTAACCCTTTCGCTGCGCCGCTCAAAATTATTTCAATATTGATTCCTTGCTGCCCCAAAAATACTGTAAAAGCCAATTTTAACATAGGTAACTTTGAGGCCAATGTACAGCCTGAAGGAGAAGAGATAGAGCTTTGGACTATTGGAAAAGGTTGTTGGGGACAGCATTGACTTTCAAATTATGCATTTGTCAATCACCTGAAATTATGTTAATTAACTAAATAACGCTAATTAGTATTAATCAACGAGGAGAAAAACACCATTTTTCATCTTGACCCAGGCTATCACTATCATCCCCCTCGGACCCTGAATCATGCACAATTTCAATCCCCATGCACGCTGTGTACATCGGCATTATGTTCAGAATCATAATCACTAATCAGACTCGTCTTCTAACGCCTCGAATTCACTATTTCATCAATTATTGATACTGCAGTTCGTCGAACACGTGACTGAGGCATTTAAATTTGTTTACAAAACTTTGGACTCAAAATATCGCCTAAACTTTGAATAAAAACACCGAAGTTTTCACCAAGAAATCGGAAGTTCTAGCGGTAAACAACATGGCAGGACACCTAGCGACAAGTTACTGTACTAATTTGCCATTGAAAACATCGTCTGATTCAGGTCTCTCCCAAGTCGCAGTTCTGCGTACATCCGCACAGATCGGAAATTTTTTTTGGTCGCAAAAATGCGTACATCCGCAGCGAAAGGGCTAGGGAATTGATACCGAACTGGAGGCATTAGGTGTCTCACCAAAACCGCAAGGGTAGAGCTAAACTGTAGGCCAAGACCGACGAGGCTTCGTTGGCGCCTAGTGCATTTACACTATAAAGTATGGTTCAATCTAAATCCAGGTGTTTTAGAATATCGTTATAATGACGCATCAATTATCCTCATCGTTCCCAAATATCCATAAGTAACGTTGTTTAGTACTTAAAGTGGTTACGGTCAAAGTATACTGTACGAACGCATGGCCATCATTCTATGCTATCTGGTCTACTATTACAATTATCAAAAATACATACAATAAAATAACTATAGAAAAATGTACTGTTTTCTGTTGTTGTAGTGAATTTTTTACAAGTAATACAATGCCCTTCCTGCCCCAAAGTAGGTCAAAGCAATTAGATGCATCAGCACATTTTACGCGGGTTTCTGAATGGAACCCTGTTGAAGGCTGTTGCTTGTCGACATTTTCATTTGGCTGAACCCATGGCAAACTGATCTGCGCGAGACTTTTAGACAGGAAATGGGGGAGGGGATGGAGAAGGTTCATTTTATCAGGCGGTGAAAACGTAAAAAAAGTAGGCTAACGCGCTAAGGTGCAAAATCCCCTTTAAAGTATTTACTTGTGACTCATCTGTAAAAAGTCGCTTAGCTATATTGATGACTTTATTTAATTTAAGTTAATATAAGTTTATTGAGCACCAATATAGAGTACAGAACATAAACAATAAAAATACAAACAAACGAAGGAACACAATGATGGCACTCAATAGGGACACCCAGAGGGATCATAGACCCATAATAGGGGTCCCCTAAAAATTAATACATATAATGATAAAAATCAATGAATATTGGACTTTAAAAAAAAAACAGGCACAGAGTGATTTAAAATCTACAGTGAGCACATCTGCAACGCCCAACCCATGTGCACGCATTGTCCGGGTCAAAGCGATCAGTCAACAGCTCATTGTAGCAAACACCGACAGAGCGCCTGAACACATTAAGACTCGCTGCACAACGCGCGCGCATGGGCAGGGCTTTCCAGCTGTAAGTGACACGATTACAAAAAGACCGGCAAAAAGTTTCCGTCCTAAATGAACTGCGGCTGCGAATAAAAAGAGGGTCGCCTCTCCTTTCTCTAAAAAGTAAATAATTGGTTGTGTCAAAATCCGGCTGTTATAAAACGCGGATTCCGCGGAAATCCTCGGAAAAATCACAGAGCCACCAGTAGTACGCGCATAATATTTAATGATAATTATATTATACAAATAACAACATAAATCATAAATCGGAGGCAAGAACTACCAGTTATCTGCACATTTCATCGTTCAGATTTTAATCCTCTGGAGCGCCATTCTTGCCATTCTGATCGACTCTTCTCTCTTTTTTTCTTGGTGTTGATAAACTTAGCATGTTATCTTCGACACCACCGTGGTTCCTTCCCTAACAAAACACATTACGAGGCTGCTTTCAAGTGTGATTGATGCCCAGATTGATGTACGTTACGGTATATGCCTCCTTCAAATATAAGTCGATGACGAACTGAATTCTGGTCTACGAAATTTTTTTAGGACAATCTCCTTGCAGCTCGAACCTAACCAACCATATGCGACTGCACATTGGAGTCTATTTTAAGCAATCTCAAAAACTTACTTCGCGGCCCGTCTAGAGTATAAGTTTATTTCGAACCACAAGATGCTTGTGATTTACGGCGGATACAGCGCACCATATAACGGGGATTCCCAAAGACCTTGTCACCAGGAGTACTTCATGCGCACAACAATGCACACTACTAATATGAAACTCTCACCTGCGGTTCAGGTAGCCACCCTGTAGCCAAGTTAGATTTTTCTGCGGATTTCCGCGGAATCCGCGTTTTATAACAGCCGGTCAAAATCAACCATACCGGTAAAACATTTGTATAAAAATGACAAATCTGACATTTCCCGCCTGTGTGAGAGTGGCGCTATGTTGAGGGCTAAAAGCCTGTCCTTATAGCTCAGTTGGTCGCCGAGCATGTGCCTAGTTGCCCGAAAACGCTTTGGGTTTGTTTTCACATCTCTACTGACTGTTTCGATGTAAGCATTGTAACAACTACGAGACCTAGTTCTAAGCTTATTTCTGGGCATCCTATACTTGGCCCAAGAAGCCTTGCGTCCGTCTCTTCTAGCCTTGCGGAGCAAAGTCTTAACTTTGTTTGACAGGTGTTTTAACTCGCCCATAATCCAATTTGGCCTAGACCTACTGTTAACTAAGCGTTTCGGTACAAAAATTCCAATACCCCGCTCAATAACCGCAATCCAATCCTGCCAAACATGCTCCACGCTGTGGCCAGCATTACGGCCACTAAGGCTGAGCCTTGACCAAGCTCATTACAATAGAAATTACTCAAACCATTATAATCCGCACGGTTCCAGTATAAGACAGACCTAGGTCCCTGATTTGACCTACACACATCCATACCCAACGTACACACGACCGGATAGTTATCATAGCAAAAGGCATCTGGCCAAACCTCCAAATCACTGATTAGTTCCGGCCTATTTGACAAAACAAGGTCAAGCGTGTTTCCTGCTCTATGCGTTGACTCAAAAACTAACTGCCACAGGGAAAAATCTAACAAAAGGTCACAGAAACCCTGGGCTCCATCGTTTACCGACTGACAGGCAGCAGTAGACCAATCAATAGTCTGAAAATTAAAATCACCCATTACATATACATATCAGAAAACTCACTGGCACAATTATCGAGAATAGATTTAAAACGATGGATAAAATATTGTACAGAATTATCGTCACAGGCCGGCAGTCCGTAACACACCACAACACCATGTCTTTTTCTATTAATACCACTTATTTCCACGACCAGGCATTCTAAATTTAACACCTCAAGATCAGACCGCCTCACACACATGATATCGTCTTTAAAGGCCATATATCAAGGTTTGAAAACATGCTTGATACTCATGAAATATGTTGAGGGTTAAAAAAACAAGATCCCAGACATTAAAAAAATTCTAATAATAAAGTCATTATTTAGTTATTTCAATTTTCAATTTTAAACTATTTGAATTTCCCACCACACACAACTTTAGATTAGTTCCACATGTGGCCGCTAGGGATATTTTGATGACGTAGATCAGGCCAGTCAGAACAAAGCAAGATGGCTTCCACATACAGTTCAGAGAGTGAGAGCAGTGAATTTGAGGATGTTTTGGTCGATACAGAAGGATATTTAAACGTTGAGCCGTACATGTTCGAGCCATTAATATCACTAGATCATAATGAGAGTGATCATTCGGACGAAAGTGATTAGAATTTGTGGTTAATCAATTTGCATGGCAGACCCGCCGATATAGCAAAGAAGACATTGATAAACTGTTGCAGATGCATAACATGTATGATTTTTGAACAGACTAATGTTGCACAATATTATTTCGCCTCGTCTGTGTTGTATCGCCAGTTATGTCATGACGCTGAACTACTATTGAAAAGTGACGGTATTATGCACAATCATCTTGACGTGACGATATAATGCCGTGCAACGTTAGATAGGCCTAGATGTCAGATGACTATAATCTGTCATTGACAGTGGCTGTCACTGACACTGACCTGTGTCGCTGTCACCTTGCTATGGCTGGAACACAAGAAGACACTATGCGGTATCACAGGCCCCAATAGGGCCTACACATTATGTATAACAACCGACCTCAGCAGCCTCGGGCATTAAATGCAATTGACATGGTTGGAACAGCTGTTTTTAACAAGTGGCATTTGATATTCAGTTGGATGCAGATATCCGGCTTCATGTGATAATCCGTATCGATAAAGTGATCACTGCAAAGTTTGGCCGAAGGCCCAGGCTTCCAACACTCCAAACGTTTGCACTTCCGAATCCACAGCTTCCTCCTCTCTCGTTCAACTGGCTTTGCAAATTCATGAAAATGGGTCCCATCCGTCATTCGATTGTTCTTTGTGCTAGCCTTGACACAATTCGGAGCCACACAATACACCATAGTGAATGAAACACATTACTTCCAGGTGTGCATAATTAATTAAGGCCCTCCTGCTTTTATGATTGCATGACATGTACAGATAACCTGATCTACATCACAACTTTTGCTGAACCCGCCGCCTGGCTCTAACAAGCCAGTTGCTAGCCTGATTAGGTAATCAAGTTGTCAAACACATAATTGGCTACATCTTCAAAATGGATGGAGCTAATTGCATTTGGTTTTCTGTATTGTATAAAGTGTTAGGTACACTTTTGAAATCATCTTACAGCAGAAAATGGCAAAAAACCTTGATATATGGCCTTTAAGTACCAGAAGGACACCACCTCCTAGATCATCATTAGGCCTGTCCCTGCGAAACAAAGAGTATTTATCGGGAAGTACCTCACTGTCTGATATTGATGAGTTCAACCATGTTTCAGTCACTGCGACACAATCAAAATCATTACACATTACCAAGCTTTGAAAGTCAATCAGTTTGTTTTTAAAATTGTCAACGGTTTTCACACTACGCGCGTTCAATTGGATTGTAGAAAGTTCGGAAAAATGTTTACCGGTCTTTACTTTTCAATGATCCGAGTCCTCACTAGTGGCCTGTCCTTGACCACCAGCCCTCCAATTCCCACGATGATCTCGATCATAACGTTCAGTATAATTTCTCGTAGACCATTGCTGATTATTCCTAGGCATTGACGCCCGGCTGTGACCACGGCGACCAGAACAAGCTGTGTTCCAACCGCCACCGTTGTGGTTTGAGTCGCGTGCCTCGGGATTACGTATTGGCCTACCAGTATCCAGGCAACCGTTACGGTTCGAGTCGTGTGCCTCGTGGTTACGCGTTGGCCAACCATTATCACGGCCAGAAACCTTGACCACTCGATCTCCCTCAAAACGCACATGGTCACGTGCCCCTGGTATAGTGTTTACAATCGTGCGCATGTTCGTTTCCATTTGCTGCACATGCATTGGCTTGTCGTGTTTGATGGAGACATTTGAGTAAACGCGGGAGTCCCTGAGACGGACCTTGGCGAGCATTACTGATTTCTTATCGTCCGCACACTTAAGCCTAGCGACAACGATGCCTGGGTTAGCGTTAAAAGAGCGCTTTCTTTCAGCCCAGGCAACTTCGACTCGACTTAGTTGCAAACCCTCCCGTAATAAGGCGTTTACTTTGCGTTTTCACCTCCATGCAGGTTTCGGATTATAACGTTTAGCGAAATATCCTCCGCTAGCTTAGCAGCAGCCTTGAACGAGTCCAGATCGTCCTGAATTTCTTTCAAGGATGCATCAAAATCATCCCTAATCCCTCGCACTTCCTTTGCATACTTTTGAACAATTACGGCATTCAGCTTCCCGACTAACCGCTCCTCGAGACGTGCTTCCAGATCTTGGATTTCCTTGGACAAACGTTCCTCGGAATCAGCAATAGCCTTCAATACTGCAGTGAGGGCGGCGTCCGTGGCGGCACTGCCGCTGGTGGCCGGCTTTGCTTTCTTCCTACACTTTTTCACAGCAACCTTATTTCCACCTGCCGTCACAATGGCGGCGACATCAGTGCTGTTTTGCTTATGCACGGGCTCAGCGGAGTAACCACAAGCACTATCGGCCTGACCGCAGTCCTCCGGTTCATTGGATAGCTTACGTCATTTCAGAAAGGCTAGCATATTGCCAGACGGCTGCAGGTCATTGTCGAGCGATTTAGTCCGGCCGCGCTTATTATTTCTGCACTTCGCATTGGCCTGCTGTGTATTTGCATGCAAGTCTATAGGCGCGTTGTCCGCCATGTTTGTTTTTCGAAAACACTTATGAATATGAGACCGGGTACAAAGTCAACCAAAAACTTACTCCAAAAGCCTAGAATTCGATGGTGAAAAGTCCCTTTACGTTCTTGAATATCTTAGCCTCAGTTCGATCTCAGAAATAACTTCAATGTATCACGATAAAACACTTTTAGTCCATAAAATAGGCAGAGCAGACCAAGATCGCTTCCAAACAGTCGTGACGTCACGTAATGCAATATGATGCAATCTATAGTTGCTTTTACACGAGGACGGTTTTAGCCCTCCTCACCTCGAGCCACTTGAAGCCGGATCACCTGTAACTGGCTTTGCGCTGTCTACACGGAGACGGATCAAATCGCCGGCCCCAGGTCAGTTCAGGCCACTTAAACCACTAACCCGTCGCATGGTGGCGCATGTGACTCTTCTTTCGGTGGAGGTTTCATGAACTGCTATATACCGCACTACTCGATTTTAGTACCGTGCGCAAAGTGACTCGAGGCCAGATCGGTTCTACACGAGAGATTAAGCGTCTTGAAGTGGCTCCAACCCGCCACAAGTGACTCGAGACAGCAGTGCTAACGCGCCTCGGGCCAGGTCACTTGGAGACGGTTCTGATTTCGTTCTACACGGTAAAAATTATCCCGTCTCAAGCTGGCTCGAAGCCGGTTCCAACTGTCCTCGTGTAGAACGGGCTTATATCATGGCGTGACGTCTCATCATGTATCTGATCACGTTACTAGCTAAATCTGCGATATAAAAACGGTGATTGCGACGAGGTCGGGCCTCTGCAAAAAAGTTTTCCTTGAAATAATGTTACATTTCATTATATTTATTCGTTGTTTTCTATTTATTTCGTATTTATTTAGCTCATCAAGATGATAAAGAATATTAGTAGCTGATTTTAACGTTTAACTAGTCTTTTTGAAAAAAAAATTTTCGAATCAAGCTTAACTCTTTCAGCCTGCGGACTGTATACAGTAGGGCATGCTTGATCTCAAAGCCGTGGACCGTATATACACGTTCGCAGTTTAAAACTCCCGCTGTAATTTTTGCGTCACCAGCAGGCTAGCTAGCGGGGCTTCGGGAAAGAACTGCCAGATCGCTTTCGCTCCGATTCCAATCATTTGTAGTTTCATCAGTTGATCGTAGATGGCACTCTGAGCTGTGATCTATCGTCTGCGCTGAGAACTCCGATTTTGCAAGAATGGCGGTAAAATCAAATCAAATCAAATCACATCACTGCTGTAGGTAGAGTTAAATTTTATTTGTGTATGCCCTTACAGACAATTCTGGTGTATCAGTTATGCATCTTAGTGGATTTTGGAACTTTCATCAAATTTTGTTTGTGTACATATGTTCTTGCCAATAATTCGGAAAATTCTGAAGGACAAAAAGACTGATATTTCTTGTGGGTTACTAAAATTTGTGTGTGATTGACTTTATGGATATGTTTATGTTCATGAAAAGAAAAAGGAAGGAGCTACACAGTGACACCAAGTTTGCTGATATAGGCTGAATGCTTTTTTAGCTTCGCTAGCAATTTTTAATTGCCAGCGAGGCTTATCGCATACAGTCTTTCTATCGTTGAAACCATTAGGAAAGTTGTACGCCGAAAATCATGTAGGATAACCTGATCACCCCGAAGACGGAGTTTAGATACAGCTGCTTGTTCATAGATGACGCGTAGTATCTTTTTCTCTACCAACGTACGAACCTGCATAAAAATGTGTTCATGCGCACGGATATATAGTGCTTGATTCCGCGTAAGCTAAAACTTAATGATTACAAAGTTAAATACTTCTAATATATAGTTCTAAAGGCTCGAATCGATTATCCTAACCTGTCCAATTTGGTAATAAAATCCCGAGCGAAAAATGTAATCGAGAAAAAATGGCGGATGCCGGAAAAGTGCATTGGTGGTTCATCCGCTTATCACAGGAAAGCCCTCGATCTTTACTTTTAGGGTGCTAAATTTCAAAATACATGACGTCATTGGAGGTATACCAAAAAAAATGCGGTGTTTGCGTGCATGAATGAATAATTTATGCATGTTCGGCGAACACGTGAGCAGATGTGGTTTGAAGATGCGCGCTCATTGGCTAATCAAGGCCTACACTCACTGCGTCCGTCGATCGAAGCTTCCTTCACCCTTGACATTTAGTTAATACAAGTCTGCTCGCCATATGACATTGCTTCTGCCGCGTTCACCCCTGCTGCTGGCCTTTCCACTACACGCTTCGCACTATATCGTTGTATAGAAGGCGGACGCACAGAGAATAGAAGAGCTGTTTTAGTCTCCGTTTATTCCGTTCCTTCTCACGTGTATACATCGTGAGTTGCACTAATGTTAGACTCATGGGTTACGCACGAGACTAACACTAAACTGCACTTGTTGCATATGGTATTATGTATCAAAGAACCGCAACCTGATCATGAAGTCAAATCAGGACGTCAATTAAATAAGTTTGTAGCAAGCAATCTGGGGCCGGTTGCACAAAAGTTATGGTGATAAAAGTATGTTAGTTTATCTCTTTATGTTAAAGTACCTAACTAGCGTTAGCTAACATAACGCTAAAATTGAGTTGCACAAATCAATGTTAGGCCCAATGTTAACTAATGCTACTTTTAAGTAAATCAATGTTAGTTGCTAGGGACATTTCCCATAATGCATTTGGTCCTCATATTGAAAGCAAGACATGCAAGATGGCTGCCTCCATAGAAAATCATTCATCTCAAAAGCAAAAAAGGGAGAGAAAACCAAACTTTTACACTCAGAGGCCCAGGTTTTAGTTGATGTTGTGATAAATGAACTTGGGATCTTGCGATCCAAGTTTTCGTCAGATGTGACAAACAAAATGAAAAAAACCAAATGGGATGAAATTGCCCTAGTGGTTAGTTCCTTGGGAGTGGCCACAAGGACCGGGGATAACTGCAGGGAAAAATGGAACCAGCAGCTTTCAAAGGCGAAAGAGATCCATTCAATGCAGCAAAAACACCAGAAAGGGACTGGCGGGGGGGGGGGGGAAGATGCCACAGGCCGTCCCTACACTGCAGAGAATAATAGAAACATTTGAAAAAGATGCAGCATTCAGAGGCATCACTGGTGGATTTGAGTTTGCAGGTAGGTACACCAGGCTCCGATTTGGCCTAATTAGGCCCTAAAACGCTATCTACTTCTACCAGCATATATTTCTGAACATAGGCCTAAGCCTTACATAGGTCCAGATTTCATAGCCTGATGTCAATCTTCAAAAACATTGTTGGAATTAGGCTCAACTCGGCCCTACCCTGGCTAAGTTCAAAGTACGTCGTCTGGTGCCTGCATCGATATTGGCACTCTGCCAGCCATTTCTGTTGGACTTCCTGTGTGTATAGCGACCATGTGTACAGGCTGACATGACAGTGCATGCATGCATTTTTCAAGCGGCCGAAAGTACAGCTTTTCATGACCGTCACTTAGAAATAGTACCATAGTAGTTGACTTCATAGCTCTGTAAATAAAATTCATCAGCATATAAGGCAGTTCAACTACACGAAAGTACAGAAAATGTGGTTATTCGCTGCTCCAAATACGCGCTTCCAAACTTCCCTACTCCATATTTCTAAGCGCACTGAGCATGCCCAGTAAGTGTATGGAACGCAAAGTTTGCATATAGTACTATACAGGGTGAACCAGAAATAAGTTCCAATATAAATATTTGTTAATATTTTTAATTTATTCAATAAGTCATGAGAATTACTTCAAAGAATTAACAAAATGATCTCAATTGTACACATTAGGCCTACTGTTAAGCTGACATCACCCTGTTTTAATGGAATATCATAGAAATTTGGATTTTCAATGGATTTAGAATTTATTGATTTTTCACGCCAATTTCTGTGATTCATTCCCTTTAAACTTTAAAACTTTCATTTGTTAATATTTTCAGTAACCACACCTATAAAGGCTACGGTGGCAGTCTCCCTCCCTGCTAGATTACCTGATCTGGCTGGTTGGACTCCTGATAAGTTCAATTTAAAGGTGATAAATATGCCCATGTCAATTAAGAGCCGAGTATTTCTGAGACTATGATACATTACATTGGTACCGGTATACAATGGAAGAAATACAAGTAGGCCTACTGAGCCAGCAAAAAATATCACAGAAAGCGACTGTAGTGACCCGGTTAGACATCATGCGTCTTTAATTTAGAAATAGTAAAATTATTTTAATGATAATTTCATTTAATTTTTCAGTAAATCAAGCTGCAGATGTTGATGTCGACTGCTCAGATGCAATGGCTGTGGCAACATTTGATCGTCAACCACACGAAACACACATAGAGGGAGACACAATAATTCTTGGTATACTATTAGATACAGGTTCGGTCTTTCAGTAGGCTATTAGGCCCGGGGTCTAATACTGTATCGATGCTGATAGCCTGGCCCACACCTCATATATCAAGGCATTTGCATTTTGGATATTTGAATCTATAATTGCCAGAGTTGTGGTTGCAAAACATTTTGTGACCTTTCGTGATTTGATATTTATCATCATATAGGCCGAACTGTCAATTTTTATTCTAGATTCTCAACAGACGATGACAGCCACTGCAATGACTGCCCCAAAATCTCAAGCCAAAAAGAAGGCCAAACTGTGCAAAGTCACTGGTGAGTAGTTGGGACTCTAGAATGGCGAAAGGCTTTCTTGATTTTAAGCAGTCCCTACATGAATCAATCAAATGTGCTAAAATGAGCTCTGGCCGTTCACAAAGTGACAAAATTGAAGTGCTGCGTGATCCATTTAACCCCTTCATAATTTGTTTCATTCTCTCCTAGGTGCCAGGAAAGCACATGCGAAGAGTCTGCTGACAGACGCCATGTGCCCACAGAAGACTCAGCAGGATGTATTTAACATGCAGCTTGAGGTCCTTGAGGCAACACTTGTGACGCAGAAGGCCACAACACGTACTCAAGAAGTTCTTCAGAAAGAGGCTGGCCTTTGAATAGAAAAGCTGCAGCTGGAGATTGCTCTTCTGAAGGAAAAGGAGTTCTTGGGTCTATCTGGCATTGAAATGTAAATTTATGTGTAAATGGTATCTATGTATATAGGATTTGAATTTTTTAAATATTAAATATATTAAATAGTAAATATATAGTAAATATCAAGTTATTTAAAACACAAAGGGAATGTATCAAAATTAGAAGCTACAGTGTCAGTGACATGATGAAAATGTTATGGTATATTTCTTACGCGAGTGTTGATTATGCAATACATATAGTTATAGTTTTTAAGTTTGAAATTGGAAAATTCACTGGCTGTAGCTTCCACTGTTTTGATATATCCCCTCACTCAGGTTGCAGTGGATCACAGTCAATTAAGCAAAGTAGCGATTGGCGAGGTAGTCCCTGTAAACACTGCCAGAGTTTGGGCCAGCATACTCCTCATCATCGTCTTCATCATCTTCTTCGTCATCACTGTCGTCGTCTTTTGGGGTTCACGTTCTCCTCTCATCTTTGCAATATTATGCAGGACAAAACAGGCAGAGATGATCTTAACTACACGGTCTGGCTGCATACGAATCTCCCCATGGAGAACATGGAACCTCCTCTTTAACACTCCAAAGGCATGTTCTATCCTCACTCTTGTGGCACATAACGAAGTGTTTAATCTCTGCTGGGCTTCTGTTGTGGGTGCTCCGTACGGGACGATGAGATACAGCATACAAGGGTATCCACTATCTCCTAGCAACAGTCCATCTTCACCTCTGGGGTTTGTCAGTTCCAGGTGCTCTTTAAGGTCACTGTTCCTCAAAATAAAGGCATCATGGGTTGCCATGGTGGCCAACGTGCAACTACATTGGTGAATTTTCCTGAAAAATTTTAGTTAGGAGGGCTATTGATCATTATTACACGACCACTCCGTATTCCCAAATGCCATTGGATAAAACCACGTCACGTGGGCTTTGACATATCGTGATATCACCAGCAAATCCTATGTTGAACAGTCAACATATTTCAGCATCAACAAGTTTCTATGCAATTAACGATGAAAAAATACAAAAACTATGCGTATTCTATCTTTATGAGCAACAGTGTACAAGAGATAATTTTTGCATAAATGGCATTCCATATGTTGGTCAGGCAATCATGGAATTGGTCAACGTTCGTTTACCAAAAAAAGGCATGTCAGTCATGGTGCATGTCATGATGTCGAGGATGTGGCGGTTGTTGTGATATCATGGATATTGGCCCTAGTATTTAGCATGTTTTCAGGTATAATTATAAAAGTAATTATCCTTGTCGTCAACCACTGCTTGCACGTTGATGGAGTGATATCCCTTCCTGTTTACAAAAGATGCTTCGTAGGCTGGAGCTGGAGGAACTTGCGCGGGTTGTTCTGCTTCTTCCATGGCTTCGCCTTCGCGATCTGCAGGCATGGGCAGTGCAGCTGCATGTGCAGGATCAGGAGCATGTAGGCCTATCTGGTCATCTTGCATCTCCTGGTCATTCTCAGCAGCATTGGCTGGGTCTGGGATGTGATCAGCATCAGGACGTGGCTCACTGGGGCATATTATTCTGATGTGCGTGCCGTCGATGCATCCCAATACTTTGGGAAAATGTGAGATCGCATAGAATCCAGCTTGAATTCGACGCCTCTCCTCCACCGACTGGGGCCACACAATAAAATCGTCCCGTGCAGCATCTAACAGGCCAGCCACCCTGTGCACCACACGACTTACACTAGCTTTGTCTGCACCGAAAGTGTCCCCAATAACTTCAAAGAAAGCTCCAGATGCAAAATAACGGAGAGCAATCAAGACTTGCACCTCAGGCGAAATTGCATGGCTTCTGTTGGTCGCACTTTCAATGTCCTCCCTGAGCATTTCAACTATCAAAACAATGGTTTCTCTGCAAAAACGATATCTTTTAAAAAGTTCATTGTCATTGAAGAACTCCAAGTGGTTGATTATTTGTCTAAAATGCCGTGGAGCTTGAAAAAATGACTGGAAAGCCACAAACAGGGCCTGGTTGTCCACCATTTTGTTTCAACTAACTCTAAAATAGGGATTTATCTTGGGGTTAGGAGGTCAGTTAAAGTTAGCGTTAACTTAACGCTACTTTTAAATAATTTTCTTTCTTGCAACCCAAATTAACTTTTTGGAGTTAAGTTAACGCCAAGATAAACTAACAGTGATTTTTAACTATTTTTTACCTTTGTGCAACCGGCCCCTGATTGACATGTCTGACACACTGTAACTGTCCACCAAGCGAAGCTATCATAGCCGCCAGGCTCTAGTTTCTTTGTAAAACTGTCTTTTTCAGTAAAAACACTACGCTTTTCAGATTAACGCGTGCAAAAAGGGATAAGTGCTGAAAGAGTTAAAAGAAATAGTTTTGGCACCAATGACCTCACCAACGTCGGATTTGCACTGAAGTTAAGGTCGATTCTTGTAGAGAATCGACTCAAAGTTGACATCGGCACAAACAAATTAAATAAATCATTTTCATTAACTTTTCATTTAATTTTTTTTTCAATGCTCGATGTCTTTTTCTGGCGAATATAGTGGTAGTAGCTGCAATACATGAATTTGATTATGTTTGAATCATTTACAAGTAAACTGCAGGGGCACGCATTTAAACATTCGCACTTGGAAAAAACCTTGGAAATCCATATGTCATGTGCACGGATTAAAAAAATTAAAGAGATGTTAAAGATATTGACCGATCTGATTTTT
Source organism: Lineus longissimus (assembly GCF_910592395.1). Lineage (NCBI taxonomy): Eukaryota > Metazoa > Nemertea > Pilidiophora > Heteronemertea > Lineidae > Lineus > Lineus longissimus. The sequence goes on from NC_088321.1 coordinate 4,398,250, forward strand.
ATATCATCAACCTGATCATGTTTTGGCCTACTTACGTTTGATGTCCCGATGGGCTATGTGCTTCTTATGGAGGAACTTAACGCCACATAGGATCTGATACGTGTAGTTTCTTAGGTCATCTTTAGGAAGAGGGTTTCCGTGTATCTTCCCCTTCAATGATCCCTATCAAACAATCAATCAATCGTTAAACATATGGTAGTTGCTGAATTCATCCGCAACGTGTTTTGACATTTGAAGATCATTATTAAAACACATCACACCAGGCTGACCATTGCCTTCAAATTAATGAGCTACCCAGACTCGTATGTCGGTTCAAAAATGTGGCACTGTTCAAAACGGACTAGAGACAGATTATATATTGGGCACGCAACTAAATCCATTGTTTGCAGTAATTGGATCTTACCCCAGTCATATGTTCCATTCCAATGTAAAACTTGCCGGAATCCACATTAGTATGCTCAAAGAAATATCGAACGATATTCGGATGGTCGAATCGACTGAGCTCGCGCATTATTCTCACCTCAACCTCAAAATCTTTATTTTTCTGCAAAATGAAATTTGTTTATAACAATTATCAACTAACGATTTCTGTCACAGAAACATGCGACCATGACCACATGTGGCAAAATTAACTTTCGTGAGCTCTCGGTTGCCATCATAGGTAAACCTCTCCATCCGGGAACTACCTGATTAGCAATTAAAATTTGCTGCACCGAAAACCCTGGTAATTCCCTTACAGGCGCAGGTGGCAGAGCGTCGGTCTTATGACCAAGAGGTTGTGGGTTCGATTCCCGGCTGAGTCGCCACATAGAAACTTCCTACTGGTCAAGTTCGATTGAGCGCTTAGTGGATTCTTTTTGAAACCCATAAGATTGCAAATGTAAACAATTTCATAATAAACATACAGTTCGCTAAATCCTTTTCCAATTTCAAATTATCAACCCTAAAGCGTCCTGCAACCGGGCGGTTGTCGTTGCTGCGACCTGCGATCATAATAGAATACGAGAAAAATATATCGATTGCGATGGTCAGTAATCGGTCTTAGCTGCGCCCTGCAATGATCAAGTCACACCAGAAGAGAGGTATTTGTATCGTTAATCGTAGCCATAATTGCAAACCGTGGCGATGAAAATAATTTGCTTGCATGGTGGCGGCGAGACGAGGTCGAGTGCCTTGCGATATTGCAGAGCCCGCACTGTAACGGAAGCATCATGACGCAAGAACGTGTGCAAACTAGATGTAGTGAAATGGGACAGCGTCATGTGCACTGCCTGTTCTCGATAGACTGTTCTGTATTCCTTGTTCTAACCGATTTGACTGTTTGCAGCACAGAAACTCAACGGTAAACTTCATTACTGCCGGTGTAACAGCCTTAAATTTCCTTAAGGAAGACGTTTTCTTCGCTATTTATATGGTGATATATATTAATGAAGGGTTATATGGAGACGTATGATATTCATGATGACGAATTTGAAAGCAGTAGAAAAAGAATATATGGGACCACCATAAAATGTTGACGTTTTTAGGGGATGACAGTTCAATCATTTTTGGCGTTGCTACCGATTTTTTGTGCACGGAAAAGTACCGATTTTTTAGGCGCGGGCACCGACGTTTTTGGACACTTAAAACCGACAATTTAGGCGCTCCGTCATTTTAGGCGCGCGACAACCGTTCAATACTGTAACCTGTTGCCCGTCTGGCGGTAATGTCCGCTCGATAGTTCAATCAGGTTCTGTTATTCCTGTTTTCAGTATGAACCTAATTGGCAGTATTTTATGCCCCTTATTATAGACCCCACATACAACAAATGTGGGGTCTATATTGAGATTACTAGGAGAAGGCACTAGGCTTCTGCATTCTTCCTAGGTTATATTATGGAGATAGTCCAGAAAAACTGTTATTTCAACTGAAAAACTGTCGCCCCTGTCCCATCAAACTAAACTCGATCTAGTGCACCTGGCAAAGATCTTTTCGAAATTCGGATAATTTCAATGACTTTGAAGCGTTTTTATGCGCCGATTTTCTGATTTGCTTTCAAATCTCCGGCACGATTCTGTCAATCACACATATATTAGCATAAGCTCCGCCCCGTAATAGTGACGTCATATCCTCATGCATCATGGCGGCGGTATCTCTTTGCCGAAGTGGCGAGCTGTCGAGTATTTTGAGCAAAGAACGACGGTTGACATGGTTGAATGAAGGAATAGAATAAAGGAATAGCCTTAAATGCTTATCAATGATCCACCCTGGCCATCTGAAAAGGTTAGGGTGCAGTTTAAATGTTACTGAGCGTGTGATTTTGAGAAAGCGCGAGCGTGCTTGTCCGGAAATAGATCATCCGCGAAACGGAATAGACTTCACTCCTCCATACGTGTACTGTGTGGGCCCGTGGGGGCTATCAAATTTGCTGACATGCAAATTTCAAATTTCTAGTTGTAATTTGGTATTCCGTTGAATTGGAACAAGATAAGTTTATTGATAAAATTGTGTTGATCATGTTAATTTGTGTCCAGTGTTGGTGTAGGATCCTTAGAAGCAATGCATATGAAACATGTTTCGTTTAACGATAGAAGTTTGCTGTGAGTAGTAGGACAAACAACATATGATGAGTCGAAAATCGGCAGCCGCAGCAACCTGTGATAATTTCAGGATTTTGTTTGAAGGACGGTCACGTTAAATGTGTGCACTATTACTACAAATCTTTTTTTTTTTTCGGGAACGTCTCGAATCTCCGGCCAGCAGGCTTCGCGGCCATCCCTTATTGACCAATCGACGTCTATCGGAGATCGAAAGTAGTACTTAAGAAATCAATGCGCGGTCTCACTGCCCAGTAGCGCAATCGAAATTTAGCTACTCTGACATCATGATTTAAAGCTGCCAAATTTCGTAATTAACTTTTTTGGAGCCTGATATGCTCAGCGGCTTGAACCTGAGGATCCAATTAAGCCCTGTCACGTGGCGGATGGTGAAATTAGAACAAAACTACCGCAAATACGTCAGCCCCCCCCCCCCCCATCACTGAAATGTTAATGGTCTTTACCTGTCACAATTCTTTCGATTATATGCCCTGGGACTCTACAGATATTAGGTTCGAATGAGATATTTGAAAAAAAGTTATGTCGGTTGATATCGAAGGGAAAATGGCTTAAAATAAATAAGATAGTGGTGTGTAGTCAGCACTCCAGTAAAATTTTCAACTCACGACATATCGCGCGATGTTGTTCAAACGTGGTCAATGTAACATCGTCACCCAAAGGTTTTGTTCAATTCTGATATGAGCGATGGCGCAAGGCTCGCCTGAGTTTCCGCCAATATTGTTTACATGAGTAAAAGCTCCAGCCTCGCCTCAAGTCATTGCGCCTCTGCCAATTCATGACGCAAGGTTGGATTGTAGCTACGTTTGACCGAAGCGATGGTCGACAACCCAAATATCGCAAGATCTCGCAGGGAGGCGCGTGGTTTTACCAGGCTGGAAAAGCTCATTTCGTCGCGGGAACTTTGTTAATTATGTAAAATTATGTAAATATCTAATTTAATGTACAATGTATTTCTGCTTTTCTCGATAATAAACTAAATATTAAAAATTCAAATCTATTGATGAAACATTGGAATCAAAACGAAAACCAGGGCCATTGTAGTGAAAACTTAGGTCAGTTGTTGTCGCAGTCAAAATACATTTAGCTCCCTCTGGTGGACTACGATGGTCCTTATTGTATGGTACATGGATCGACTACGGGACACTTAACAGGAAAAAATTCAACTGATTGCAAAACGTGCTGAACACAACCGATGATTATTGTATTGATGCATTTGCATAAGAATTGGGACAGTGTTGCCCCCATACCTACATATCTCTGTCAGGTGTTGGGCAATAAAGGTTTTAGTGGAGCGATAAGTTCCTACGGGGTCACATGAGAGTATGGGGCAATACGGAGCAGGCTATAATATAACTGTTATTTTAACTGTAATGCGAGCTGCTAAATAATTCATTATGCCTCTGTAGATGTAGATGCCTCTTAGCGTGCTTTTATTTTTATGACTGACACTGCAAAGCCGCAATTAATCATAAAAAGGATATTTTAACCTATCATGATCTCCATGAGTAGGACAATACGGGATGCCTCCAGCCCCTCCCCCAGAAATATTTTTTGGTCAGATCACGTCAAAGCCCTCAATTTTCAAATGAAATTAACTGAAAGTCACCCAACGGTTAAAGCAACAACTTGTAGAAGGCAGGTTCCATGCACAGTCTACCCTTCACAGGACCTACTAAGGTTGTCCCCGAGGATACCCCAAAGATTCCACCCACGAGCTTTTTCCATACTTCTAGTTGTCAGCTTAACTCCTAAGAGGTTTTATTTTACCCTTTCTCGTATAATTAATTGGAAAAATAAATAAGTATCATGAAAGGTGGTTCCGCAGATAGTTCTGTGCATTTGTTATTTTCAGATTGAGATTTGTTTTTTTTCTCTAAAAGGATACAATATGGAGATATTATCATAATTGACTAAAAATTACTCCAGGGTGAAAATATAACTTATACCGACACATCACCACTTCTTTTCAGCAACCTTTTACAGCTTCCACCCCTGCTCTAGCATTGCTAGCATTATTTTCGTGCTTGCTACTTAGCTGCCCCCAAGTACCACAGAATGTAAACATGAGCTAGGCTTTCTTGGAGAACAGCATTACACAAAGAGCTACATGTATCAATTTTACCTTAAAAGTTTATCGATTTAAATCTAAGACATCATGTGACATTCCAGAGCCAAAATATGGTATGTACAAAGATCAATATTCATAGACTCTATAGATGATACTATATCTAGTAGATGATGATTAGTAGTAGGTATAATGTCCCTTTCAACGCCCAAAGTCCGAAGCCGAAAGTCTGAGGGTCCCGGGGCGTTGAAAGGTGCATCATTCGACGCCCGCGACAAATGCCCTCCCGTGGTATTGTGCTTGAATAATTTTTTCCGCGCTTCGTGTAAGCGCTCAAAATTCGGCGCTATCCGTCCGCGCTGTCCAAGGGAGGGCATTCGTCGCGTAGCAGAGTACAAGCAGCCCGATGCCGCAACGAGCACAGATTAATGTGCACTCTTATTCGCGCTCCTCCTGAGGTTTTACGGGCTGCTGTCACAAGCCAAGCGGAGCTAAGAATGTGGATCAATTAGGGTCTCCACCATCGGGAAAGTCTGTTCGGGGCAAATAGCCTACTGAAGCATTCTGTTGCTAAAACTGGGATGTTATCAGTGTCTAGGCAATCCTTGTCATTGACTATGCATAGAGACTGCTCATCCTAGCTAAAATTATGACGCGATTTGCCTCGACTCGTCGCCACATTTTAGGGGTCCCGTCTCCTCAATGTCCGTTTAGCTCCAAAGCAACGAGGTCTGTCATCTTCGTCTCGCATAGTGGCCGGGTTCGTATAGCGCGGGAAGAGGAGGACAGGACAGCTCTCTTGCGCCAACCTTTTCCTGATGGAAGGATGGATATTTTGACATGCACATGAAGAAAGAATAACTCATATACAACGTATTTGTGATATGAAAAAAAAACACTTTTATTTCTGTTGTCTTTTCACATCGTTTTGTAAGATTTTTCTTCATGCATAATATTTTTATATGCTTAAAGACCCAGGCGCGTCCGACCTCGTGACAAAAATGCAGTTTTACACATGCTTATGCATTTTTATTCTGTTTCCCTGATTGGGTTTTTGATGACGACAGCACATGTACATTGTATGTGTGCCCGGGCTGATCGTTTTCTTGGCTCACTATATAGAGGAATACATCTTATTCTTAATGCTCTTGGTCTACGTGCATGTTCACCACTCGAGTATACGCGTTTTATTTTTATAAACGCCCTATAGAATGCTTAATATATTCCGACTCTAAAATTAACACTCAATGTAAGATGCCTGCCGTACATGGCGCATTTTTCTATGTTTTTTCGGGAGAAACTCACCCGCCATGAAAATAGTTGTCTCAAGTTGGCTATGCTTATAATATAAAGTTGGTCGGCATTTTCCATTGATCTTTGTTATACAAGAGTATACCTTTCTTATGAAGGTCTATAAGAGTATACAATGGCCTATATATATTTGCAATCAATATTTTTGTGTTTCAATAAGCACCATTAAATGAAACTGAAGATGAAGCTACTGTTATTCTTAGTCTAGAATGCAGCAATAAAGGATGTCTGATGTGGCGTTGCTTTTTCCTAATACGCTCCGATGTTTTGCAGGAACAATCTCCCAATCTTTAGCGCGACAATGTTAGCGTCTGATCGATTGCATCCTTCACAACAGCAAAGGTAAGAAACATTTCATGTTCTTCATTGGTCTTACTCTTTTGACATTTACATAAGTAGTAATAAGGAAACGAATGTACGACTATCTACGACTAATCCTGGGAACTTGGGCAAAAAACTTCACCCTTCATCATTATTCATGTACATTTGGCAAGATATCTAAGTTTTAACCCACAAACACTACCAAAAACCCAACATGGAAAATTTCTGTAAACACTGGGGGTAAGCGAAGTTTTCATCATTTATGGAGATTTGCATTTCATGCCAAAACCTACCAAAATACGTAACATGGATAAAATGACAAAGTTTCCTTATTACTTAAATGGATACCTTTAAAGAGTTAAAAGTATTTGTCACAGAAACACAGAGTTTCAGCAGTGAAGTTTTAGACCCTACAATGTCTTATGGTTTAACTTTTAAGCAGGAAACAGAAGTGAATAAGTGGTTGTCTAAGTGTGATATGTCTTACTATCCGAATCAGATGAATTTTGCTGTTTATTGCGCCACAACGTTGACAGGACTACCGGAAGTGACTGAGGTTGAATTCTCGCTGGTCAAATCAATCTACAAATTTCACGTTTACTACCAAGTAAGAAAAATACTCAAACAGATGGAAGTACCCTTACCCACGGATGACGCATGTAACTCTACTAAGAATCATTACAGTGTAACAGAATTCTACAGATTATGTAATGAATTTAAAGTATCTCCTGACTGTGATTTTAGAACCAAGAGAGGAGACAATAAAAGCCTTGGTACTATTCACTTTATGGGATCTGCAGTTCACGGAAATGGTTTCATAGAACATAGAAACCACTTTGCTTTACCAGATAAACATTACACCTTTGCTCAATCGTTACACATCGCTAAGATTGAGAGAATCGTTCAGAATGATGACGGTTGGAAGTATTTTATTCGCCCAAAGAATAGCTTGACTAACTCTGGAATTGTTAGATTAAACGATAGCATAAGAATATACGTCTACTGCATTCTAGGAGCACAGGCTGAAGCAAGAACTTCGATAGTTGGTAGTTTTGGAACTGAATTGGATGCGCAGAAGCAATTCTTAAATCTCCTGCAAGACGCTGTAAATCAACATGTGGATATCCCTACCTCAATTGCTAGATACCAGAAAGCACTGTCGGACACTCACACACGATTAGACTATGTAATTTCCCCAGGCCTGTACATCATAGGGTCTGACATGGTACTCAAGATCGGTAAGATCGAGAATTACAACAATGATATCCTGATAGCAACTAAACACTTGAAGCCTGGTAAGAATAACATTAACAATGAAAAGACCTTGCCTCCTCCATTGATGCAAGGTCAAACTTCTAAGAAGATAAGGGTTAAGGCTAATGTAACCACACCCAAAGATGTGAAGACTGCTGTGTCCAGTAAAACTGCTGTAACAAGTAAAACTGCTGTAACCGGTAGGCCTACTGGACAGATCAGGCCTGATGTGCCCAGTAAGACTGATGAAACCAGTAAATCTGATGATACTCATGAAACAATCAAGTTTATCATCTATGCTGTTGTTGGCAGTTTAATTCTTATTACTGTAAAGTAAATGGATGAAAGAGGAGTAGGAGAAGAATTCGAAATGGAGGAGATGAAGAATCTTTTAGCAGCAGAAGCAAGAAATAGAACTGATGAAACATCACTCATTACCCAAATTGATTCAGAATCAACATCATCATACCATTCCCCAATTGATGATGATAATTCTGAAACATCATACAGTGACAATGATTTTTTGAAGGAATTAAATAGGATTCAAGATGAAAGTGAAAAAAAAATCTAACTACCGATGATACATTTAAAAATACACGTGTTGATGACTCTGATGATGGATCAAATTGGCGTGATAGAAATGTTAAGGAATCTGAAAAAATGAGAAAGATTTTTGATGAAAGAGACAAGACAGAGGATGCAAAAGTTTCCGAAGCTAATAGAATGAAAGTGCTTAGCTCTGAAAATTTTATTAAGTACAAACCGAAGAAATTTACATATGGAACTTTAGTGACTCTTTCCAGACGTGTTTTTACAGCAGAAGAAGTCATACATATCATTGATGACCTTAATCGTGATATCGTAATTTCTGGTAATGAGCTCTTAAAAGAAATAACAAATGAAACTCTCTACATGATAGGACACAATAAAGGAGAACTAGTTTGGGTTAGAATAACAGATAAAAAGGGTAGTCTTTTAGAAAATTCTACAATAAAAAGCTCTCCTGGTGGTAAATCAGTACTGGAGATATTAAATTACTGGAATTATTATTTGAAGGCACAGGACGTATTGCCGAACGAAGACAAGAACTAGAAGATGAAGCTGAAAAGAAAAGAAAAGAGAGAAGAGAAGCAGCCGTTTTCCTTAATCAACTAAGCGGTGATGATAAAACGTCAACACCAAGAGAACAAATTCAAATGCAGGAAATTGTTCATGAATTACGTCCGTCGTCACCGTCAAGAACACGAATCAATAGACCTACACTACAGAGAACAAATTTAGCAGCACAAATTACTGACGTAATCAATAGTGAAGATGGAAGTTACGATGGAAGTTATGATGAAGATATTTTGAATCAAACACTAATGGAAACACTGATGGGAGCAACTGATCAAGAACTAGTGGAAGAATTTGGTAAGAAAGATGCTAGAGAAATTAGAACAATGATATTGAGTGATAAAAAGATGGGTAAAACGAGAGGAAGACTCATCAGTAAGATTGCACTCCTTGATGAACAACACGACCAAGAAACAGATCCTGTTAAGAAACAAGAAATTAAGGATTTACTAGATCAAGAAAGGAGAAGTTTGAAATACCTTAATGATGAATATGAATCACAAAATGAAAGATGGAAGAGAATTTGGATAGACTACATTAAAAGACCAGATTCAGAGATTTCACTCAAGGACAGAATCAAGTTACTTTTTAAGGTTGAAGGCCTTACAATTGCTGCAATAGTCGCTGCAGTGACTATGATACTGACCACTTTAGGTCTTGGTATCAGTAATTCTTTGAAACCTGTGTCTAAACCAGGGCCAAGTCCAACTCCACCAACACCGGATAAACCACCATCAATTCCAGATAAAGTGAAAGAAGGACTAAAGAAGTTTGCTGAATGGCTAAAAGAACTAGCCAAGAAATCAGTTGCGGCTTTACCGGGAATCATCAGTGCTATTGTCTCATTTCTCCTGAAAACAATTGGTGCAGTTGTTGGGTTCATGGCCGAACATCTAGTCATTCTAGTGATTGTTGTTGTTAGCTCCATAATTTATGGTTTAATAGAAGGTGTTAAAGCTGTTAAAGTTGCTAAATAAAATTAAAGCTGTTAAGTAAAATTAAATCAATTTCATGTAAATTAAATAGAAATGACAACTGGAGTACTGCTAAACACTGAAAGGAGTCATAAGATTCCACTCGGATTAAAGGCCGAGAGAAATCATCACATTATCACACACAATCCGTCTTCTGCTAATCCAAAAGAAACATTGTACATTAGAATACCTGCTTTAAGAGAAAATACGTTCTTTGTACCCAGGTCTCTTTTTCTGTCAGCTGATGTCACCATTTCTGGTGATTCAAAGAACAGCGTGGTTACCAATCTCGGCAGAAACCTGTTATACAAGATGGTGATAAAATGGGGAACGGAACAGATATTTGATCTCAATGAATACAGTCATTATTCGACTTTTAAAGATCTGTGGTTAACAGAGGAGCAAAGGAACGATAGTGTTTTTCAAGGTATTCAGTCAGAAAATTTTAGAAAGTTGAGATCAGGTGTGGCAGAAGCCGACGTTACCGGTGAAACCAGCGATGAGAAAACACTGAAGAGAGTATTTAGAACCAAGTACAAGATACCGTTAGATTTTGAACTATTTTTCAACTATGCTCCATTTTACAAGTTTCCAATTCAAGAGGATGTGATCATCGAGATTACGTTAGCGCCAAAAGAGGAGATTATTGTTACCAGTACAACTGCAAACATGAATTACAAACTTGAAAATATCAGTTTTGAATATGACACTGTAACTAACAAGGGATTAGCCAATATGCTAACAAACAAGTACAATTCAGGTTTCTCCATCTATTACGACTGGATAGATCACTTCAAAACTGTCAACGTAACGTCCAATGAAACGCTGATCAACGAGAACATCAATTTTCCTTGAAAGTCCATAAAAGGACTATTACTTCTATTCATCTCTGATTACACTGATGGTTTAAGAGATTCTGAAAAGTTTGAAAATCCTAACATCACAAAAGTGCAAATAACCATCGAAGGAGTTGCTAATCAGGTATTCCCAGAAGGAATGAGAATGCTAGATCAATGGGAGGAGATCAAGAAACACTTCATGACCGAAGACTTAAAGAAAACTTACGACTGCAACATGTCTATGAAAAAGTACTATGGAGACTCGAATAACTACGGGCTTTGGTTGGACCTGAGAACTACTGAAGACAATAGATTACACGGATCGGGCAAAAAGCTTCAAAACACTAAAGATGGTATTCAATTGTCGATAACAAAAGAATCTGGAAAGGGGCCATACAAAATGCACATATTTGTGGTTTCTGATGCTCAAGTTAACATTCAAAATTCACAGATTGTTTCCTTGCAACATTAAGATTGAATGTTTCATTGCAACATTAAGATCATTTTACAGTTAATATGAATCAATAGATTTCATTCTAAATAAATGGAAACACCAGGAAAGAAGGAAAGCATCAATACACTGTACCAAAGTGTGTTATTGGCAACGACAACAATTGGTTACTCATATTTACTTAAGAGATTCTTGAGAATTGCCATTGGCCCGCCAAGTCAGGCAAACTTAGAAGAGATTCTTAAACTTGGCGGAATTGTAGCAGTAAGTAATTTAACATTGGAATACTTTTACGATCAAGGTATTTTACCCAGAAACATAATCAAGTAGAATTTACTGTACAGTAAATGAAAACCGTGGTGTACATTAATTCCAGTGACTACCCAGAACAGAAATCACATGATTTAACCATACATCTTAACACTGAAATTCAGAATGTCATTAGCGTCAGTTTGACATGTGCAGGAATACCTTGTACATTCTACAACATAAGTGAAGCAAAACAAAATAACGAAATTAAGGTGCGTGGATCTTCAATAGATGCTACAGAGATTAAAATACCCGATGGTCTCTATGACCTAGAAAGCTTTTCAAAGATGTTTGCAAATGAATTGAAAGAAAATAGTTTAAGCAGAAATGCTGTTAAGTTTGATGTTGATGAACCCACTGGTAGGACAGTGATGAAGGTTCTCAAGAAAAAAAATAAGGAGTTTTACCAGGTTATGTTTTTTGGTAAAAGCAATGAATTGCTTGGTTTCAAATCGAAATGGCCTTATCCCACGTACCCAGTTTTACCAACAAATGGCAAGATTGTAAGCGAGAGGCCCATAAATTTTAGACCAATGGACTATTTTGTTTTCCACTGTGACATCATCAACAATGTAATGAGCAATGGCAAGCCATCAGATGTCTTAGCCATTAGACCAATAAAAGAAGCTAACTTTGGAGACATGTCATCATATTCCTTTGGAGATAACATGGAAATTCCGTGCAAATCAAGTGTTGGCAAGTTGAATATTCGCCTAACAGATGAAAACAATGACATTATCGACCTTAATGGTTTTGATATACAGTACCAATTGATCTTTACTCACTGCGCCTAACCTTTACTCACTGCGCCTGATTTTAAGTAAACTAAATGGCAGGCATAGCTATGATGATTGGTTCTGCGGTGGTGAATGGTTTAGCCTTCACCGGTTCTGGCTACCTTTTTAAATCACTAGACAAGAATGGCTACGAGGCTGAAATGAAGAGACATAATTTAGCGCAAGAGCAATTGCAAAGAGCATCTACGGAATGGGATGAGCGTAGGAAAAATACCATTGACTTCGTTAACCTTGAATTAAAGAGAGAACATGAAGCGGCAATTGATTTCAAAAATGCCGACACCACACTTTCAGTGTACAACAGTTTAAACCCACATAATGGAATTACCATTCCTAGACAACCGCAATTGAGCGACTACTACAAGCCCAGCGATGAAATGAAGAATCACGAATACCTTTTCGATCATTTTAGGATTGAGCGGCTTGGGTTTGGGGATTTACCATTTTGTTAGAAAGAAGAAAAAAGAATAAGGAAAAAGAATAAGAAGAAAGACTAAACGTGAATAAAACCATATGGGTGTTCTAGTCTTATGATTAATTTAGATCCTTTCGTCTTTTTAAGGGCATCTATGTATTTTTGCCTCTGGTCTTTAGGGATAACACTATTTTCTTCTAAGGCATCTTTCATTGCCGATTCATCCTTGTTGAAAAACAGGACTAAAACCCTTATGTTCTCTCTGAAGTCCTTAACAACAGAGTTGTACTTCTGAACGATTAACCAAACAGTCAGATTGTAGTGTCTACCGGAAAAGGCCAAGTTACATAACTCAGACACCTTCTTCTTTGTGTCTCTCAAATTAGCACAGTCATCAATGATGAATAATGTCTGTGATCCTTCGAAGGCCATGGTGGCAAATTGAAGCACAGGGTCTAAATTACTTGCTACAGCAATTGGATTGACAATGAAAACATTCTTGTCTTCGTAAATCCATCTCCTATTGTACGTCTTGTTTCTGAAGTAAGTGGGACAGAAAATGACTATGTTCTGGAACTTATGACGATATTCCTTCGCTGAGAGGTCAAGAGTAAAATGAGTCTTACCGCAATTGGTGACTCCTGAAATCAACATGTTGTGTGCATCGAAAACTAGTATGTCTTTTGCCTTCATTTAAATGAGTAAAACAGAACTGAAAGACCCAGGCAGCATCGAACGGTATCTGAGAGATTTGTACTTCAATCCTGAAAGCCCTGTGGCTTACAGTTCATTAAGTAAGATATGGAAAAAAGTAAGGGAAGATAAAAAATTGGTCAGGTACAAGGAAGTGAAAGAATTTCTAGACACACTACCAACTCACCAACTACACAAACCGGCCATTAAGAAATTTACGTTCCGAAAGACAATGGTATCTTACATCGATCAACAATGGCAAGCAGATCTTGTGGACATGCAAAAATTTGAGAAACAGAATAAAGGCAACAGATTCATTTTGACAGTAATTGACTTATTCAGTCGCTATGCTTGGGCTATGGCCGTTAAGAGCAAGAGAGGAGAAGAAATCAGAGATGCATTTAAAGTGATTTTCAGAGAAGCAAAACCAGAAAAGATCCAGTTTGATGACGGTACAGAATTCTACAACAAACACTTCAAGGAACTCTTAACAGAAAATGACATTGAGTGGTTCTCTACATTTTCAAGTAAGAAGGCAGCAGTTGTGGAAAGATTCAACAGAACTTTAAAGAATAAAATGTGGAAGTACTTCACCGCAAAGGAAACTGACAAGTGGGTAGATGTCCTAGATGAATTGGTGAGCGGGTACAACAACTCATTTCACTCAACAATAGGTATGAAACCAATTGAAGCCAGAAAGAGGGAGAATGAAGGAACTGTCTGGTACAACTTTTACGGCTTACATCTTAAAGAAACATTTGGTGATCCAAAGTACAAGGTTGGTGACAGTGTCAGAATTTCAAAGTACAAGACTATTTTTGACAAAGGCTACTTGCCCAATTTCACTGAAGAAGTTTTTCAAATAAGACAGATCATCTTCACTCATCCTATCGTCTACAAACTTGAAGATTACCAAAAGGAAGAAATTCAAGGATATTTCTATGATGAGGGATTAAGTTATGTTCCCAATCCTGACCAAATAGAATACAAGATCGAGAAGATAATAAGGCGCAAGACCACTAAAGGCAAGAAATACGGATTAGTGAAATGGAAAGGCTGCAGTGAAAAATTCAATGAATGGTTACCAATTTCAGACATAAAAAGCCTAAAAGTCTAAAAAACCTTAATTTAAAAACTTTTTGTCCTTTAAATGGAGAGTCAAATAATAGTGAACTATTATGGTACAGTGAACAACTATTATGGTACAAGTAAGGAATGTGTTAAGTGCAATGCAACAAAACCTGAAAGTGAATTTGAAAAGAACAGAAGAGGCAATTTACTGGATTATTGTAAATTATGTGGTTCCACATTAACCAAGAAATGTGGTAAATGTGGAGAAGTGAAATTACTAAGTGATGGTGAATTCTGTAAAGAAGGAAAAAGAGGTGAATGTAGATTATGTTGGAACTCTAGCTACAAAGGTTATCTTGATAAAAATGGTAATAGAGACAGGCATAAAGTCAGAGTTGCCCTCGGCAAAATAGCCAAAGAAGATGGATCTCCCAATTCGAGCTTTGCTCTTGTGACGACGTCATATTCGGCATTACGTCTAGGTTGTTCAAATGATTTCTTCAGGGATTGGTTAAACTAGCAAAGGGGACTATCACAAATACAAATAGTAGATGAGGAGTTGGACCATGTTCTACCAATAAAGGAATTCAAAGATCATCCAGAACTGTGTTACTCTTGGTTTAACATGCGGCCAATGTCTAAAACACAAAACAGACAGAAGAGTTCCACAGTCGACTGGAGTATTTTCAAAGAGCAATTGGGCCGCTCATTTAACTTTATGGTCAATAAGCGTAATGAAAACTGGTTTGACTATCGAGACCAAAACGTGATAAAAGAGTGGAAAAGGATAACAAACAAGTATGGAGACAACAAGGTTTATCCAGATTTAAGTAATTTAAACTCTGAAAGTCATTTAAACTCTAAAAGTCATTTAAACTATGAAAGGTCTGAAAAGCATACAGAAAGTAACCCTCAGGCTTTCAGACTACAACAAATATGTGAGGTTAAGAGTTTCTTAGAAAGCGAGATTGAATTTAGAAGAAAGATATTTTCAAAGTACAAAAAAGCATTTAACGTAATTACGTCAGTTGGTGTGTCTTCACTGGCTGGTGTCATCACAGCACCGATAGGTTTTGCACTTGGTGGAGTGATCATTGGTTGCGCCAGTATCTCCTCAGCCCTAAGTTGGAAGAAAAAAGATATCCTGAAGAAAATTGAAAAACATGAGAAGATTGGAATGTTGGCAATTTCAAAACTTAACTCCATCAATGACCTGGTGAGTAAGGCCATGAGTGATTCGCACATTTCAACAGATGAGTTTACCTTGATTCTCAAAGAAAAGGAAAAATACATTGCTATGAAAAATTCCATCAGAAAAAAACAGAGGGAGGCAAGTTCAGCTGTTGATGTGGAATCTTTAAAGAAGACTTTTTTAGAAGAAGGAAAAAAACTGGCACAAACAGAGATGATAGAGAAACTGAAGTCACAGTAATGGTGTCACCACTATTGGTGTTACCAATGATTAATCACCATTATCAGTATTATCCTCAACCATTACTGATACCACCGTTATCGCCATCAGCACCACCGATGTATGTTGAAAATGTCTGAAAATGTCTGAAAATGTAATTTTAATAATTTTTGTTATCCTAAATAGAAATGGTTGATAAAAATGAGAAAATACATTGTTCAACATGTAACAAGGAGATATCATACAGCAATCTTTCAGCACATAGGAAAACCAAAGGCCATCAAAGAATGGAGTTATCAAGTCAGTCAGACTCGAGTTCTCGTTCACTGCGTTTACCTAACCCTATTCTACTACAAGATACCATGAAACTTGAACTCGAGCTACGCTCTCAGGACAAAGTCCGATTCGAGGCTAAGGAATTGGAGAGCATAAAGAATGTGAAGGATATCGAAGTGGTAAAAGAATTTGGTAAACCAGTTGTTACCATTCGTCTGAAAATTAGCAAATCGGCAAAACACGTTTTCGAGTACAGAGGTAAACTGGAAGAAATTCTCTTCAAGCTAACTGATTACCATCATAAAATAAGTATTTCAGTTAAAGCTGAATTTGACAGGTCTGGCGAAAAGGCTATCTATCCTATTCAATCTCCAATGGAAAGCATAATTTCAAGAAACCAGGCAATTAATGCCCTAAACAGTCAATTGAACTACATAAAGGATGCGATTGAGGAACGATACTTCGAAGGAAGTGGCCTGAGTTTAAATGAAATCAAGTCGTGCGATCTCACGATATGTTCCTACAAGAAATGTAAAGGCGGTCACTACACTTGTTTACCATTCAGAACTAAAGCTGTCATTAATGTGCATTCTAAAATACCTTGGTACCGTAAAGTCAACTCTTAAATGGAAAATGCATAAGCCTCGTTCTGAGAGCGGAGTGTTTTGGACACGCAACCAAGATGCTCTACCAAAGTTCCCTCGGGTTGCACTAAAATGTGGAAACCATGCACACGTCACGTCAAAGGATTTCACCTCACTTCAGAAGTTTGAGGCTCTCAAAACACTGCTTCAAACACAAATCAGTCAAGGAAGCATCAACCACCCTAAGTTTTTTAATGAGCACTACACATATTTGCCGAGAAAAACGCTCCAAATAGCCCATTTGCACGGATTTTAGCATCACTTGAGCGAGCCGATGCGGACTTCCTATGCGCGCTAACATAATGTAAACAACGGCGCTACCGGCGCTCCGGCCGGGCCGGCGATGGATGGAATTTGCCAAATTCGCACATATTCAAGTTATTTTCGTGGCCTATCTTTTTAAGTTTGAGGTATTTTAGAATAGAAATTGAACCCTCGGCTTCGGACCTTGGTTGAGTTACCAAGACACTCTCGGGTGGAGCTAAAATTTCGTCCAAACCCTCGCCTGTCGGCTCGGGTTTGGACTGTATCTTAGCTCCACCCTCGAGTGTCTTAGTAACTCAACCAAGGTCCTCCGCCTCGGGTTCAATTCCTTAATCAAATGATGAGAAATGTTTTCTATGGAGTCTTTTGGCTGCCAAATACCACGACAGCATTTCCTGTGAGAGGCAAAAAGGTTTTAATGCAACAGAAATTAACCCCTACAAGATGTATGAAAATGAGATTAAGATCAAATCATTTCCTGTGTGTGTTCAAAAGGATATCCCTAAGATCGAACAAGACAATGGTATCAAGATTAATGTGTTCAAGTTAGAGAACGAATGGGCTAAAAGCATTTATGCCGCAAAGCTGGAACCACTCTACCTCTCTAAGAACCACGATGATGATGATGTTATCGATCTGTTGTATTTCAAGGATCATTTCATGTACATAAGAGACATAAATCTATTCTTCAAGACTGACAGGAATAGTGTATTCATTTGTAGGAGATGCATGAATTACTTTTACAAGAAATCTACACTAGAAAGACATAAATTGAAATGTGGAAAACACGATTACTGTAAGGTCAGTCTGCCTCAACCGAATAGTAAATGGTCACAACTTAAGTTTGAAAAACACTCATTCAAGAACAGAGTTCCCTTTGTAATCTATGCTGATTTCGAAGCGATAAGCACAACAGTCAATGATAATACAACTCAGACAGATACCATTGTTACCACTGTTACCACTAAAAAACTATTCAAACAGATTGCGTCAGCAGTTGGAGTTTACGTTCACTCTGACTACTCACAAATCTACGCCAGTGAGTATCTCTGTCACAGAGGTGCTGATGTAGTTGACGTTTTCTGTAACTGGTTACTCAGAATGGAAGAGATGTTCTCAACTCTACTGAAATGCAACATTCCTCTCACCATGACAGACGAAGATTTGGTGAGATACTCACAAGAAACAAACTGTTACTACTGCAATAAATTTTTAGGGTTTCCACATGAGGACAGAGTTCAAGATCACAATCACTACAATGGAGAATACAGAGGTGCTGCTCACAAAGCTTGCAACTTGAACGAGAAGAAAGCCATGTTTGTTCCAGTGTTTTTTCACAATCTCAGTAATTACGATGCTCACCTATTCATCAGAGAATTGATGACTAGATCACAAAAGAAACTGAAGCTTCTTGCTAAAAACGCAGAAGAGTACATTTCATTTGAGTTAGGTTATTTTAAATTTTTAGTCTCTCACAGATTCTTACAGTCTGGCTTGGACAACATCACCAAATCTATGGAAGATGATGACTTTAAGATAACAAGACAGTCTTACCCAAATCCTGACGATTTTAAACTATTGAGGAAGAAAGGATCAGTGCCTTATTCATTTTACACATCACATGAAAGTTACAGTGTTACTCACTTAGAGAAGTCTATGTTCTTTGATGAATTGAAGAATAAAATGGCGGATGATTCAGTTTACCTAAAATCCAAAGACATATGGGATCATTTCAAGATCAGAAATCATGGAGAGTTCATCGACCTGTACCTCAAAACAGACGTTCTTTTGTTAGCTGATTTATTCGAGAAATTCAGGGACGTTAATTTAAACAATTTCCAGATCAATCCTTGTCACTGCTATTCAGCACCTGGCTTGACCTGGTTAGCCGGATTGAAACACACAGACATAAATCTCGAACTTCTTACCGATACCGATATCCTACTTACTTTTGAAAAGGCAATAAGAGGTGGAATTTCAGGTGTGATGGGAACAAGACATGTCAAGGCAGATGAACACCATAAACTACTCTACATAGACGCAAATAATCTCTATGGATGGGCAATGATGGAAAGTCAGCGTTACGGCAGTTTTCAAATGTTTGACGATACCATGATCAAAGCAAACATAACTTATCAGGATATCATGTCAATTCCTAAACAGTAAAGTAGGGTATCTTTTCGAAGTAGATTTAGGTTATCCAGAGGAAATCAAGTTCAAGTCAAAGAACTTTCCATTCTGTCCAGAATCGCTTTTCATAGACGACGACGAACTAAGTCCTTACCAGAAAGAGTTACTTGGTGACGAGAAGAGGTCAAAGGTAGAAAAATTGATCCTCACACAGAAAGGCAAGACCAACTACATCGTGCATTACAGACTTTTACAGTTTTACTTAAAGCAAGGAATGATACTAAAAAAGGTCCATTCTTTCATCAGTTTCAAACAATCAAAGTGGTTGAAATCATACATCGACTTCAACACTAAAAAGAGGATGGCTTCTACTACTGATTTCGAGAAAGATTACTTCAAATTAATGAACAATGCTTTCTACGGAAAGACATGTGAAAACGTAAGGAACAGGGTAGAAATTGAACTGGTGACAGATAGGGAAAGTGCCAAGAACTTCATGGCAAGTCCCAGGTTTTCATCAATTAACATCTTTGACAAAAGTAGCGTGGCAATTTGCATGAGGAAAACATCAATAAGGTTCAACAAGCCAATCTACATAGGAGTTGCAGTACTGGAGTTGTCCAAGCTGCTGATGTATGAATTCTACTACAACATACTTCAACCTTACTTTGGTGAGAAAAACATAGAACTTCTTTATTTGGACACGGATTCTTTCGTTTTAAAGATCAAAACAGACGATTTAACAGCAGACCTCAAAGAGTTAAAGGATCACTTCGACTTCAGTAATTACCCAAAGGATCATCCTCTTTACGACACTAGCAAGAAGAAAGTTCCAGGCTACTTTAAGGATGAGCTTGGAGGAGACGAAATGATAGAATTTATTGCCTTGAGGAGTAAGATGTATGCGTACAGAACCAAGACTATGTCTGGAGAGCAAGGCTCGACTAAAAATCCAGAAACAAAGAAATTGAAGGGAATCGCTAGGAATGTAGTGAATAAGTCTATTACATTTGATGACTACGTTGATTGTCTTGAAAACACTAAGACTTTTAATCACAAAATGGGTCATCTGAGGTCAGAAAAGCATCAAATGTATCTGGAAGAGATTGACAAGAAAAGCTTAAGTCCTTTCGATGATAAGCGTTTCATATTAGAGGATGGCATCTCTACATTGCCTTTCGGCATGTATTATGAAAAATACATTGATTACAGTGATTTAATGAATGTTTAACTAATTAAATCACTTTAATTAAATCATTTTAATTAAATAGAAATGGATTTCATAATTTTTGAGAATGAATGCGATGAAGCCATATTTGAGCTTAACTTAACAGACCCATTGAACATAAAATCGATCACTTTAAGATCGATAACTTTTTACAATTCATGGTGGACTGGTGATAACGTTCCGGGTATTACCGAATTGTTAAAAATGGAAAATAACTCAAGACAACAATCCAATTCTTTGTATGTCCCTTTTGATGGTCATTTCAGTTTGTCCGAACTTTGCTCCTTTATCAATGAGCGTATCAAAAATCTTGCAGGACATGTTAACATCAGCTGTGACAATAACAATTACCTTATCATTGAACTTACTGAGGACAAGTTGTTTATGCTGAAAGATTACTATCTCGGTGATGAATATTTTACAATAGTAAACACATTTTTTGGTTTTAAACAAACTAAATTCGCCAAGAAAGGAAAATACTACTCCACCAAGCCACTTAACTTTTACAGAAAAGAATTATTCTTAAGATCAAATTTGGTTGACAAAGCTAAGACCATCTACAACAATAAACCTTCTGACATTTTATGTATCGTTCCTGTTGAAGATGGTGATCAGATTAAATACCAGAGATATGAACTCAATTGCAAGAAAATAGTGAACAAAAAATGTACAAATCAAGTCAAATTTGAAATCACTGATGAGAATGGTAAAATAGTGAATTTCAGAGGTAGCTCAGTTACTTTAAATTTTTCACTTGAAACTAAGAATAGTGTGTTTGAGTAATTCTACTCCATTAAACTAAGATTACATGTTTTAGGAGTTGTGTAACAGTTATCTTTCCCTTCTGGTTTACTAGCTTTTAATTTGCTTACTTCTGGTTTACTACCTTCTGGTTTACTACCTTCTGGTTTACTACCTTCTGGTTTACTACCTACTCTTACTTTCTTGTTAATTTTAATCTTATGATAACAGTGAATGATGACTGCAAAACCAAATGCAGCTAAAATGACATACAGTGTTGTACTCCCGGAACTTCCAGTATTTGTGGTAACCTCAGGCTCTGGTTGAGTTAAACTTTGTTCGGGTTCATCGTCTTTCCTGGGTTCATCTTCTTTCCTGGGTTCATCATCTTTCCCAGTAAACCTCTCCTTTTTTGACTTCTTGAATTCCTGAGATCTTTTACCTAACTCTCGAGACCATGCAATTTGTTTTTCTGATCTTTCTCTCTTAATGGACAGTAGTGTAATAATGGGGATTCTAACTTCCAGTCAAATCCTAGTCTAAATAGTTTCCAGTCATTTCTCAGTCAAGTCACTAAATCGTCCAAATTGACCAAATTATCAAAATTATCAAAATTATCAAAATTAAAAAAAAGAAAAAAATTACAAAAATTATCAAAAATGACAAAAATTACAAAAATGACAAAAATGACAAAACGTCTACTTAACAAAAATTATTTTCTTGTAAATAAAATGAACTTTCCGTCAAATGAAGAACTTGAATCAAGAGTCACAGAGTCAACAGATTATCTAAAATTTAAAGATCTTCCAGTGAACAAATGGTATAGAGTCAACTCATTCAGAAGTATACCCAGCTAGCAAAACATATGGGAACCACGTGGGTTTTACCTGGGCAAGCAGGGTCCCATCTGGCCCACATGTAACCCATGTGGGACCAAGATGGTTTATTTCACATGGGATTTCACCATGTGGGGCCCATATGGGAAAGCCCATATGGGTTTCGAGTTATGGGACCCATGTGGGTTTGCGATGGTTTATATGGGGATCAATTGAGAATTGCAAGCCCAATGTATCCCATATGAACCCCATATCAATCCCACATCTGAGAATTTCCAATTATATTGTTTTAAAAATAAAGGGTTTAGCCTACATGAGGCCCATTCAAGATTATGATAATGAAATATGTTTTATGAAATTTATGAGTAAAGCTCAAGGAGTAAAGCTGGCATTTTACAAAATTTGTTTGGCGCCAAAGCAAATCAAAATCGTCCCCATTGGCCTCCGAGTGCATCGTGCGTCTCCAATAGAGCTGAAAGAGCTGATGGGGACGAGTATTGTCGCCTCCTTGCACGCCATTGTCAGCCGCCATATTTGATTTTGTTCTTCACGCCATTACTCGAAAAGCAGAGAAACTTTCCCATAATTTCATTGACTAGTATAGTTTTTTGTTTGCCAGGTTAGTTGTGACCTTGTCTAAAGCATCAATCTTGATGTTTGTGTGCTTTATATACATTCTTTCAATACAATCCTGCAGATTCTTCGATGTTTTTGTTGTGATATCCCGTTCGTTGTAGGCTGCTGGTGCTGTTGTAACTGTACATGCTACACTGTACATTTAACTGTGTACATTTATGTACGTGAAAATACACTGTGCAGTGTGTCTTGCCTACCTGTTTTGCTGTTTTATCATGACCATGTATTGTAGGCCTATGTAGTGGTACTCGTAGCCTTGTTTTTATCCTGTTCAATCAATCTTAATCTAGTGGTACTGTTATTTTTGCTTTTTGTCGTCATGAGTTGTTCAAACTCAAAGTCACGTTGGTCACGATGGAGGAAAATCAAACAAAATGTCAATGCGCATCTTGATTTTGTCAACCAGCCGCAGCCTGAACATCAACATGCTGAAGCTGAGCCTGAGGATGAGGTGGTCCTCCAGGACCAGGAGCGTGAGGGTGGTGGTGTGGCCGAGGGTCGGTTTGAAGCAGCAATGTCATCGCCGTCAAGTGCGTCTGGTTTTCCCTACTACACAGACATGCCTAGTAAATATCCCAGGTTAGATGATCCTATTTTTGTTGATGAGGCCCCTTATCTTGATGGTGTTAGGCCAGCCTCAGTCTTGGATAAAGGCCCAGTGGGCCTATGCAGTGATCAGTTGGACAATGAGGAATTCACTCCTTCTGTAAATGACAGTCTGGGTGATGATGTTGAAAAAAGACATCAGTTTGACGGTTATGTTGATTATAATGATGATGATGATGAGTTTGACTACTACTCGTATTCGGATAATACGTCGGGTTCAGACTCGAGTGAAAGTGATGATGAACGTTGTGGTCATTCACAGCTCGCTGATAATCTTGCAGTTTGGGCAGCTGATTCTCAGATTCCACACAACAAAATAAGAGGTCTTCTTTCCGTCTTACGCCCATTTCATCCAAGTCTTCCCAAGGACCCACGCACCCTTCTTGAAACGACCACAAGCTATGAAATTCAGAACATAGCTGGAGGTAGTTATCACCATTTTGGCCTAGTTCAGGGTATAAAAACCAGCTCATCTGAATTACTTGACATCGGTAATGGTGGCACTATTCATATCCAGATCAATATAGATGGTTTGCCTCTCTACAAGAGTTCAAAGACGCAGTTCTGGCCAATTTTGGGAAGGATTTCCATGCCATTTACGGCTGATCCATTTATCATTGGGTTATTTTGTGGACAAAGTAAGCCAGACAGTGTTGATGTATTTCTTGCTGACTTTGTGTCTGAAGTCAAGTATGTTGAAAAGAATGGGATTGACATCGAAATTGATGGTTTCAGGAAGCAGTTTTTACTCAATTTGTCATGTTTCATATGTGATACTCCAGCACGTTGCTTTGTGAAGAAAACTAAATTATACAGTGGATATTATGGCTGTGATAAGTGTGTTCAGAAAGGCGTCTGGGTGAAGAAGGTTACCTATCCAGAAGCTGACTCTCCTCTGCGAACTGATGTTGCTTTTGATGAGATGGCTTACAGTGCAGAAGGTGGCCACCAACTTGGTATCTCACCTCTCTCAGAGCTTTCATTGGGAATGGTTTCCAACTTCCCTCTTGATCCCATGCATCTGGTGTATCTTGGTGTTGTTAAACGAATCATCTGGTCTTGGATCAAGGGCCCAATTGCAAACAATTGTCGTATTGGTTTCAATGCTGTCAGTCAGATTTCTGGTTCTCTCCTCTCGTGTCACAAATTCGTGCCACGGGAATTCCCTAGAAAATGTCGATCACTTGATGACGTTGATAGATGGAAGGCAACAGAGTTCCGCCAATTCGTCCTGTATAGTGGAATTGTGGTGACTAAAAGAAATTTGTCTGATGCTTGTTATCGCCATTTTTCTCTACTTTTCGTTGCTATCTATTGCCTGTCCAGTCCATTGTATCTCACTACTCATTGTGAATATGCAAGTGATCTACTCAGGTTATTTGTGATAGAATGGGGGAAGTTGTATGGTAGAGACATGTATGTGTACAATGTTAATGGACTTGTTCATTTAGCAGCTGATGCAAAGATTTATGGTGTTCTTGATGGGTTCTCTGCCTTTCCATTTGAAAAACACTTGGGTAAACTTAAAAAATTGGTGCGTAAACCCAACCAGGCAATTTCTCAGGTTATTCGTAGGCTTTCTGAATCCAAGGGGACAGCAAAAGACCAGAAAAACAAAGAAGGCCTCATTTTCAGGCAAGAGCACTCCTCTGGTCCAGTTCTTTTCCCATACAGGACTTGTTTGCAGTACAAGAGCATGGAGCTTGATGGTTTTAGATATTCTTCTCAGGACGGTGATAGCTGTGTGCAGATTGGCTCAAAATATGGCCTGATTAGGAATATTTGTAGGGATTCAAAAAATAAGCAGTCGGAGCCAGTTGTGATGTTTGAAGAATTTAAATCTGTAACTGCATTCTTTCAATACCCATTGGACTCCAGGGACCTTGGTATTGTCAAGGTTAGTGCTTTGTCTGGATTTCTTAAGGCAGAGAAAGTGTCTTCATTTGTCTCAAAGTTATTCAGGATTCCTTATAAGGAACAGAGATTTCCACTCGTTCTCAACAAAGAGGAATTTGTACTTGTCCCTATCCTCCACCAGCTCTTTTAAGTGGGTGATACTTCTACTTTTTTGTCGTCTCTTGAAACTGCTGTGTACTTCCAGGTTCCGTGATTTTACTCCTTAGGAAAGTGTCCCCTATGTACAATGTAGGCTTATGTAGATTTTGTTGAGGTTAAAAGTTTGTCAAAAAGGGTCATTAGGTGGTCACATTGGTAGTTATCAGGCTAAAAAAGTTACATGGCCTACAGGAACTCTGTTCCGGTTCAACATGAGTAAAAAATTGGTTGTTGTAATGTAGTATGGTATGTTCCTAATCATCACACATTAACAAGAAGATTCTGCAGGTTTATTACATTGTGTATTTCACAATCTTTCATGTTTTTGATTTTGTCATGAATAGGTAAATATGGAATCATCATTTGTCAAACCAAACAAGGATTTGGAAAGGGAATACCTCGTAGTAGAATTTGTAGTAGATGGCAGGAATGAAAATGCAAATAAAACTTCGGTGGCGGTCATCCCAAAAGTTTGGTTTAATGCGCAACCTGACGAGCTGTCTTCACATGTTTTGTGGCCAACACACATCAAGGATTCCCAAAAGTTAAAGGCGGCTGCGAAAAGGGGTGAAGCCCCCTCTGACAGGTGGAAGGTCTACAGGATCAGTCGCGTTCTTTACACAACAAGTAAGTTAAATTGTTTACATTCAAGATTCATTGTTATAAATGTAATTGCAGTGGCACAAAACATTTGCTTGCCCCATGCCTTGCCCATGGGATGAAACCTTATTAAAATTATTAGCAGCTACATGTAATATACAATAATAACTGACTAATACTATACATTTTAAAATCTAGGGAGAATGCATTCTCAAAGATCAAGTATATTCTCTGTCTCTCTCTCTCTCTCTCTGCCTAAACACAAATTTCCTTTTCAGTGTGATGAGGTCTCGGCCCCGATACACAGGTGCACAACAGACCTTTGGGAATCATCTCAAAATTAGCATTGCAATAATTAATTTCTTCTTCATTGACAGCGGACTGGGAAAAGGCCAACAAGAAGGCTGACAAGTCCATATATACCAGCTCCCTGGACACGACTGAAGATGAGGATGGAGATGAATCTTTTCACAAGAATAAGAGGAGAAGAAGGTAGGCCTTATAGAAAATGATTCATTGATCGGCCTCTGCCATAAAGCTGTTTACTTGTCAACTAGTAGAAAGGACTACTAAAAGCACAATCACTGCAACCGTCACATTATTTTGAGAGGAGTACCCGGTAAATCAATTCAAATGTGTGTGCATTATTATGACAGAATATTGTGATGTATCCTCGTGGCTTAATTTTGTTTTAAATTTCAGGTCTCCAGATCGATTTGGGTACGAGCCGGAGGGTAATATTAGTGATGCCGAAGAATCGTCTTCTACGTTTTTCCCTTTGGAAGTCGGCCTGCCATTGTCATATGTTGGTAACAATTTACCAAAGCCACCCCCGAGGCAAAGAATCAGTGGTAATTATCGCAATGCAGCAATATCCCCTATTTTTGGATTAGGGACATTTCATGATATTTGTAGTCCAATTATTGTGCCATTAAATGTCATCTTATTTTGAATTAAACCTATACTGGCATGCCTGGCTACTCGCTTGTCAAGACTGTTAGCCTTTATCACACAGACATTGGCTACAATTCGATTTATTGTCCTTATTTTTGCCTGGTGATTTTATGTATCATTATCATGGAATTCAAGATATATAAAATCATGATTAAGCAATTATTGTAACTGTAGGAAAATTTGGCTAGATCATGATACTGATGGCTAAATCTAGGAACTGCGATTCCATCATTGCCAGTGACATCACTGTTACACCGTAAAGTAATTGTACATTGTATACTCTATTATTCTTTTCAGGCCGGAGCTCGTTTTCTTCAGGTGCCTTTCCATCATGCTTGCAATCCCCTAAAGGATGTTCCGCAACATTCATGCCGGAGTCACCACGTCAGACTGCTGATAGTGATAATGCATCATTTGGTAAGTGAAGATAATTTGTGGAAAGAAACTATTATCTGATTGAACATGACAAATCAGGTGCAATTTAGTACCTTAGGAACATATCAGATCTGTAAGTTTCAATGCCTTGAAAGCTCAGCTCTGATATTGGTCATTATCAATCAAGTGCTTTGTAGCCCATTGATAGCCAGGAAACCTCCTTGTAGGGATAAGGGCAAAACATCAGAAGACATTTCTTCATCCATCAAAATTCCATATCGGACTCCCAAACATCCACTATTTGTATATTGTATCACTTGCATTAAAATGCTTGCTTTAAAATGCATGCTTCCATCATCAATGAAATGGTCATGAGGAGGGTACATGTCGCAAGATGGTGTGAAGTAATGATTTGTGCATTGGTGTAATAGAGTGGTAAGCACCGATATAAACAGTTTAGAAACAACTTTTTCTATTTTTTAATTTCAGATCGAAGAAATGGTACATCTGGGACTCCGGTCCAAAGTTTTCGGTCGCCGTTGCAATCCCCTCGACCTTCTGATAGTGGCATGAATGGTACTCCAACACATGTGCAACAGCCTGTTGCCAATGTATCCTTGGGTAAGTGTTTATGTTGGTCATTTCATTTATAAAGTTTTACACGTTTACTGCCGACCAAAAAGTTTTGAATCTCCCGGTCCGCCATTACCCAGGGGTCCCTCACCAAAACTTGTTACCTCCAGTAATGAACAGTCTACACCTTGCTAATGTATGCATTATGAATACTGAGTCCTGCCGTGTTGCCGGCAAAAATTTTAGCATGCATTCATCACTGCCAGACTAATTCAGGTGACACTGAACTCAGTTGGTCACTACGAGATAACTCGTAGTGGCAAATACAAATAACCTATTTCTACGAGATAACTCGTACTGTAGTCAACGTGTTAAGCATCCTTCGGTTAAACAGAATGACAAAAAACTTCACAATTTGATACCTTGTTGGAATCGAGATCAAGATCAAGAAATAACTTGGTACCAGTAGGACATTGTGGGGATTTCTTGATAACCAGGAAATCATTGTGTTGTCCACCGCATTTGAATATTGTGTGACACTGACAGTATTTTTTGAAGTTGAAGATTCTTCCTGTGGTATTGATTTCTATGTCATAACAAAATGGCTTGAACTTTGCAACTCATTATCTTTTTTGCAGGAAGAGTGTTTGGTCTTCTGGAGAGGATCTTGGACAAGCAAATTGCCCAAGAAGCCTTGTTGAAAAAACTGGTGGAAAACAACCCACAACAAGATGAGGCTGTCGAGGAAGAGTTGGAAATCCCTTGCACTTCTCTTCCAGACCTTCGCCACCTCGAAGATAGTCTGCAATCAGAAATCGTATTCAAGAAGTTGGTGAGTAACAAGAAGTAACGACCGCACCAAAGTTTGACTCGCTCTCTGATCAAGTGTACCTGTCCTTGCACTACACAATCTTTCAGTGTTTTATCAAATGGTGAACAATTCTAAAGTGCATAGTCTTCAACCAAAAGCAGTCTTAAGTGAAATACTGAAAATGAATCTGAGAGGTTTGCAAAGAAGTCTCTTGGAACAAGCTGATTAATGCCTTTGTAAAGAAACTTGGTTTTTTTTGGTGAATATAGCTATACCCATTTCTTACTTCAGACGCGGCGATTGAGTCTTGTTGGGGGCAATGACCTCAAGGGCATTGTCGGCAACATAATGAAGGAGGTGGTAGATTGCAAGTTGGCAAAAACCATTAATCCAACTGGGGCTAAGAAGAAGGATGCCTTCAATCAGTTCAAGCTTTTAAACAAAGCAATAACAAGTAAGTTGGCGACATAAAGGAAAAATCATTTACAACGGAAGTTACATTTATTCTCACAGCGCCTGTTGTGAGCCATCACCAGGATGAAAACTTGTGTGTTTGATATAAAAAGTAACACTCCAATTTTGATCGGGGGTTTGATTGGAAAGTTGATTAGAATCTTTCCCCTTATTTTCTATTCTGAAATACTGACATAATGTAACTTGAAGCAATTCAAACTTTGTCCATGCAACCCAAAAATAGAGTGCAGTTCCATTAGATCACAAAAATGATGTCAATTATGAAATATAGCCAATACTCCTCTCTGTTGTCTGTCGTACTACTTATTGATTGTCTTCTAGTCAGAAAACTATTGTGATGTACATAATACTGTTACACTATACGTCTTTGGTTTCAGAAAGTGTTCGCAAACATGCCTATCAAAAGCAGGCAACAGACAAGGCCATCGCAGAGAAAATGTCGTTATGGTTCACGAATGCGCGTGATCGAGGAGCAGGTGGAAAACGTGCGGCGAGAGCAGTTGAAGTGGTCATTGAACAGCAATTGCCAGGTGGAAATGACCCTGCCCTGCCAGAGCCACAAAATATTGATAGTGACAATTAAGAATATACAGTGGAACCTCTGTTAGCGGACACCTCTCTATTAAGGACAATCTCTCTATTAAGGACACTAGTTTTGGTCCCAAATTGGTTGTTTCCATTCAATTTGACCTCTCTAATCAGGACACCTCTCTATTAAGGACAGCACTTGTCAGTCCCAAGGGTGTCCTTAATGGAGAGGGTCTACTGTGTATAAACATAGTGATGAACAGTGACTTGCCATAACATGGAAATGCATGACAAAATCTCAGGTTTATTCAATGACATTAATTGGTGCTTTGACATTGTTGATACTCAGTATATTGTTAGCCTCGTAGCATAATTGCCTATGTCACTATTCTGTGTTATTCAAGCATTGTTTACTTATTTTCATGGTTTTTAAAATGTTGAGACATCTGTTATAAGTTATTGTTAAAGTTTGAGTAAAAATTTCTTAAGCGTTTTCAAAAAAAATAGTTTTCTTTAATTTTTCTCAAAACCTTCAAGTATGAGTTAGGCAATTATGCTGTGAGGCTAACAATATTATAAGTATTTCTATATCAACTGCAATTCATTATAGAAATCAAATAAATATTTTCATTTTTTTTATCATACATTTTGTTATGCAGGACAAAATCTCAGGTTTATTCAATGACATTAGTGCTTTGACATTGTTGATACTCAGTACATTATAAGTATTTCTATATCAACTGCAATTCATTATAGAAATCAAATAAATATTTTCATTTTTTTATCATACATTTTGTTATGCAGGACAAAATCTCGGGTTTATTCAATGACA
Organism: Lineus longissimus; assembly: GCF_910592395.1. Classification (NCBI taxonomy): domain Eukaryota; kingdom Metazoa; phylum Nemertea; class Pilidiophora; order Heteronemertea; family Lineidae; genus Lineus; species Lineus longissimus. The sequence continues at coordinate 4,428,437 of NC_088321.1, forward strand.
TTGGTGCTTTGACATTGTTGATACTCAGTACATTATAAGTATTTCTATATCAACTGCAATTCATTATAGAAATCAAATAAATATTTTCATTTTTTTATCATACATTTTGTTATGCAGGACAAAATCTCGGGTTTATTCAATGACATTGGTGCTTTGACATTGTTGATACTCAGTACATTATAAGTATTTCTATATCAACTGCAATTCATTATATAAATCAAATAAATATTTTCATTTTTTTATCATACATTTTGTTATGCAGGACAAAATCTCGGGTTTATTCAATGACATTGGTGCTTTGACATTGTTGATACTCGGTACATTATAAGTATTTCTATATCAACTGCAATTCATTATAGAAATCAAATAAATATTTTCATTTTTTATCATACATTTTGTTATGCAGGACAAAATCTCGGGTTTATTCAATGACATTGGTGCTTTGACATTGTTGATACTCGGTACATTATAAGTATTTCTATATCAACTGCAATTCATTATAGAAATCAAATAAATATTTTCATTTTTTTATCATACATTTTGTTATGCAGGACAAAATCTCAGGTTTATTCAATGACATTGGTGCTTTGACATTGTTGATACTCGGTATATTATAAGTATTTCTATATCAACTTCAATTCATTATAGAAATCAAATAAATAATTTCATTTTTTATCATACATTTTGTTTCGTTTTTCCATTCTCAATGAACTCAACTCAGTGTCCCCAATCTCTTTTTGAGACAACGTGTCTGGGGATGACATAGACTATTCAAAGAAGTGTAGAACACATCAGACCAGGTGGGCACTAACTGGGATTTACAGGGGTTTAAGGTGGTGCTTGCCCATGCAACCCCCACGTCATACCCAGATACCCCACTTTGCCCAGATGGTACCCACATGGGCGTCCACGGTGCAAAACACATATGGGCCCCACATGGTTGAAGTGGGCCCCATGTTTCCCATCTGGGTCCCATATGGTTTGTTTAGATGGGGCCCATATTGGCAACCCAGATTGCCCATTTGGCACCCATATGGGTCCCATGTAATTTGCTAGCTGGGTAAGCACAAAAATAGGAGAATCAACACTTCTTGAACTTGAAGACTCAGAATCTAAAGAATTGACAGTGTGGGCGACGAGTGTCATCAAACAAAAAATAAATCTTGATCACAATTATATAAGATTCACAGGAGTCAAGGAAACAAAACAGGGTAAAAAGTTTTATGGATTTAACCTCTTGGAATAATGACAAAACCTATATCTAAAGAAAATAAAAACATCATAAATGAACAAAACTGTGAAAGCTCTCATTGGTGTACTATGCTTGTCAATGACAGGAAATGTCATTTTGACAGGAATTAATTTTTTACCTAGAAATACTCACGCTCCGCTCGTGAACGTCACAGACTTTCCAATGAATTACACTTGTCTAATGGAGCACAAAAGAAAGTTGATTAAAAATCACATTTATGGACATGTTTGTTATAATCCATGGCTAGATGTTTCTATAATAGACTTAAGGTATTACAAAGATGGATTTGTAAATCTGACTGTGCCATTTTTGGCACAGTCACGATTGATGTAATTTTATAAGCTTAAAAGCCTATAAATTTACACCCACACTACTTTTGTCTGACTCGCTTTTACAGCCCAAACTGATTATCTCAGATGAAAGTCATGTCATTTCGGATTCTAGGATGAGTTCAAATTCACTCGCAGAAATAGTGCCATTATCCATGAATCTGGAAAGTAAATTATCGACACTCCGTAAGCATGCTTTTTTCTTAATTAAAATATCTAAATGTTTTTTCTCCTTTTTCCTTAATTTAGGAACTACAATTTTTCGAACCAATCCTAGGAGTGTACAGATAGCGGAAATTGGAATACTGATGACATTTCCAATCACTGTCGCCGCTCCAATTGATGCGACTGTGACACTGGTAATATACATACCAATTTCACAACCGTGTAAGATTTGACTAGCTTTTTTATAATTTTTATTTAATTTTTTTCTTTTTTCAATATTAAGCTCTAATTCAGTAATTTTTTCTTTAATTTTTTCTAGTCTAAATTGTTCAGCATCAACGCCATCTATATCATCCATTTATTCTAACCGTAAATCAATTGAAACTGGAGTTAAAAATTCAATAGGGTCATCATTCTGATCTTTGACCTGTAGTTCAATACTAGTATGATCGTGCTTTGCGATCTTTACTTTTTGAAGGGAGGTATATTCATGAATATCTCCATAATATTTACCCTTGGGAACAAATGAAGTAATAAGATCACTGCGCTTTCCATTCACTAAATTTTTATGTGTATCCACAATACTACAAGAAATTCTATACTCATGATATGGTAGAAGTTTACAAGGTTTATTACCAGTAATTTCTGAGCTTATGAAGGTAATCTCTTCATTAGTCATTCCTAATATTTCACCTAGTTCTTTATGGAGAATGACCCCAAATGGTGGCTCAACTTTAATTTTTATTTTGCCTTCACTGGGTATATAATTCAACTCAAATTTATCAGCATGTCCTTTTTCACTCAGCGCTTCATTTACTGCTTTATTATAAGTAGCTGGCGTATAAAATCCATCAGGAATAACAATTATATCCTGTGCTGTATATTCCTCATTGACCACAGTCGCTAATCGTAGATAGTGATTATTCAATTTCCTTGAAAAATTATAGTAAGTCATAGGAATAATAGCCTTTTCAACCTGTACAGTTTCATAGGACTGAATACTAGCTGGAAGTAGAATCCTTAATACATCATGAAATCTAACGTTCATTTATTTTAGAAGAAATTTTATGTGCTTTTTGTTTAATGCTTCCTATATTGGTTGATAATACTTGAACAATAACTAAAATAGTGACAGCGACCATAATAATCAAATGCTCTGCTAAAAATCCTACAACACCAGCAGCTGCTTTTAAGATAGTAGACACAATAGATCCTAAAATTCCAGGCAAAGCTACTAAAGCTTTTTTACCTAAAGAAAGCAGCCAATTTTTAAATTTGATCAAACCTTGCGTAATTTTACTAGGAGGTTTGCTAGGTCCTATAGGTTTACTAGGTCTTCCAGATCCTCCCAGTGTAATCTTAGAAGGAGCACTTGGTTTTACTAAAGAGCCAATGCCATATACAAAGCTTGAACCAATCGCAGATAAAGCTAAAATAACTGCACTAACAATAGTAGCAAGTTTAAAACCCTTCAATTTGAATAATGCTTCAAGTCTTTCTCCTAAGGATTTACTTGTATCATTGACAGCTTTTCTATGGCCTTCAGCTACTTTTTCAAAATAAGGTCTTGGCTTTTCTTTGAGTGAATCTAATTCATCAGCTTCTGCTTCATCAATCTCTCTTAAATTTTGTTCTTCATGCTCAATTAAAGGTTCCATTTCAATATCGTCACTTTGTCTCAGTTTGTTTATTTTATCATTTATTCTGTCACGTGCTTGACTAAATTTTTCTTTAATAGCTTTATACTTACGTCTGATGTAGTCAATAGCATCATCTAATTTAGAATTATTTGTTTTCATGGGTTTGCCTGTTTCATCAAAAATATGTGTTTGAACATTGGATATATCTGTCTCAGGATCAACTTCAACAAACGTTGTTTCGCCAGTATCAATATTTGTTTCTTGTTCAACATTGGTGCCTTCATTTGTGTCAATAATTTCAGGTTCCAGTGGAATTGTTGAATTTATGTTATCCAATGCACTAGATCCTGCTCCATCTTCGAAAGTCAATTGTCTTCTAGCTGTGTTTTCTCCAACATTTTCAAGTATTGGAGTTTCTTCAACATTATCTTTTATAAAAAATCTCATGAATTGTCCTTTTCCTGCTCCTTTTACAGATTTAACAGTATAAGGTTCTTTATTTTTTTGTGTTAGTTTAATTCTCTCCCCTTTATTTGTTTTAAAAAATATATCTTGGTTTTCATCAATTATCAGACTGTTACGCACAGTGTTTATAGCTACACTTGGTTTTAATTTTAATTTATTTTTTTTCATAAATTTCTCTAAAAATTCATCTTTTGCATCAATGATTTCCTCATCCTTCATTAAACTAGGACTTGGAGCTCGTGGAACATCTCCAGTCAATTCATTCCTAAGAATATCATTTGCCTCTTGTTGATCTAAGACATCTTCCACATCTCCTAAATCAGCCTCATCTTCATAGGCTGGATTTTCAATTTCCATGTTGTAATCAGCCATTTATTTTAAATAAATTTTGACAAAACAGCTGATCCAATAACACTCCCTGCAATATAGGCTTGTTCATAATTTTTCTGACTCTGACTAGGTTTATAATAGTGAGTTAAATTTGGCTTAGGATGGATGCTGTCATAATAGCGGATAGAGTCTTTCATGTCTAACATGTCTGATTGTGCTTGATGTTTTTTCTGTCGTTGTTCTGCAAGGAAATCAAGATGTTTAATTCTATTGTGCGACCAGGTTGCTGACTGTTTTTGTAATTTTTCGCTTGCTAAATCGTGTCTTTTACGCTCTTCTGCAGCATTCTGCGCATCAAATGCATGGAACATGGCATTCCCTCCAACGAAAGCAGTCGCATTAGCTACTGCTCCAAAAATTGTTGTTAAAATCATGCCTGCCATTTATTTTATAAAAATTTTCATGACTGTGCCAAAAATGGCATAGTCTATTTAGACCTGTTTAATTAGTGATGTTCTTCGGCAATCCTTGCTTTTCCAGATAACCTTTTGTAATAATAGCAAGTGACACTGCACCAGTTAGCTTCAATGCTTCCATCAAGTCAGGTTTACTAGGATCACCAATATTTGACTTTAATAGCTTTTTAGCAGCCATTCCATAGCCAACAACAAGTGCTGCTAAAACTGCAGAATGGTAAATTGTGTTTCCAATATTTTTCGTGTCGATCATTGTGCTCATTTATTTATAGGAAATTTTTTTTTTAAATTTATAAGATCAGATTGTCAGATTTTTGTTTAGCTTTGAGTTTTTTAACATCATTATGTAATTTTTCACTAGGATCAATAGACGACTCCTTTTTGGAATAGAACCAAACAAAACCTGCTAAAGTGATTCCACTTATCAATATTAAAGGATAGTAGTTTGTAGACAAATAATAACTTTGCTTAATGTCATCATCTATTTTAACTTTTTTCTTTCCTTTATTCAACTGACCTAATTTTTTACCCCATTCAACTCTTTTATGATTCTTTGGCTTTTCTGTTGTTGTAATTTCAGTTGTTGTGTTATCCTTTTCTCCGTCCATATCTGTTTATTTTATGAAAAAATATTAGCGACTATTAAAGTTATTATTAGCGACTATTAAAGTCATTATTAAAGTCATTATTAGCGACTATTAAAGTCATTATTAAAGTCATTATTAGCGACTATTAAAGTCATTATTAGCGACTATTAAAGTCATTATTAACGACTATTAAAGTCTGATGATTTATGACTAGGTTTTGATGATTTATGACTAGGTTTTGATGATTTATGACTAGGTTTTATGATTTCAATCGTGGTGTTGTATAATAAAAATTATGCCTTCATAAATGAAGACAGATGTTAGATTTGACAACCTTGAAGAAATATATGAAAAAGTTGTTGAGGTATTAGAAAATGACGCAAGATGTTTTACACAATATCAATATGAAATGTCACTTGTTTTAGACATGCGAGAGCAGCTTAAAATAGCTGGAAAATATGTAAATTTATATTGTAATCATTGGATTTGTCAAGATTGTTATTCAACAGATTGTACTATACTAGAGATTGAAGTCGTTTGTAATGATTGTGGAACTGTAGACAATGCTTTTGATCCATACTCTCATACTTCTGTGAATACACCAGATTTGTGGACAAATTCTATTCAAAGTAAACGTATTTGTGGATCAAACTATGGCATGGAAAAAACTCATAAGTATGTTATGTCTAAATTTTCAAAATTTAAAGAACAATATAAAGACGAACTATTGTTCAAGAGAGTTGACTATAATTCAATTGCCAAGGATGTGAAAAGGTTAGAAGACCTGTTTGAACAGAATAAAGACAAACTAAACAGAAAGTCCTTCTTTTTTAATAAACATATATTACAAAAATTAAATGAACACTATCTTTTAGCACCAGCAAGTATGAGCGTAGCGACGAGAAAAAAATTAAAAAAAGCGCAGCCACGAGCGTCAGCGAGAGTGGACGCAAAAGCGGCTGCGTCAGCGAGTGTATTAACATCTTCATTAGAAAAGGTGTATGAAGATTTTAAAAAATTAAATTGGCCATAATCTTAGATTTTATAAAGTCCTCACTGATTCTATAAAATTTAGGAATCCTCGCATGTTTCTGATTGTTCGCTCGTCATTGCAGTTTCAGCCGTATTGACTACAATTGTACCTGCAGCTAAAAGTGTTGGGTTCATATATTGACCCAGTTGTTTCTTTATTTCGTGGTTTACTATGATATTGTCATTTAATTTTTCATGTAATTTTTTTTGGTCTAAATTTGGAAATACCATTTTTACTGCTTGAGTATAACCAAATAATAAATTAGATACTAAATCATCAGCAATCTGAGTATTATATTTGATGTTATATTCATTATGTAATTTTTCAATATTTTTTTGTGACGCTTTTTTAATCGTAGCCTCAGATGATTTTATTCCTAGTTTATTTAGTAATCCTGATTGATAGTGTGAAAGTAATTCACTTCGCATGTCACACTCGTTTTGTTCTTCTTCAACAGTAGTTTCCATTTATTTATGATAAAAAATACTTCTACGAACGAAGTGAGTAATCAAAAGGCATCTTTCTGCGCAGTATAAGCTTCTTTCCTGCATCAATCTGCACAAGAACTGTGTCTTTTTCGCTTTGTGGAATACAGCGATTTTCTTTGAAGATTTGATCCATAGATAATTGATCATTCATTGTATGAATCACCATGTGTTTACAATTTTCTCTAAAATCTTTTACAACTGCATTATATTTTTGTGTCAAAAGCCACACAGAAATTCCATAATGTCTTCCTGAGAAAGCTAGTTCAGTCAATTTTGTACACTTATTCTTTGATTCCCACAAATTAGCACAATCATCAATGATAAATAATGTTTGATGATCTTGACTTTTTAAATTTTCAATCGCATCTTCTAAGCATATATTTAAATCTGTAAGTACTAACTTAGATGGGTAAACAATTACACCTTTATCTTGTGTAATCCATGCTCTATCTTGGTAAGTTTTATTCATGTCAATCGTAGGACAAAATATCACAATGTCATCGAATTTTTTACGAAATTCTTTTTCAAGTAAATCCAGTATAAAGTAGGTCTTACCACAGTCTGTCATTCCGACAATTAACATATTGAAAGGTGGATCACAATAAAATTCATTGTTCATACTCATTTATTTTTAACAACTCGGTTGTCAAATTTGAAGACCGAATGCTAAATATTTTTGTGGTTAGTGTACAATACCCTTTACTCGTTTATTCTCAAGTCCTACTAATCCATCAGCTACAATATAGACTAGCATGTCATATTCTGTTTCAGTACTTCTGGTAAGTTCAAGTTGTAAACCATGTTTAATATTGCTCATGGCAGTTCCAGATCCATGTAAATAGTTGTCCTCTGTACTTCTCAGATCAATCCACAGAGCATATTTATGATTTTCATAGAATTTTTCGACATCCATCATGCAGTCTTCAGTTTGCTTAAGATCTTCTGACATATAAAGTCGTTTGACTTCATCAAATTGATTATAGGCTTTCATTCCTGACTTGTATATACAGTGAGAAATTCCTTCTGAAGTAATGGTCACATTAGTGATGTCTGGATTTTGAAAACTTGTATTTTCGGCATCATACTCTGCGTAATTTTTCTGGAAAAATATCAGAATACCCTTTGTAGAAGCGCGATTGACATCTACATTGATATTCATGCGTTTATTCTTTCCAATTGAATCTGTTCTCAAAAGATGCACGTCTTCATATCGAAATCTAGTATCAGCATATATTGCTTCGATTTCCTCACTAAGTTCTGTGGAAAAGACTGTTTCATACTCAAGTTGAATATCTTTTTCACAGCATACGTTTTTGACGTTGCAGTTCCTGTCACAACATATTTTGCATCGTTAAATTTGATGTTATATTCAATGGATTCTAAAATAGCTGATGGGTAAAAAGGTAGATGATCATCAAATATTTCTGACTCAATAGGAATACAATATCTGTCACCAAATGCTGTTTTAATAGCATCTTTTCGTTGTTCCTTGTCAATACCTTGCTGAACACGATTTTTCCTTTGTTTTTCTGTCAACCAAAAGTCCTTGAATGTATTATAAATATAGGCTTTGTCCACTTCACTCATTGTTTTTCCACCCAATTTAGTTGTAATTCTTTCTACAATATTTCGACCTACATTAGCCACAAATCCAGCTGCTGCAGCATTGGCTGCATTACTTGCTTTTGATGAGGTAGAAAGTTTAAATGTAAGTTTCAAACTTTTAGGAACAATCACTTGTCCTTTTTCAAGCTGAGGAATTTTCACATAAAGTGTTTCTCCAGGATTCACAGAATTAGGATTATGGGTAATGACTTCATGATTTCTTTTAGCTTTTAGCCCCTTGGCTATTTTGTTTGATCTATAAGGATCAAGATATTTACCAAATGATGTGTCCATTTATTTATAGTAAAAATTTTTTTTTAAAAAATCAATGTGCCAAAAATGGACTATAGTTTAAAATGCCAGAATGAGGTCTTTCATTGTATGCACTAATGTAATCTTGCAAATGATCAACCCATTTGACTGTATTTTTCTCTGTGAAATCTTTGAAGACCATTTCTTTAATAGTTCTAGATAGTCTATCAATTAAGCCTAATGCATGATGATCACCAATATCCACTGTTCCATGTCTAATTTTCAATTCTTTGAATAAATCTTGTAGTGGTTTGTTTAAAAATTCATTGCCTGAATCTGTAATAATAAGTGTAATACTTCCAGTATCATTATAAATTTTTTCAAAGCCATTTTTCACTTCAAATTTTGTCTTATTTTTTAAAGCTTCAGCATAAGCTTTTCTTGTAAATGTATCAATAGCAAGTAAAATCCATTTGTAACCTTTGTTTTGCCTTGAGTAATTACTCATGTCCAACAAATCCATGAACCAAAGAGCATTTTCACGATAAGCTATAATGTGACCTTGGATTTTATTGGACTGCTTTTTGTGAAGCTGATAGCTTTTCTGAGATTTTACAAATTGATCAATGTCATCAAATTTTATACTAGGATCCTTCTTTTTCATGATTTTATAAAATTTTAAAGCAGAAGGATATTTGTAACTTGCATATGCTTCTTGCACATTCACGCCGTTCATGGTGTGTTTATTTTAAAGAATAGTTTGAACTAAAAGACCTACAATAATTAATCCCATTGTAAAAGGTAAATGACTCGCTTCGCTGACGCTTGTTTCACTAGTTTGTTTATTCATCAAATTTGATGAATTAGTTTGTGGTTGTTCGTTCTCCAAATTTGAAGAACGAGTTTGTTTTGCTCGTGTCACTTGTCGCTTTTTTCTGACATTGATATGTGAATTGATGCCAAAAGTTGTATTTTCTGTAGCGGTTAACAGAGAGTTATTATACCCTTCAATTATGCCAATATGTAATCGCATATGACTTGGAACAAGTTGTAATCCTAAGCCTACAGCAAAATCTAATCGTGAACCTGCTTTTTCTAAAGCGTATGCAAGCGCTTGTTTTGAGTGAATGAGTACACTCGCTGACTGAAATGTTTTGATGGAATCGACTAATGTTTGACCTTGAATAGCATCTTCCACTAAAATTCCAAATTGTTTTTGCGTGTCCAATGAATCAAGAATATCCTGTCGAATCATGGTTTGTGAACCTAGAATACAATAAACATAAGTTCGAATGGATTCATTGATTCTACTCATGCCCGCTTTAGTCAATCCTTGACTGTCTAAGGTGATAAAATTTGTCCAATCGTCTGAGTAAATGAACGATAAATTATCAATATAAAGTCTATGATGGTCTGCATAGACATATCCTTTTTTATCTGCATTAAACGGAAACTTACTAGGATCATTCAAATAATAGTTGCCATTGTCCATGACAATGTCTAGCGCTTGTATTTTCCCTTTGTGAAAATAGTTGAAGTCAACAGAACCAAATTCAAGTTTCAAATTTTCATAGGCTTGTTTATTGTAAGGATTTTTTGATGGATTAAAGTCAGGATTTCCTGGTAAAGGAATTTTTAGCTGGTGTAATATCTTTCTGATGGTAAAATAGACATGGAATCTAAAAATACTTTGTACTAAAGGATCAGCATGATTAATATGATTATGCCAGCTTACACCTGAACCTGATGAAGCGCAGTATAGTGCAAATTTAAATTGGTTTTTCCAGTTATCCATGCTTGCATTTTTTAAATAATCTTGTACTTGTGCATAAGTTGAAAAATTTCGTGGAATCACCTTATTAGGAAAAATATCAATTGTATTGAATTCAAAACTTAGATTTGGTGTTACATGAATTTTTTGATGAATGAAAGGATTCTTGGTTAAAGAATTATTCTTGTAAGTGACAGGATAATTTACATTAGCATTATATTTAAGATAGGATGGAAAGTCCATTTATTTTTATTTTTATTTTTATTTTTTAAAGTAGGTTACCAATTTGGTAACCTGTTGCCATTAAGACTGTGCCAAAAATGGCACAGTCTTATTGCCAAATCAAGGTCTAGCAAACTGCTAGACCTGTTTATTTTTTAAATCCAAGAGATTTAGTTGAGATTCCATCTTCCAATATTGTACGTTTATCATCATTCGCATTCAACGCACATTTAGTCACTTGTTCAGTGTAAATTTGATGATTTCTTGACCTAAACACATTCATCCTTTTTTCGATTGGAATTTTTTCCAAGAGCACAGACTTGTAATCTTCAATAGTGATTTCATTTTTGACTACGTTCTTCTTGACACCTTTACATTTTTTAACTTCATCATCTTTATCAGTTGTATAGGCATATAATTTAGAACGTAAAGCGATGAACTCAGTGATGACATGACCAGCTTCTTCGTCTTTAAACTTTCCAATTACTTTCTTGTTCGTTTCATCAAACAATGCATGGTCTTTTGGAAAATTTGAAAAGTCAAATAATTCAGCATCTTGTTTCATATCCTTATAAATATCAGGTGTTTCTATATGATAGACTAATGAGTCAGTATCAGTGTACAACAGTTGTGCTTTGTCACCATACTTTTTCATCATATGATTATAATGGAAATCATACATGTGTATTTTTGAAAGATCTAGAATCGCTTGACCCATAAATATTGGTTTATTGAGACAAACTTCTACTTTTTGACTCTCAACCATGACAAGATCTTCACTGAAAATTTTGTGATCTTTATAGTTGTTCGAATTGACTAATTTTCGAAGCTGAGGGACATTTGTAGTCAATTTTATGTTTTTTCTATCTCTGACTGATTCCATTGTCTTTCCAAAGCATGAATTGTTCATCAATTTGAAGAAGTCCTTTTCAAAGTCATTTTTCGCTTTGGCTCGTTGACTTGTGTTTAAGTCAATGTACTCTTTCAAAAAGTATGATTCTGTATAAGAAATTCCTCTATGAATCTTAGTCAACTTTAAACCTTGACTCAAATAGAACTTCAAAGCCTTGTGATGCACAATATATTTTTTCTTGTCTTGTAAATTTGGGATCAACTTATCATTCAAATGTTCAGGTGCAAGTGGATAGGCATTGTGTAAGTCATGTAATTCTTGAGGATATTCTAAGTCAACTTCTAAAGTGCATGGGATGTCTTGCCAATTTTTTAATTCTGATTGAGTCATCCATTTAAAATTAGAATGTGGTAATTTTTCACTCATGGATAATCCATACAAATTATTCGCATCAAGATAAGAGATATAACTTGTAGGTTGATTAGGATCGTGGTCTTTCAAATAGGGATTATTTGCTTTTGCATATCTATGACTTGCTTGACAGATTCCTCCTCTAATGCCACATTCAAAGAAGTTGTACATGTCTACATCTGTAAGGAGTTCAATTTCAACGTCAGTCTTTTTCAACATGGCTTGCCAAGACAATCCTGAGGCCGAATAAGCCCAGACTGGATCTAAATTATAAATGTCCATGCATGTCTGTCTGAAATTTTCCATAATATCAGCTAGTAGAAGAACATCAGTTCTCAAATAAATTTCATGGTAATCTCTGAATGTTTTGCATCCAAATTTTTCCCATACATTCTTTGCATGGGAATAGTCTTCAACTGAAATTTTTGTATCATTAAATTTTGAGTCAAATGCTTCAATGGGAGGTAATTCAGTCTGTTCAAATTTTTCGTGTGAGTCAACCCATTCATAAGGATATACTCCTTTTCTAGTTAGAAGTTCAAATTGTTCGTCTTTGTAAAAGTTTGACAGATTCTTTTTCTCTGTGTTAGGCAAATTATTTGCAAGATTTGCTAGAGATGACTGCATGAGTCTATATGAGTCAAGAAATCTGATCGATAGAGTCTTATGCTCGTCAACCTGTAACGTCTTGCTGAATGAAATATAGTTTTCACTATTTTTCGCGATGACATTCAGTCTACCTTTTAAATTTTTCACAAACAGATGAGCATCATAGCCTGAAAGATTATGAAAATACACAGGTATGAAATCAGGTGCTTGTAATTTAAGGTTACAATTATTACAGGCTGCTCCTCTGTATTTTCCATTAAAATGGTTGTGATCACGAACTTTATAATTTTTTTCTGTAAATTCCTTGTCACAGAGATAACATTTTTCAGCTGTCTTGTGCTTAACCTGTTGTACTTGTGTTAAGGCTAACATAGCTTTAGGTTTGGTGAAATGATTGTCATGAATGTTATAGACAGCTTTTTCAATCTCTTCACAGAATCTTTCTCCTATATCTTCATTAGGATCGTTGACACTATATTCTACTAAGAGATTTTCAGCCTTGATTTGATTCTTGTCAAAACAAGTATAGAAGCTGAATGAGTTAGGAATATGTTCTTGAATTTGAACAGTTTTTTCACCTAATTGTTTGTCGATAGTCTTCAAAGATGATTCAAAGTCAGCGACGATAAAGACAGGATGTTTTTGTTCCATTTTTTTATTTTTAAATTGTAGGATTTTTTCATGATCCTTAGGCATGCTAACTCTGACACATTCAAACTGCTTACAGTTCTCAAAATGTTGATTGTATCTTTTATCACGTAACTCTTTCGTTGGTGCTGAAGTAATTTTCATACATCTGAAGCATACTTTTACTGCTCCTTTTTGTTTAGAATGTGAGGAAGATACAAGTCGTGAGAAATTTTTAATCCAAGCATAGTGATAATTTGCATCATCTTTGACATTTTCAACCTTTTCACCTTCTGGAAAATCGTTCTAATCTTTGTAGTGTAGAAGATTAATATACTTGTCTTCTGCTAAAATTCTTTTAGATATTCTAACTGGGGAAATTGGGTAAACTGTAGTTTCATTTCCAAAGAACACTTTCTGTGTAGGAATAAATGTAAACACATTGACTGCTAGGTCAGGATTATTCTTCTCAAATTTGTCAATATCTTTCATTTTGACAGGATATTCTAAATCTTTAAACATGTAGTCAAATTCAGGTTTGTTATATTTTGAAACTAGTTCTGTGTTCTTTGGAATATTCAATAAAGCAGCTTCAACAGAATATCTGAAGCATTTTTGATCAGAATTTTGTACATTAATCACTGCTTTTATATTTTGAATCTTATCTGGTAAAGGAATATAGCTTGATCCTGAAAGTGGAGTATATTTTACAGTGTGTAACTCAATCTTGATTACTTCCAAAAATTTCCAACCTGAACCTTTCTGAACTAAATTTTCCAGTTCTTTAAGGAAGTCTTCGATGAGAGTGTCATAATTAAGTTCTTGACCCACATAAATGATGTGTCTAGAACGAAGTTGAAACTCTTTAACTTCATTCTTCCTTTGCATTAGAATATGTAGAATGATTGAAATTTTTAATCCTTCTTTATTTTCCTCATTAATTTTATCTTGTAAAACTGACTTAATTTTATTGAGATAGTTTTCAATGTCAATTTTAGGCAAACCTTCCATTTGGAAATGATTAGCAAATCCTTTGAAAGCAGAGTTGACTTTTTTGAATGTTTTTAACTCTGTATGTTTTTCAATCAACTCCTGGATGAATTTTTTTGTCATGGAACTTTTAACATTGATGTCAAGTTCCTTCGCTTGTTTGAAAAGATCTGATTTCAAAATACGTTTAATGGGTTCCTTGGTCAAGAGTTCTTTCAATTTCTCAATATTGAGATGTTGATAATTTTTATGACCAAGTTCTTTTACTTTCTGTAAAAGAGGTTCCCTGATGGAAATTTTTGGTTTCACAGGTTTAGGTTTGATGTCAATCAAATTTTCCTGTGATATTTTGTCCTCTAAAATTGTGTCCAGTTGTTCTTTTTTGAATTTTCTAGGATTTATTCCTAGTCTTTGAGCTTGAACTCTTTTTTCAAGTTGAGTGAGTTGTGAAATATTTTTTTCAATTTTCACTTCAACATCATTGAAACTGTTTGGAATTTGTTGAAGTTTTTCTAGTAACTTTTCTCTTGAAAGTGAACCATATTTTTTCACCTTATTTCTGTAGGCGAGAACTTTAAGTTCGTCTGTTGAAAGTATCTCAGTTAATTTCATATTTCTTAGCGGCGTGGAAGACTCCATTTATTTATGAAAAAGTTTTATGTTAAGTATACGTTTAGGGAATTCCCCTTTTTTTAGTTTCGGTTTCGATAAGTCATTTTATAATCAAGTTTTTGATTATAAGATTCCAAATGGAGACGACAACCACTTTATTATCCACTGATGAGTTAAAAATACTAGCCTCTTGGTCATATGACTTTTCAAATTTCCCAATATTGAGAAGTTGAAAGAACTCTAGTGAAATTTAAAATTCTAGTTAATCCTCACTTGAGCGAAAATCTAGAACTTAGGGCTCACCACACCCATGAGAATTTGTGAAAATCATCATGGATGAGGCTTCATTTATTATAAGGAAAAGTTTTTGTAAAAGTTGAAAGTAAAATAAAGTCTGAGCTGAAACAATATCAGTATAGAAATGAACTGTTTCAGATTGACTATAAAATACTTGAAGAATATTTGATTGAAGTTTGTACACATACTTTTTTTTAATTTAAAAAATCCAATGTTGAGAGATATCATTGTCTTTTTTGTAAATGAAGACCTCATCTTCATCATGAGGTTCTATATTACCCAGATCTAAAATATTATCCTTTATTTCTTTTGGTAATATTACACTGTACAAGGTTTTTTTATCTCTGGGTATTAACGATAGTAAAAAAGCATACTTATCGGTTGATGATAGAATATCTATTTTTTCAATTTTATACCAGGTATTATCAGGAAGATTTTTCCAATTGACATATACTTCCTTCATTTTATTTACAAGAAAATAATTTTTGTTAAGTAGACGTTTTGTAAATTAATTAAGTTGTTCTTTTTTATTTAAAAAATCCAATGTTGACTCATATCATTGTCTTTTTTGTAAATGAAGACATCATCGTGTAGAAGAGGGCTTATATCACCCAGGTCTAAAATTTTATCCTTAATTCGTTTTGTCAGTCTTACAATATACAAAGTTTTTTTATCATCTCTGGGATATACAAATAGTAAAAAATCATACTTATCTGTTATTGATAAATAATCCAATCTATCAATCTTATACCAAGTATTATCAGGAAGATTTCTCCAATTGACATATACTTCTCTCATTTTATTATGTTTTTATTTTCTTTAGATATAGGTTTTGTCATTATTCCAAGAGGTTAAATCCATAAAACTTTTTACCCTGTTTTGTTTCCTTGACTCCTGTGAATCTTATATAATTGTGATCAAGATTTATTTTTTGTTTGATGACACTCGTCGCCCACACTGTCAATTCTTTAGATTCTGAGTCTTCAAGTTCAAGAAGTGTTGATTCTCCTATTTTTGTGCTTATACTTCTGAATGAGTTGACTCTATACCATTTGTTCACTGGAAGATCCTTAAATTTTAGATAATCTGTTGACTCTGTGACTCTTGATTCAAGTTCTTCATTTGACGGAAAGTTCATTTTATTTACAAGAAAATAATTTTTGTTAAGTAGACGTTTTGTCATTTTTGTCATTTTTGTAATTTTTGTAATTTTTGATAATTTTTGTAATTTTTTTCTTTTTTTTAATTTTGATAATTTTGATAATTTTGATAATTTGGTCAATTTGGACGATTTAGTGACTTGACTGAGAAATGACTGGAAACTATTTAGACTAGGATTTGACTGGAAGTTAGAATCCCCATTATTACACTACTATGGACTTTTCACTGTCCATCACTCGAGCTATGCTCTCAGTCTCTGCTCTCTGGACTTTGTTCGGCTCCACTTCCATGTTCGGTTCCACTCCCATTTAATCTTATGAAATTTTTATGTTCATTAGCAGATTTTGTTTCTTGACAATGTCCTAAAGTTGATGATGCAAGAGCAGTTAGTGCACCCATTCCCAGCTGGTCTTCGTCATCAACAGGCAAGAAAAACTTTGTTAATTTAGTGTAAGTTTTTAAGACTGTCTTACCCAATGAATCGTTAAGTCTGGCAGCCATCTTTGTTTGGTAAATTCTATGATGCTTCAGTACTTCCTTCTCATTCATTGCGTCTAAGTCATTAAATGTAAACTGTTTATTCAGGAAATCCTTGCTTTTACCTGTTGCCACCAGAACTTCTAGGTCTTGTTTAGCTTTAAGGCCAGTTTCAGTTAAATTTTGTTGAGAGCTAGTCGAGCTTTGTTGGCAACTAGGGTTAACTAGGCCTTGACTAGAACAGACTAAATTTGAACTAGTTAACGCCTTGTTAAAAGCTTGTTGCTTTGTAGTGTAATTCTGTTGGTAATTAGCAGTGTTCTGTTGAAAGTTAGCTGCATTCTGTTGGTAATTAGTTGCAATGGGATTAGCTTGATTTGAACTAGAATTAACTGAATTTAAACTAGAATTAACTGGAGTCACTCCATTAACTGGGATCACTCCGATTTGTTTCATTTGTTGTTCAATTATCGTTGATGTCTGATTATTCATTTATTTAGAATGAAAATCCCAGAATTGCAAGGTCTAGACTACATGGTAAAGGGTAACATTTACTGATATCTTGCGCCTCTAATGCCTTCAATAAAATTTCACTTTGTTTATCGATTGCTTTCAAGCCTGTAATTTGTGAAGAAAATACTTCCTAAGAAACCAGACCATAGTGATCTCAAATCATCCAGTCGGTCCTTATCTGTTGGATTCGGTTTCAATACTACATAATCAATTTTCAATGCTTGAAATGCTTGGTGTAAAAACAGCTTGTAATTTATGTTAATTTTAACTCCCCTGTAATGAAGATATTTGAGGAATGCGAAGAAAACCATTCTTTTTTTTTTGTAATTGATAATTTTATTCACCAAAAACACAACTGTTACATGAAGTTCTACAGAATAAGAGGGCATGCAAGTACATAATATTGTTACAATATAAAACGATAGATGGCGACCTTGTTGTTCAAAACGGTTCAGGGTATAGTAAATTCCTTTTGCGGCTACAGATAACAAGGCAAAAGTGGGTCAGCGTGCAATTACTCGACGAAATGTACAGTGTATGTTATGCTATATTTTCCAGGGCATCTATGAGAAGGCCCCATTTCATCATGAACTTATCGTGTTTGAGATAGATCTTTTCTATTCTCGACGTGAACCGTATCATTGATAATAAGTTTCTGAAGAATGGTTGCGATTGTCTGAGTTTACAGTGATACAAGAATTGTTTTGCAATTAAATTGATATGCTGGACCAGTTCCGATGAACGAGGATCTCCCAGAATTACTTCTCGGAGATTTGGTAGAAATTGTTCGCCATGATCCGAGAGCCACTCTGACAATCGCAACCATACTGACTTTGCGTGGGTACACTCAAAAAAGACATGTTCCAAAGTTTCCGTGTAAAAGCCACAGAAGCTGCACATTCTGGATTCGCTAATGCCATATTTATGCAAGAGGACATTGGTGGGCAAAATACGATGCAGTATTTTCAACTGAAAAAAGTCGCAATTTGGCCTCCCTCGTACAAGTGAATGGAATTGAATAGATTGATGACCAATCATTGTCCTCTCCAAATAAGTTTTCCCATTTGCGTTGTGATTTATCCGGACATGTTGCATACATTTTGATCACCCTTTTATAATATATTTGGGTTGGTTTAGCACAGTTTTTGATAGCAGCAATATTTACCGGCATAAATTCGACCAGTTTACATCCGCCTTCCTTTATACGCTTTTTCCAATTCTTTGGTATGGCATCAACCAGAGCCTTGTGCTGCAGAAAGTGTACATTACCCGTAAATTCAGGTGAGAGCTTTTCCCAAGTGAGAAAGTTACCATCGTCATCTATAATTTGATTAATAAATTGTACACCACTTTCGTGCCAGCCTTTGTAAAATATACTCCTCCCATTGATTTTGATATATTTGTTATGAAATAATGGCTGCTTTAAAATGTCCTCAATATTTGAGTTGCGATCTATTTCACTACTGACCAGAGACACCCAAGCACCGAAAACATCCTTCCAGAAGGGGTTAAGTTTGGATAAAAACGAGGAATTGTTATCATTACTATACCAGATAAAGTGTCCACCATAATCCTCGAGAGTGGACACCAGTAAAGTATTCCAGGGAGTAACCTTGTCAAGCTTAATCAGCCGTTTCATCCAAGACAATTTAAGTGATTGACAAAAGAGAGTAACATTTGGAACATTGAAACCACCATTTTCATAGCAATTAAACATTGTTGTACGTTTGATTTTGTCTCTCTTGTTTGCCCAGATGAATTCAAAAATTCGCTTTTGGAGAGCGTCAAGAATATGTCTTGGTGGGTTAGGTAGAGCCATGAAAAGGTGTACCAGTTTAGACAAAGCAAGGGATTTGGCAATGACGATGCGACCAAATACTGTCAAGTTCCTAGCCGTCCAGGCATTTAAGGTAGCCTGGAAGTCTTTAAGCTTTGTGCGATAATTCGTTTCCGTGTAATCATTGCTATCCAGGTCGAATTTGATCCCCAAGCTTCTAAATGAGCCACGTGTTTGCCATTGAAGAGGCAAATCCGGACGGTAGATAACATCATCATTCAATCCTATTCGAACCCCAACTGTTTTATCATAATTAAGATGCAGACCTGAGCAGTCAGCAAATGCCTCTAAAATATGGAGGACAGTGCAGAAAGTCTCCTGATCGTTTTCAAGGAATAAATCGATGTCATCCGCATATTGACTGATGAGAAATTCAGAACTGTCAATATTGATACCTTTAACATCCGGGTGTTCGACGAGGGCAGCTGTCAGCAACTGTGTTGCCAAAATGAATAGGTAAGGGGAAGAAAACCATTCTTAGATCTGTGAAATTGTCTTCGGTCAACTGAGGTTTACCAATTGCTCTGTTAATAAATTCAATTTCTAAATAAGTGTCACACTCTAGACCAGGTAAGACATCATTGGGTTTGAGTTTAACTAGACCAAATCGTAAGGCACTCAGGACTATTTTTTCATAGCTGGCCGCGCAGAGCCATTTTCTTGGACTTGAGAAGTAAACCTTAATCCTACTTTCAACAAAATGTTTCAAATCATTTACCAATAAATCTGACAGACGTGTCTGTCCAAGGTTTATGATGATGTGGTCAAAGTAACGTGTTTTGTTCTCAATAGTGATTTCTGGATTCTTAAAGTCATCACTGTAAGTGGTCGAATTGCAATTACTGCAGTATGTGTAAAGTTGCTTGGCCGGTCTGTCAAAATTCAGTTTTTTCTGGCATTCAAAAAGTGTCCATCGTTTGCAGTTACCACACAATTGAGCATCACTTCCTGTGAATGTATCATACTGTTTCATAAGTGTTACCTGAGTAATAGGTGTTACCTGGTTCATAGGTGTTACTGTAAGATCGAGCTCTGCTCTGTGCACTTTGTCCGGATCTTCTTCAGAGATTTTCGATAACGATTCAACCCTTTTGTTTTAACCATTTTAACCATTTTTATCAATTTTACGTATTTGGTAAGTTTGGTAAGTTTTTGGGAAAAAAAATTAAAAAAAACCAAAGACCCCCAGTGTTAACAGAAATTTTCCATGTTGGGTTTTTGGTAGTGTTTGTGGGTTAAAACAATGAATTCTTGACAAATGTACATGAATAATGATGAAGGGTGAAGTTTTTTGCCCATGATTCTAGGTTTTGTCGTAGATAGTCGTACATTCGTTTCCTTATTACTTACATAAGTTGCATAGTAAGCAATGAAACCTATATCGGGGTTTCAGATGAGCTCTCAATAAACCGTTAAACACCACACGCGTGCAACTATCTAATTCCTTAATAATTTTTGTTTCGGAAATTGCTAATCAGTTTGTCAGAAAAAATAACTCAATCTAAAAATCTATACTTGCTCGCGTATGGTCTTTACATGCATTCAGCCAACAAGTTCTACAAATAATATTCATTTTACAAGAAGCAATACACATTATTAATGGATACACGATGCGCTTGTTATATATGCTGTCAGTCTGCCCCATACATTATCTCTTTTAAGCTTTTTGCGATGTGGAAATGGAGGAAACTGGAATCGAACACTGGTTTATGATCAGCGGCAAATGTTTTTGTCACAAAATTGTTCACCATTTTATCGTTTTCGTTCAAACGATTCTTATCAAAACTGTTCACTATATCCCGCATGGTGTGGCTTCTACATTTTTGGAAAATATAGTAAATAACGTGTTGTCCACAAACTGTACTGAGTGGGTTTTGGATCATGCGTGTATTTCACCTGTAATGTTTTCTTGTGCCTAGAAAATCGTAGAATGTTGATACAGCTGGCAAAAAGCCGTACGGATCATAATATTCGGGTATTTGATTTTGAGAAAAGTAAAAGCCAATCCAATGTTTGCCTGGACCGGAAGCGATGTCCGTATTCACAACGTATGCACGTGGTTTTCTGTCTCTTTGGTCTAACGGCAGTGTATCAGCCGCGCAAACTTCAACGAAGGTTGTTCGTGTTTCCAGATGTCGTTTGAGAAGACGATCGATTTCCTTATTATTCATTGAAGGTGACTGTGCGATTGTTGTCAATTTCCACAATAGCTTCGAATTCCATATAAACTACAATAGTTATACTCTTATCGGCTGGTTCTTTCAAACGAATGTCAAGACTTATGTTTCCTTCACGTACCAAGTTGAAATTGGAAATGTTTGAAACAGGTTGAAGACGTAGAGAGCGGATCCTTTCGGATAATCCTCGTTCGCGTTTATAGCTATTCCCTGGTCAGTTCCCCAAACGTTAGTTCCGTGTAATACCGTGAAGTAACCGGGTAGGAACTGATCGTTGCCGTAATCGAGGTTGATCATTTCAAACGGTACTGGCATTTGGTTTTTTCGCAACGTAATACTCGACACATTGAAGTGTTGAAAGTTGAACGGGTTCTTGTCCAGCGTTCCGTTGAAAGCGTCGGACTCCACCAATCATACGATGATTCTTCCCGGTAAACGACCCTGTAACAAGTTATTTTCTGACAAATCCGAACGGTTGTCCCCACGTGTATAAAACTTCATTTGAACTGTGGTTACGGGATATTTGGCGGGTCCTTGCAAAAAACGTTCCTCATGGCTAGGGCTAACATGTTCGGCAATAGTTTTGATATTGATTTTCAAAATCGCTTCCTCCAAACTAATCGTGTACTTCTGGGTGTTATCCTTGGCCATTAAGACAAAACTGGGGTCTTGTCTCACCAATCTTACCGTCAGTTTTACTTGATTCAGAATTAATTTTTTTCTGCGCAAATAGTTCGTTGTGAATCTGTCCCAGGCATTCTACCGTTTTATTGCCTTTTGTCCACTTAAAGCGAGCATTGGCGCCTTTGTTTGCACTTCTTCCTGTTTTCACGGTATTACCCTGTAGATCGGGGTTCGCATCCACCAATTTGGAGCTGGTCACTTTTTGCTGCCTTCGAGAACGAGAGGGTGGACTGGAGATACGATCGATAGCCGTACATCTGATCGTGCCCCCCTACCTGTCTTCCATTGGCGTAAACCTCAACTTGTTTGAAATAGCTTCCGATAAAATAATTGATGGGAAACACCAGCGATTTATCGGGCAATGGGTCCGCTGTCGTGAGTACTGCACCATCTTTGTCCAGTATCCTGAATTTCAGATATAAAAAGCTGTCTCCCAAATTCAAATATTCGTCTTCGGCGGCGTTGACCCTAAATTCAATTGGACCACCCTTGTCCAGGAAAGTGATAGGATGGAACTCTTTAAATGAACTGTCCTCTATACTCGTCTGTGTGGGCTTAACTTCAAAGAGTTCCAATTCGCTACGTCCGCAATCGCAAGAGTCCGTATCCAATAGCGACATAATAATAATAATAATAATAATAATGATGATATTGTAGTGCTTATATAGCGCTTCTCAGAACGATTGCTGTTAAAGCGCTACTCCCCATAAAACTTCCTGAATAACCAGGTATTCAACCCATTTTTGAATGCTGCAGTGGACTCCTGGGAAGTTATGTTTTGTGGCAGCTCATTCCTCAAGCGTGCAGCACCGACAGAGAAACACCTGTCACCATAGGTGGTTTTGGTGCGCTTTACATGCAGTTTGTTACTGCTTGTGGAACGAGTCTGCCTTGGACCAGATTGAAACTTAATTAGCTCATTGAGGTACACATGAGCTCTTCCCTGCACTACCTTGTGTGTTGACATGATAGCTCTTATATTTTAGCTGAAGAAAATGTTGCCACCCTGCTGTTGTCGTCGGTTTTTACGCGATTTTCTCTTTCTTTTTCCTCCTTAATTGGGACTCCTGGGCCCCCACATGGGCTTTTCCTTTTTTTTGTGTCTTTTGGCCGTTAAACTCTGCCCAATTTCTTCATCTGTATTATCCGGCGCTAAGATTGGACGCTTGATCCCGCCAACAACTTGCTTTTTAACGTTATGTCCGATTTTGTGTAAGCTTTCTTTTCCCCTTTCCTTCAGGGCGGTTTTAATATATTTTTCACCGGACACCACGTCCGAAAGCGCTTGAGCGCCCCATTTTAAGAGGCTCTTTCCAGCGCTTACGGCTACCTATTTTTATGGAAGGAACCACAACTTTTTTCAGCATCGGAACCACTGTTTTGAATATTGAGCTGAATATGCCTCCGAGTACATGCCAATGCTGGTATAAGCTATCTCCTCGAAAAACGGGAAGCCCAGAACCCGTCTGATAGTGTCTTCGATATGCGTTTATGTCCGGACGGTAAGGAACCAGCACCATGATGAATTCGTCCTCGAACGATTTTACAGGCTGAATGTTTGTTTCTTGTTTTTAAAAACACGATATTTTCCCCTTACAAACCCTTTAAGAGCTAGGTGCGTTTTTCCCACTTGGTTAAGCGATCCGATTGTTCTTCTTCTTCGTTTTCTTTATGATTTCTGTCCGGACTAGCTGTTGATTCTAATAGAGGACTCCATGATTTGTTTTGGGACCAATTGGGCACAGTTTGTACAGGCGTTGTTTTTTTACTCCCGACTATAAGTGGTTTTACTCAGACGTGACGAGCGTCGTTGCTTCGGTATTTCTGAGTCCTTAAACAATTTTGGTGCACTTGCGGCTTTTTCTTGTGTACTCATGGCAAAAGATAGAGGTATTGGCAAGCCCAGAACCGATGTTTCCCTCCTTTGGGCGGCTTTTTTCGCCTTCATCAACGGCGAAAAGACACCCTCTTCTGTGCTGATGCTCTCCTCCAAGGCGCGCCCCGCGAGTGGAGATAACAATTTTGACTTCGTAATAGCGCTCTGAATTGGTGTCAATTTGGAACCGTCCTCATCAGCGACAAGTTTCGGTTTTTTTCCCTCTGATAGTAGTGGGGGTGTGTTGGTAGACGATCTCTTCATTTCCGGTGTATAGGCTATCAATTCCGGCGGCACTCCGATCTTCAAGAAGGCATCTCTTAATTCGGTGGCCCCCAGCGGGACAACGTAGTTCATGCTCTCCGGCTTCATTAGGAATTCAATGTTTCGTACGATATTTGTATTGGGTAACTTTGTTCCCTCGATTATTAATTCGTAGCTGAACGGATCCCAGTCTATCGTTGAACGGTGACGTCTTAGGTAATTTTTCATAATGTCCTTAATAAAGGGGTGGTGTAATTTCAAAGTGGGCGCGATCAGATCGAGTACATTCTTTTCCCCGTAATCCGCTACGCGATCGAATAAAGCTTTTGTCTCTCTTCTTCGAGCCAGACTGAAAAGTTTCATTTTTTAAATCGGCCGGTAGATTGGCATATTTTTTCGCCACTAACAGTCGATCCAATGAAGGCTCCTCCACCTCCTGCTCCTTGTCATATGCTGCCTCGTTGCTGATAGAGTTAAAGGCTTTCGCCGTTGATGAATCGTAACTGTTAGTCGGCATGTCTGCACCGACCATCGCACAACGACGCTTGTAGACT
This sequence comes from Lineus longissimus, assembly GCF_910592395.1. NCBI lineage: Eukaryota > Metazoa > Nemertea > Pilidiophora > Heteronemertea > Lineidae > Lineus > Lineus longissimus. Next base: position 4,452,994 of record NC_088321.1, read on the forward strand.
TCCAACGGAATTAAGATACATTCCTCGAATCCCCCTTTGTCCTGTTGTCCTGAATATCTGGCCATTTTGCTGGCTAAAGTTCTATTTTGAAAACGGAGGAAAGACTTATTTGCCGATTCCACCGATCAAACTGCCAATCGCCGAAACGGCCAGTGGAATCAAAGCGCTCAAGAATCCTCCTTTGATGCCTTCGGTCGCCAGTATGTCTTTGCGTTGCTGTAGGCTTGTTCGTGGGCGAAAGAGCTTCTGTACCATAGAGCTGTGTTTCTGCAATTTCCTGATCTTATCCGCTGAAATGCCGCTCTCATTTCTATTACCCACGTTGTGGATGCATTCAAGCAAAGCGTCAATTTGCCCCGCGTTGGCGATTTCCAAGAGTTTTGCCTGATTCTTTTTGCTAGTTTTGCTCAAGAGCGATACAAAATCGATATGATCGGCGGCAGTGGAATCGCGAGGTAGATTCCTCTGCCTATTATAAGACTGTCTCCTCCCCGTTCCTTTGCGTCTCCCCTTCTCTTTACTCCGAATTAATTGCTCCATGAGGTGTATATTATTTGGTAGCATCTTATACTGGCACTGGTAATATATAATTGCACAAAACGATCTCTTTTGACTCAATGGCCCGTATTCTAGAAGAATCCTAAAAGCGTAAGGTGGCCCTAAAACGGCCCTTTTAGTGACACCTTCACCATTTTCTATTCTAGAAGCATCCTAAAATACCGCCAAAGGTATACCTGAAAATCCTCTCCTAATGCAAAGGTTGACCCATTTCTAGAAGGTTTTTTAGGATAAGGAATTCCTAACTTTGGGCTCATCTCCACCTTAAATCGTTAGGATACCCTTGGGGTATCCTAAAAGTGTTCCTTACAGGCTGATTTCTGTCACTTGTGCACAGACAGCCGAGAAGATGGGTGACTTTCTTCAAAGAATTGCTGCGTTAAATCGTGTGCGGGCTGTTTATCAACCCAGGATAGACCAAAGAGTGGTGGTGAGGCAACCGCGTGGACAGTACCGGGACGATATTCATGAACTAAATGACGAAAATTTCCGAAAACGGTACCGGTTCACTAAAGCAGGATTCAATTATGTGCTGAACATCATCGCCGATGAAATCCCCCCTGCTCAGAATAATCGAGGACACCCGATTCCGCCGGTTATTCAGCTACAAGTGGCCCTACGTTTCTACGCCACGGGAACATTTCAGATCGTTTGTGGTGACCTTAACAATGTTTCGCAACCAGCAGCGAGTCGGATAGTTGCCAAAGTATCCCTAGCCATTGCTAGAAAAGCGAGGAATTACATCCGAATCCCGAATGACAATGATGCCATAATGATGCATCACAAGTTCTTCGAAAAAAACAGCTTTCCACGTGTCTTGGGGTGCATTGATGGAACACATGTACCCATCCAGGCTCCAAGTGTGGCGAACAGAGAAATCTACAGATGCCGTAAAGGTTTCATGTCTCTGAACGTGCAGGGAATAGCCGATGCAGACATGAAGTTCATTAACATTGTAGCAAGGTGGCCTGGCTCCACGCACGATTCGCGTATTTTGGATAACAGTATGGTTTGTGCCCGTTTTGAAAATGATGAATTTAACGGTCTGTTACTTGGAGATTCCGGATATCCTTGCAGGTCATTTCTCATGACTCCTTTCCGAAATCCACATGGTCACGCAGAAACCAGTTACAACACTGCACAGAAACGCACCCGTAGTGTTGTGGAACGCATGTTTGGAGTTTGGAAACGCCGCTTTCCATGCCTACGAACAGGCGTTCGTGTTAAACTGGACACAGCTATGTTGATCATCACTGCAACAGCCGTGTTGCACAACATTGCAGTCGACCTCGCCGAACCCGACTTCGACAGAGATGCTCCGGAGCCAATTGATGAAGAACTCGCTATTGAAGGGAATGATTTGCTGGGAAATGCTGTGAGGCAAGCAATTGTCCAGCAGTATTTTCAATAATACTAAGGTGGCAAATACTACGAAACATGTGAAAGCTAATCAGTCCCCTGTTCGTATTTCTCGAACATGGTGATAGGCTTTGCACAGGTTCCTCTGTCACCCTGGTAACCTGGATCAATATAGTAGCATCCCTTTCGTGATGATCCCCCAGAAAATTGCCTCCAGACAATTCCCCCTCGAGGACAATTCCACTTATGTTTCCGACCTCCAAATTAGAGGTCAGGGGCATCAGACGGTGGCGTCAGCACAGGCGTACTGTATAATACCCTTGACTTATATTTTTGAGGTTGGGAACATATAAATAGTGGAATTGACCTCGGGGTTATCCTGGGGGGTGGGGGTGGGGGGGGGGGGGGTGGGGGGGGGGGTTGTCCTAGGAATCGACCAAGGGACTGGTTAGCTTTATTGAAATAACGAACACAAGACTTGATTTTATGCCTGTTTTGATTTGGGTGCATCTCTTGACAATTTACTCCAACTGTGCAAGTACACGGGAAATCGAAATCGTACTTGAGTCATCTCCATCACGTGAGTTTCTTTGCCGTTTGATGAGATCTGTCAGCAACGTTTCCTGCAGTTTCCAAACCTTCATGCGCTGTTCGTGTTCGGCAATGCGGCGTTCCTCTTCAGTTTCTTGCATGAATATTTGCTGCTTGTAACGTTTGACCTGTAGCTCATGCTCTATCTGCTGCATGTTCATCACTGACTGATAGGCAGATGCACTGCACGGTGGCTCATCAGGGGTAGATTTACGCTTGGTTACTTTGGCTGCAGAATCTGACTCACGAATTAGGATTGGTTGGATCGAAGGAGTAGCAGGATCACTTGAAGTTTCAAGATACTGGGAGTTCGGCAGTTCCGCGGAGGTTGACGGCCTATGAGCTTCATCGAAAAACGAAGCGTCGCTGGGGGATTGCGATGAGCCAACAGCTGCAGTTGGTTTCACTCCATGGGGATTCACTGGAAAAAATGTCAAGGCCAATATTATACTGAAAGCATGGAAATGTTATTGATATCAACCCTCATATTTCTGAATTTACTTCAGGCCAACCAAATTTGTTTTTATACATTTGCACTGGTTTCAATGTAAACAAGTTAACAACAAGACTGAAAGGAATGAAAATCCCCTGGATTGTAAGTCGTCTTTACAATAACCAGGCATTGTGGAAAGTTTGGGTTGGATTGAGTGACGTGGCCACAATCCTAAAATAGAAATTCAATTGGACATCAAGAAGCCGGACTTGTATTCCCTGGACATTTATTTCTTTACATCGGCGTATGGTAATTTGTTGATGTGGAAGCAGCTCCATTAAATAAAATAATTAGGATATATTTGGCTTCATTTAATTCTCTGAGGATAGCCGAACCTTCACTCGTGCATGTGACATAAGCCCAGGGCTAGGCTGTTCATAAAATATGCGAGGGGAGGATGCGGTGTGCATTGATGGTGCATGTAGCACTACCAACCTGGGACATGATACCCTGCATCATCGTCAACATCATTGTCTAAAGGCTCTATGACGTCGCTACATATCGATGCTACTGTGTGGGCTGAATCATCGGCTTTGTCCTCTTCTTCCATCACTCCACCACCTGTGCGATGCCTGGCTTTCTTTTCCTTGGAAACGTCTTTTTTGGCCTTAGCCTTCATATTGTCCCACATTTTTTTTATGGCCTTCATGTCCAATTTGGAAACATTTTTCTGGCTGTTGTACCGTTTCAAAATTGTCTCCCATGCAGTTTCCTTCTTTCTCCACACTTTAGAACTGTTTTCCCTCTGTTCAATGATTCCCTTCTCGCTTTCAACCAACTGCAACAGAAGTTGCCTCTCGACATCGGTCGAATTTCTTCGTTTCTTCCCTTCTTTTTTAAGTTCATCCATCATGGAGTGCAGCAATGTACTGTACCTCTGGAACAACCACGAATTCACACTGTTAAACTGCCACTCGGGCCTATTATCAGTCAACGTGTCCTGCCTGACCTCTGCTCGCAGTGCGTGGCAGGCTATTGTTCAACGCCCGGCAACATGGTTAGGAACACCTTCAGGTCCACCTGAAGGAAAGTGTACTTTCCTAAAGGAACTCTTCAGGCGAAGTTGTTCCTTTAGGTTCACCTTACAAAAGGAAAAGGATTAGGAAACTTTCAGAATAGGCCACAAGAAAAGTTCACCTTACGATAGGTTAACCTTAGCAAAGTGGACCTTTGGAAAGGTTCACCTAACCCTATATTTCAGGAGTCTTATAGAATACGGGCCAATGTTTATTGTTGTCTTCTCACACACCGCATCCAAGTGAAGCCTATCACATTGTTCTTAGCGGTTTTTTGCCAAATTTGCTTACTATTGTTGTACAATTTTCGTGGTACAAATATTCTTTGATAGTCTCCGAAAAGGTCTGTCCTGAAGCGAATCTCCTCCGGACTATTTTGAGTGCCGTCGACGAAAAGATATCCGTACGGTTTTGAAGTTGCCTTTTCATAAATTTCCATGAAAAGCCGTTGGTTGGCCAGCATAATCCTGGAGCCGAGATGACGGGCTGTAGATTTATCTAATGGACTATGGAATAGCACGTAAATATGGGCGCAGCGTTGTAGAGTAATGCGTTCCGAGCCTTGGTAGAACATATTTTGCATCAGAATTATCCAGGAAAGTGAATTTTGATGACATTTTTCTTGTCGCCATATCGGAAATAGCTTTGCTCTTCGAGACGACCTCCATTAAATCGTCGTAGATATGCAATCCGAACTTCTGCTCTCCGTTGTGCTGTTGCGGGTGAATGTAATCGTCCATATTTTCGGGCAGTCCTTGAACTAGCTTTATTCGCTTTCTCGTCGTGTCACTTTCAATATCAGCCACGGTTTTACTTCGCTCCCCATAGAAGAGATATAAGTATGTAGTCGAATGGTCTATCGAAGATACGACTGGCATTTTCGATCAAGCACACAGTAAATTATGTTTTCCCGCTCAAGGGCGCCCCTTGAATTATGGGCAAAGCAATTCTGCCGTCGAAACTTTGCCCTTCTTCCATTATGGTAAAGAGGGCATCTAGTGTAATTGGTTTTTTTCACAGTATACGATGAGATGATGTGGACATCCGTCTCAATAACTTTCTTTCACAGTCAAATTAATATGAAACACGAGCAAGCTCTGATGATGATCAAAGATGGCCTGGCAATCTCTCACCGCCTTCAGGCCTCCTTGTAAGGGGAGTCACTTGTCCTTTGTCCACCCATTCGTCAATCTCGACGGCCAGCCTCTGTAGTGTACGAAGAATTGGAGCTTTCCCTTGCGTTTCCGGCGTTTTAAAATATCGACGTGATAGGTTTGCTCATCCGTTGGCATCTCAATTTTCTGCATCTGATGTTCATAAAACGAGCCTTTGATCAGTTCTTGCTGTAAGTCATGCAGCTTATAGGTGGGTGGCTCTGTCGCTCTGCGATGTGCGACTACAAAATACTCTTCTGTCCATTTGGCAGCCGATCCTTTCTCAAACAGGCTGGTGGGAATTCGAGCAAAAAGAACTACGTCCCCGATTTGGAAACGAAAAATGGCTTTTTTCGGAAATTCCTTTCCGTACAGTTTGTCCAATAAATACTCTTCGTGTTCAATCTTCACATCCCTGGGTTTCATACCGATTACTCTGTGAACGCTTGCATTGTAAGCAGCCAGCAAATCGGGCAGTGCCTCCAACCATCGGTGTGTATTGCGTTGCGTGAACAAAGGAAACATTCTGTCTTTCAACGTTCGGTTGAATCTCTCCACTAGGGCCGCTTTGGGATGACTGTAGACGGAAAATAGTTTAATCTCACGCTTTTTTAAAAGGCTTTGTACGTCACCCTTGGCCTTGCTGGTGACTGCCTCCGACCGATGTCTTGTGCTGTACATTTTGGCACGCAAACCAACAAAGTCCACAATGGGATCGCACGCATCCTCTCGCTTGAAAGTACCTCGAACTTTTTTGTTCGTTTCGCAGAAGTAGGGCGAGTCTTTCGGATAATTAGACAGATCGAAATAGCGTCGGTTCGCGAAGAAGTCCTCGTCCACGTTCCCCTCATATTCTTCTAAGAAATACAGCAGGCTATCCGTGTCCGTCATCAACAGGTGGCACCGGTCCCCGTACGATGGCTTAATGAAGTCATAGTGCATTTTGTACAATTTCATTTTGCTTGTTTCGAGACAGACCATTCCCGCTGTGATTGGACGATCCAGAAGTATGCTGCGGGGTTTCATTTGTATGCCTACCTGTTTCCTATTGTAAATGGTTACTGACTTGTCCGACACTAGACTCATATTGATGTGCTTTGATTTGTCTTAGAGGAATTTCCCGTAGCAAGAATGAATTGCTTTTTTCCAAAAGTCAGATTCGCAGGGATTGTTTGCCGCGGCCTTCCTCTGCTCTGTGCAGAAGCTGACGAAATCTTTCATCCAGGGCGACTGATCGAAAGCCAGAATCCTATGCACTTTGCTCAGCGTCATGCCCAGCTGAAGATAATATAGCAGGTTTTTCAGATAGACAATGTAATTTGTTCTCGGCCCAAGATGAGGAATCAGTTTTTCTCCGGTGGCGGCACTTCGTATTTGTGAGGGATCCATTAGTTTTCCGCCAAAACATGCATTAGCCGACTCCACTGCGAAGGGCATATGCACAGTTTCTCTGGCGCTAAAGGAAAGTCATTGTGCGAATCGTGTAGACAAGTAGGATATTCGAGGTCCACCTCCAGTATGTATCCTGTAGTACTATCGTCTGATAAAATTCGTTCGGGTCGTCAACCTCGATCCAGTGATAGTTTCCGTGCGGTAAATCTTGACTGAGGTAGTAGCCGTAGAGATTCGTCGCGTGCAAATATCTGCGCGCCACTCTTCTTGTCTGATTCTCCTGAAAATATCCCCTTCTCTTGAAGATCATCATCATTGTCAACATATATGTGGGCCCGTCGTTGAAAAATGGAAGCGACAACTCCACGAATGCCTTTTTTGACAAACAGATATTGCTCCAGGTCTTCTATCAAGTCTATATGAACTCTTGTCATTTTGAGCATGGCATCGAATGTCATTTGAGGGGCCGATATATATTTTACTGGATCTAATTGAAAATGTTTCATGGACATGGCACGAAATTTCTCAAAACAATCGGCTAGTAGTAAAACGTCTGTTTGGAGATAGACTACAAGATAATCACCAAAGGTCTTGCAGTTCATTGTTCGCCATACCTTTGTTGCATGCTCGTAATTCTCCGATGAAATGGGTTTTTTTAGCGAATCGAAAAATGCCTCGACCGGCGGAAGCTGCCTCTCTTGAAGTTTTGATGGCTTGTCCAGATATTCGTAGCAAAATACACCCTTGCGCAACAAAAGATCGTACATTTCACTCGATCCTTTCACGTATTCGGAGAGGAGAGGAAATGCGCTCTGGCTCTGCTTCATCCCACTTTCCGGGTCTACAATAGTGCTAGTCTTGTTTTTCATCAATTCCACTAGATTTGCTAAAGACGAGGGCAAGAATTAAAAACTATCCAGAAAGACTAACGTTTGACAATATATGGCCAAGTAGTGCTCTGTGTTTTTAGGCAAAAAGCGAAATTTTTTCGATTCTCCATCTTGTTTTGCCAATTCCTCTACAAAAAGGTGATTGTCATATCTTGTGGCATTATGCGCCAAGCAACTGATCTGTAATTCCCTTTCCGAAGCATAAGTCAAGTTGCAACGATTACAGAGCACGTATCGCATCCGATCCGCTTGCAAGTGACAATGGTCAATGCACTTTTTCACGCCTATAGTGAATTCAATGCCACACATCTCGCAATGCTGCTGCGAGACAAACTTCTTCCAATCACGCGAAGACATATGTTCAAGACTGTCTTTTGAACAATGCAAATCGATAATGTGCGCTTCCTCGATCTGTTCATCACAGCTGTTTCAGCTAAGCCTAAACATGACATCGAAATAAACCATTCTGCCTACTAGCCTGCTGCCCAACGATTGGTCCATGCGAAAAGCCTGTTAACCGCTATGTAAACATTGTCGCCAATACACATCTCACACATTATCGCAATACCCATTCAGCCAAAGGGTTAATGCATTGGCATCGTTCAAACATCAGCGCGCTTCTGTACACGTGCTCGAATTAGATACGACGGTTTTCATTGGCTCATAAGTTGTGTCACATGACCATTCACCCGGCAAGAAAATTTCATGAAATTTGGACCAAAATTAACGAAACAGTGGCGATTTCCATGTTTTTTATCGATTTTTCGACAAGTTACAGATTTTGGAATTCTTCAAGACTAGATAGCCGGGTAGGCATAATATCATATATCATAAATACCCCGGCTGTTTTGCATAACTCATTTCAGTTTCGTACAGAATCGTGCGTTTATTCTGAAATTTCTCAAACTTTGATCTGCTCAAATTCAAAATGGCCGACTTGCAGACGGAGATTGAGATGGGGTTCCAAGTTCATCGTACAACATCGAATTCCCTTGATCGTTATTTAGCAAAACGAGTTACTTCCAGTATTCATTTAAATCTTTACTTTTAAAATATATATCTATTTTATGTTAGTTTGCTGTCTATTCATGCAGAAAATGCATTTGAAAAACAAATGTCTAAAAATAGTTGAGTTTTGAAGTTCGATGGTCGGGTCTATTTTGGTGAAAGGGGTACAGCATGGGTAATAGTACAATAATAAGTCATGATCGTGCTTATGAACAAGCCATGAGTTAACATATACCATAGTGTTTATGTTGAAAATATCTTTACAGATGTAATTGATAAATATAGTCTTAAAGTCGTATAACACACCAATAGTGCAATTTGTCAATGGGAAGTATGTATATCAAACATCAATTAATGACATTTGATAATACATTTTGTTCCGTCGTTGTCAATATTTCTGAAACTTTATTCGCATAAAATTCCGGTCTAGCAGAAAAAGAAATTCCCAAGGAAGCACTCGGAAATCTTCGGAAGTATTCGGCCGTGACGTCATTGCGGGGAGATCCCTTCGAACCAGAAAGGGGCTATTGTACGCCATTGTGTACAAGATGCATTGATCGAGTGAGCAATTGACCCGATTTGATGACATTTATTCAATGAAAAATGCCAAACTATTGTGTTGTCGGGGGGTGCAAGAACGTATCGGATGCACAGCTCGGGATATCAACGTTTGCATTCCCTGCTGATCAAGTAATCAGGCGTGCGTGGGTGAAATTCGTGCAGCGTTCTCGCCTTGGATTCGTCGAACCTGCAGCTGGGAACAGATCATCGGTGATTTGCTCAAGGCATTTCTGTGACAGTAATTTAATTCCTCCACCTATGGTATTCGGAGATAAGAAAAGGTAATTTGTGGTGCATCCTAATTTAGTAATTGTCAATAATTTTCTGTCCTTGAGTGGAATAAATTTGGCCCAATCTATGGATCTGATCACTGATGCTGGTCATTGGCATTGTCAGTGCATGTACATGATGTGTGTACATGTACATGGTGGTATGCACATGCATACGATGACTAGGCCTACTGACAGTGTAGATGTGACCGGTCTACTGACTAGGCTGGCACTGTAGGACTATGTAGGAGGCCTGCACTGTCACCAGGGTAGGGTCACTGTTCATGCTGAGCACACCATGAGCATGATGAGGCATGGTATAGGCCTCTAGCCTTCCCTAGGGCTAGGCCTATTTGATCATGTTGATGCCTCGGCCTACCCCGGCCCTGCTCACTCAATGCCAGTCAGTCGAGGCCATGCAGGTACAGCGTGCAGGGACAGGGCTGGCTGCGTGCGGGGCCACGCAGTATAGGAGGGCATTTTGAAAATATAAACCTCTCAGTCTTTGATTAATTTCCATTTCCCTCTCGATTTCCAGTGGTCCATGGCGCAAGAAGAAAGATGCTATTCCAAAGATCCTCTTTCCTAACCAGCCACGTCATTTGGAGGCTGAACCAAGCAATGTTGTCAAAAAGAGAGAGTGAAAGCGTGTAAGTTCACAACCCATTAATCACGTTGGAAACTGGTCACTCGTCATCTGGTCACAAAGTGGCAATAAAGATGTCAGAAAGACGTCTTTTTGACTAGTTTCTAAAGTGCAATTTTACATGAAAATATAGCGTACTACATCAGAGCAACTGACAGTAACATACATAATTCTTACATGAAGCTTACTTTATCATGTACTTAGAGTTGGAGCATTGCCATTAGAAAAATGAAACATCCTTCCATTTTCTTTCACAGCTGGTTGCAGATGCATTGTTAGAATATGATGCTTTGTACACTCATGTGGCTGACATGCCTCGCCCAGTCTATGCAATCCCAACCGAACCCGACATTCCACCAGTCCCATCCAAAATTGTCAAAGAGGGCCATTTGGCGAGAAGTATCAGTAAGTACCAAGTATTGCAATTGTAGATCTACAGTATTCAAATTGTCTTGACACCATCCTTGGGCATAGGCTGAATAATCCATCCTTTTTTTCTATGTTGGTTGGGCAATTATTGTGAATGGAGTATATCGTATGATAATTTTTAAAATTCTATTTCTATTGCAGTTTGGCATGAAGATATTCTCCCGATTTCTCCCACGTTGTCAAATACTCCAGTTGTTTGTGTGGAATATCCACCCGCAATTGTCTCAAATAAAGGTACCCAGGTGAGAATCCGTGTTCCAAAACGGTCCAAGGCAACACAGTATGAAATGGATCATGACCCACCTCGTCCTATGAATATCACTGAGGAGCTGCAGCCAATTATAAGTTCGACGCCGAAAAAGAAGTCAGAGCCACCCGTGCCATTGGTTGAAAACCTCGACAGCTCCGTCCTGTTTGATGCTTCGCTGTCCTATGCCGACAACGAAAAGAAAGATCCGACATGGAATATTGATTTTGGAGGATGATGATGTGTAAGTATTTTGATTGATAACTCTGTCTATGGACCTGGAGAATCCTAACTGTCCATAAAAAAAATATGCTATAGCTGGTTTCACTGTTTCAGTCTCAAGCCTTGCACCTGCTTTATTGTCTGATGATTTAATGACCATTCCACAAATTACTATTTTGCAGGAATGCATCCGTGGATTCACCGCAGCAATTAGTCCTTGAAACGGTGAAACTTTTTGTTGTGCAGGAAACAAACCTGATGCGACTTTTTAGGCGCTGCCTGGCCTGTGGAAGCGGTGCTACTGAAGCAGACATTTGCAGCCGCAATGGAACGATGATAACAGTGGAGCAGCTGTGTATTGACTGCGCCACAACCACGAGATGGTACAGTCAGGAACTGATTGCATCGAATTCAATTCCTTTTGGGAATATACAGTTATCAACGGCCATGATATCCACTGGGGCAATTCCCATACGATTTCTCAGAACTTTGGATTTTTGGGGATTGTATGGCATCAACCCGTCGACATACTTTAATCACCAGAGACGATTTATACATCAAGCAGTGAGGAATCTGTGGGAAGACGAGAGGATCGACTGCCTTGCGAAATTGGAGGATTCAGTCCAGTTTTCGGGAGACGCCCGATGTGACAGCATGGGCCATTGCGCAAAGTATGGGTCATACTCTCTACATGACACTGACTTGAACAAGATAGTAGCAATGGAGTTGGTGCAGGTGAGTTCATGATTTTCTACATAAGACTTTGCTCCTGTGACAACAAATGTTTGTCTCATTTAGAAGCTACAATTTAAAGCAATAAAAAGCAAAACTTTATGCATGTTGTATTTTTCAGGTCTCGGAAGTGAAAAATAGCTACCACATGGAGCTTGAGGGACTTGACAGGGCGTTGACATATGTGGAGCAAGCACTTCCCCATGTCCAGATCAAGCTGACAACTGACGGGCACAAGTCCATTGCCAAGTGGCTTCGAGAGGATAAATCAGAAACAATCACTCACTACCTAGACATATGGCATGTTGCTAAAGGTAAATATATTGTTGTACTAACTACGTACTCAAAATACTTTAGTTTTCTTGATGAAGTGTGTTTAAGGTACATTTCCTGAATTCTCACTAGGCCGTTACTACTAATAATATGCTTAGTGATGGCATTGATTGCTGATATATTATTCCTTTTAGGCATAAAGAAGAAGCTAAAAAAGTTGAAGAAGTGTCCTTTGGTGGATCAGTGGCAGGGAAGCATTGTCAACCATCTCTACTGGTGCGTGAAAACAAGTGGAGACAATGTTGATGAAAGGATTGAAAAGTGGAAGTCGGTTGCTAACCACATAGCCAACATCCATAAACACGAGAGCAAACTATTCCCCAAATGCCTCCATAGTCGCCGTGTGTGCAAACGTGGTAGAAAAAAGAAATGGTTCGAAGCAGGTAAGTGAGAGAAGTACAATTATGATAATAATACAACCCTGTCATCCTGTGCATCAGTGAGTACACATTAAGTATTGGGTTGACAACTTGGATTGTGCTAGGTTTCTACCGTAAATGGGATTGACATGTGATATCACTTTATGCATTCTTGATTTCAATTTCAAGGTTAACATAACTTCCTCCATTTGATTTCAGGTTCTGAAGATCATGACAAGTTATGCAAGGTTCTGAAGATCATGACAAGTTATGCAAGGTGCTCCTGAACAAAGACCTCCTGAAGAGTGTGGCAAAATTGAGCCCTCAAGGACAGACCTCAGGCCTCGAAGGTTACCACAGCTGTCTGCTACATTTTTGTCCCAAGATGTATCACTTTGGATACAATGCTATGACCAGCAGGTAAGTTTGGTTATTTTATTATGTCATCATGGTTTCATCTTTTCACATATGCCACCACCTGCTACTATCTTTTAGTGGAGAGTCTTGACAGTCATAACACTCCAATTCACTACTATTCATAGGTCTATGGTATAACAAAGGACAACCTGGGTCAATACTGAGAAAACCTCTGCAATTCCAATTGGCATGTCAATTCAAATCATTTTTTTAGGTTACAGATAGCCGCATTGCACTTCAACGAAAACGCAGGCAGAGACCAACGCATCACCAAAGACGGAAAACCTTACTTCAACATGACGAATCCAAGGAGTAGAGAGAGACGTTCCATTGTGGTGCCTGTGAAGAAGATTCCAACATTTGGTAAGTCCCTTTGACATTGCCAAGTCTATAACAATTAACATCATATAAACAAGCAGCCATCTGATAGCAATACATGGAACTGCTGTAAAAACCGCGCCGACAAAGCGCGGTCGGCGCTTAAGGGCTATGACCATGGAGGCATTATCCTTCAGGTTATGCATGACTGCGCCAAAAAGCGGCAAAATGTGCCCAAATTATGCTGAAATGGGGTGCCCAAACTAGGCTTCAAAAAGAAAGAGTGTAAAGGTATCTGTGCAGTGGAGAGGCCTGATCTCATCCTTGCCATACAGCATAGTGTCCACCAAAGGCCCTACACTATGCCATGATGGCTTCAATTACTATGTAAATAAATAAACAAGCAATAGCAACTCGTATAATGTACATGTATGATTAAATTATTGCATTATCATCAATACATAATTTCAACTTCTGTATGTAGGTTATGCACACAAACTTTCTGTGGAGGTGAAAAGGTTGGTCATCAGCGGAAAGGACTACATCATCTCCGAGGACCCAGCCCCAGTGTGCTCAAGATTTGAACGCCCTACAAAAGCAGAAGCAATACAGCAGATGAAGTCGCATAAACGCTACTAAAGATAATGTCACTGGGCCAGATTAGCGTTCATATCATACCAGGAGTTAGACTTTTGGGCACAATGCCAAGTGGCCATGTGATGTCCTTTTGTTAGGTGCTGTAACTACTTCCACCGCGATGACGATCGGACTAACATCACTCATCAACATGATGAAAACCCTCGAAGTTCATGTTCTCCTCGATACCAGGTGGTGGATAGAAAGCACGTATCTTGCACACTACACATGCTGGCACTACAACTCTAATGTCCTTGCCGAGATATCCGTGAGACCATCGCACAAACTGCCGATATGCTATATGTCGCAACTTCTTGTGTTCAGATCCTTCATAGGCGTTACGTCCATACTGTTGTTTGTATGCCAACCAAGCAACATTCAACACGCCAGTGTGCAGGCAAATAGCATCGAAGTCTGTACGATCTGTGACACAACCAACGTCAACCATATCCTTTACCCGTATAGCCTCTCTACAGCATACACACTCTGTCCTCGAAGGCAGAATCTGGCATTTGCCACAGGAGCACCTGGAATGATAGACAATGTTTCTGATGTAAGCAAACATGTCATCTCTATGCGCATGCATAGCCTATAGGCCTAAGAAGGCAGCTGGTTTAATTTTTGTAATTAATGTAAATAAAAACAAGTTCTGACATGATTAAAAACAATCAACTTTCTTTATTGAATTCATTTGCAGGGGTCCTTTAACCAGTGTGTAGCCTAAACATGATTTATGGGGCCTACCATCACGATCATGAGATGACATGTCATGATGTGTTGGCTGTTCGTTGCGTGCTTGCAATGGCATGCATGCACAGATGCAATGCATGTGTACATGGTGTACATTTAGTATTAGGCTAGGCCTACACCGTCATATCGACAACAAAGGAAATAAATGATTCCACAAAAGGGTACAATATAGCTAGCCAGCAGCTATGTACGGGATGTCGCGATGTGAGGGAATCTGAAGGATCAGTGTGTGATCGTGAGCTGTCCAGAGTCACAGAGGCAGAGTGTTTAGGACCTACTTTACTTGCCAATTATCCAATTCTAACGGGGGCTCGTCATGCTCATCCTGATCCATTTCCGACTCGTCAGCAGATTCCTCTCCACTTTCATCTGTCTCTGGCTCATACTGGTACGGCGATATCCCAAGGTCAGCAACTTGTTGGTTCTCATCCAATTCTGCACTGTCTAACTCGTCAAATTCGTTATATTCGTCCGAGCTCCAATTGATTTCACTAAACATCGACGCCATTTTGAAAACCTGATTCCCTGCAACGCATCACGGCTCTCATTTACATATTGACCTATATTCATGCTATTTCTAGGGCGGCATTGAGATTTCTCGGGGAGGAGGAATTTCCATCAGATAAATCAACCATTTCCGAAAAATCGCCTTAGAATCATAAATGAACAATACCATCTGATAAAATGCAATATCATCACTTTCCTGTGTGTGGAAGATAGATGGTAGTCGGGTTTTGGTCTGATATACGACTTTAAGAATTCGCCAAATATAGAAAAGTTCTTGGTATATTATCCACCTGTTAGCAAAATGAACTCGCCCATTGACCCACATTCCAGTTTGTTGTGGTATTTTTGTACAGGGTGATGCCAAAACAGTGCCTTTTGTTGACTGGTAAAGAGTCCTTCAGTTACTAAAATGCCTTTTTCCTTTAATTTCAGCTGGTTGCATGGTGTGTACTGCAGATAACTTCTCGACTTAATCCGGCTGATGTGATAATTTAGTTGATTCGAGAGGCTACATGTATATAGGCCCAGTACGTCGACATCATTGATCCGGCAGTGAACAAGATAAGTGGTTAGTTAAGCGATGTTTCCCTTCATCTATGTATTCACAAACAGATGATTGAAATCATTATACTGTATTCCCGTAGGCTTTGTATGCATGTATTCTATTCTAATAAATTACTCTTTATTTCAGGTTCAGCCTCCAAGATGTGTCACCAGAAAGGCAACCGACATTATAGACAGGCGTGATTACTACTCTGATTTTGGACTGATGGTAAGTTCCGAGGCTATTTTGATTGCAATTAAATATTATTTGAATCTACATTGAAATAAAAGTGGACATCTGTAGGATACTTCCTTTCTTTCTCTAGATTCAACACTGGTCAGTGTCAGAATTGAATTAGAATAGAAGCTGTGTCTGTTGGAGCCACCCCCAGTTACCCCCCCCCCTCCCCCATTTAGCCACTGCCATTATGTTTACACTCGCCTTTACAATTCCAGGTATACTCGTCTTCAAAATGGACCTGACTAGGAATGATGATGGTGACTTCCCTCCTCAGAAAAAAGCTCGGTTGGATTCGAAAGTTGGTGCAGGCGGTCATTAGCGATATTTCGGTCGTAAACGCAAGAAGTCCAAGAAATCCACTGACAAATCAGGAAAACGTATATTCAATGTCGGTGACACGTGTTTGTTCAGATTGGACTCAAAAGTTTATCTTGGAACCGTTCTTAGTCAAGTTGATGAACATCATTTCCAAATTGAGGACTAGACAGGAACAGTGCGTACCTTCATTTGTCTGTCACTTTGATTAAAAGAAAGTTAAAGTTGAAACTTCTGTAGCAAGGAATATGAAGATGTGAACTTTGTATTATTATTTTTTGAATGTATGAGTCTATTGAATATAAATTAAATGCATATTGTGAATAATTAATAATAATAATATTGTGTACATTGAAATCATGACTTTTAATTTTTGTGTACTGGTACTGCCTTGATATGTTGTCCTCTGTGACTGTTGTCTCATCTCTCGGAATAACAAGACCCCAAGCTGGATGAGACACCTACATCCCCTGCATATAAAAGATAGGTTGTGACATAATGTCCTCTGTGACTGTTGTCTCATCTCTCTTAATAACAAGGCCTCAAGCGGGATGAGACAACTACATCCCTTGCCTATGATAATAAAGGTTGTAACATATAATGTCCTCTGTGACTGTTGTCTCATCTCTCGGAATAACAAGACCCCAAGCTGGATGAGACACCCGTTGTCCTGCCTATGATATCATAGGTTGTGACCTGTCGATTTTTGCAACTAACTGTCTCATCTTGGTAGGCCTACAATAGGACACATTTGTCCTGCCTATATATACTATAGGTTAAGACCTGTTCTTTGCGACTATTTGTCTCATTTGTGTACAACAGGGCACCAATCTTTCATACCACAACATAAGTAATGGGCATGGCATTTTCAAATGACGACCATTCTTCACAACGAATAACGAAGTAGGCCCTTTTAAAATGCCTTTTATTTGTCTTTGCCTGAGTGCAAACCTTATCTAATCACAGCCATACAAAGCTATGTTATATGCAGAATATTAAAATGCTTTTTACAGAAGAATTGGTATCTGGGCTGAAACATAATAGAGGTGCAAACAATCATCAATATTTTTACAGAAAAACTCCATCAAAGTCATCTTTTATACACTACACAGTGCAGGCCCAAGCCTATCCAAGATGGCAGCCGAAATATAATACACAAAGCTTGGTTCAGGTCAAGTTGGTTCTAATAAACGCATGCAATCTTAATTACTACTAACACAAGGAAAACGTCTCTGCGTCAATCCCGATTACAATTCTTCCCTCTTCACCTACGTGGGCTCCGATTGTGTGAAGAAATTTCTCGAATGGCTCAATGACACAGCTGTTTCAGCTAGAATAGAAACGCAAGTTTAATCAGACGGCACCAGACGCCGCTTTTTAGGGAGGTGCTGGCATGAAGGTGTTAATTGCTACCCCAATAAACAACCCAGTTCCTCACCCCAACCGCTTAAGGATTACATAAAAGGCCTGAATCCACCCATGTATGCCCCTTAATTGTGTTAGTAGTAATTAAGATTGCATGCGTTTATTAGAACCAACTTGACCTGAACCAAGCTTTGTGTATTATATTCCGGCTGCCATCTTGGATAGGCTTGGGCCTGCACTGTGTAGTGTATAAAAGATGACTTTGATGGAGTTTTTCTGTAAAAATATTGATGATTGTTTGCACCTCTATTATGTTTCAGCCCAGATACCAATTCTTCTGTAAAAAGCATTTTAATATTCTGCATATAACATAGCTTTGTATGGCTGTGATTAGATAAGGTTTGCACTCAGGCAAAGACAAATAAAAGGCATTTTAAAAGGGCCTACTTCGTTATTCGTTGTGAAGAATGGTCGTCATTTGAAAATGCCATGCCCATTACTTATGTTGTGGTATGAAAGATTGGTGCCCTGTTGTACACAAATGAGACAAATAGTCGCAAAGAACAGGTCTTAACCTATAGTATATATAGGCAGGACAAATGTGTCCTATTGTAGGCCTACCAAGATGAGACAGTTAGTTGCAAAAATCGACAGGTCACAACCTATGATATCATAGGCAGGACAACGGGTGTCTCATCCAGCTTGGGGTCTTGTAATTCCGGGAGTGAAGTTGAGACAACAGTCACCAAGGACATGTCACAACCTTTATTATCATAGGCAAGGGATGTAGTTGTCTCATCCAGCTTGAGGCCTTGTTATTCCGAGAGATGAGACAACAGTCACAGAGGACATTATATGTTACAACCTTTATTATCATAGGCAAGGGATGTAGTTGTCTCATCCCGCTTGAGGCCTTGTTATTAAGAGAGATGAGACAACAGTCACAGAGGACATTATGTCACAACCTATCTTTTATATGCAGGGGATGTAGGTGTCTCATCCAGCTTGGGGTCTTGTTATTCCGAGAGATGAGACAACAGTCACAGAGGACAACATATCAAGGCAGTACCAGTACACAAAAATTAAAAGTCATGATTTCAATGTACACAATATTATTATTATTAATTATTCACAATATGCATTTAATTTACATTCAATAGACTCATACATTCAAAAAATAATAATACAAAGTTCACATCTTCATATTCCTTGCTACAGAAGTTTCAACTTTAACTTTCTTTTAATCAAAGTGACAGACAAATGAAGGTACGCACTGTTCCTGTCTAGTCCTCAATTTGGAAATGATGTTCATCAACTTGACTAAGAACGGTTCCAAGATAAACTTTTGAGTCCAATCTGAACAAACACGTGTCACCGACATTGAATATACGTTTTCCTGATTTGTCAGTGGATTTCTTGGACTTCTTGCGTTTACGACCGAAATATCGCTAATGACCGCCTGCACCAACTTTCGAATCCAACCGAGCTTTTTTCTGAGGAGGGAAGTCACCATCATCATTCCTAGTCAGGTCCATTTTGAAGACGAGTATACCTGGAATTGTAAAGGCGAGTGTAAACATAATGGCAGTGGCTAAATGGGGGAGGGGGGGGGGGGGTAACTGGGGGTGGCTCCAACAGACACAGCTTCTATTCTAATTCAATTCTGACACTGACCAGTGTTGAATCTAGAGAAAGAAAGGAAGTATCCTACAGATGTCCACTTTTATTTCAATGTAGATTCAAATAATATTTAATTGCAATCAAAATAGCCTCGGAACTTACCATCAGTCCAAAATCAGAGTAGTAATCACGCCTGTCTATAATGTCGGTTGCATTTCTGGTGACACATCTTGGAGGCTGAACCTGAAATAAAGAGTAATTTATTAGAATAGAATACATGCATACAAAGCCTACGGGAATACAGTATAATGATTTCAATCATCTGTTTGTGAATACATAGATGAAGGGAAACATCGCTTAACTTACCACTTATCTTGTTCACTGCCGGATCAATGATGTCGACGTACTGGGCCTATATACATGTAGCCTCTCGAATCAACTAAAGCATCACATCAGCCGGATTAAGTCGAGAAGTTATCTGCAGTACACACCATGCAACCAGCTGAAATTAAAGGAAAAAGGCATTTTAGTAACTGAAGGACTGTTTACCAGTCAACAAAAGGCACTGTTTTGGCATCCCCCTGTACAAAAATACCACAACAAACTGGAATGTGGGTCAATGGGCGAGTTCATTTTGCTAACAGGTGGATAATATACCAAGAACCTTTCTATATTTGGCGAATTCTTAAGACTATATTTATCAATTACATCTGTAAAGATATTTTCAACATAAACACTATGGTATATGTTAACTCATGGCTTGTTCATAAGCACGATCATGACTTATTATTGTACTATTACCCATGCTGTACCACTTTCACCAAAATAGACCCGACCATCGAACTTCAAAACTCAACTATTTTTAGACATTTGTTTTTCAAATGCATTTTCTGCATGAATAGACAGCAAACTAACATAAAATAGATATATATTTTAAAAGTAAAGATTTAAATTAATACTGGAAGTAACTCGTTTTGCTAAATAACGATCAAGGGAATTCGATGTTGTACGATGAACTTGGCACCCCATCTCAATCTCCGTCTGCAAGTCGGCCATTTTGAATTTGAGCAGATCAAAGTTTGAGAAATTTCAGAATAAACGCACGATTCTGTACGAAACTGAAATGAGTTATGCAAAACAGCCGAGGTATTTATGATATATGATATTATGCCTACCCGGCTATCTAGTCTTGAAGAATTCCAAAATCTGTAACTTGTCGAAAAATCGATAAAAAACATGGAAATCGCCACTGTTTCGTTAATTTTGGTCCAAATTTCATGAAATTTTCTTGCCGGGTGAATGGTCATGTAACACAACTTATGAGCCAATGAAAACCGTCGTATCTAATTCGAGCACGTGTACAGAAGCGCGCTGATGTTTGAACGATGCCAATGCATTAACCCTTTGGCTGAATGGGTATTGCGATAATGTGTGAGATGTGTATTGGCGACAATGTTTACATAGCGGTTAACAGGCTTTTCGCATGGACCAATCGTTGGGCAGCAGGCTAGTAGGCAGAATGGTTTATTTCGATGTCATGTTTAGGCTTAGCTGAAACAGCTGTGTTTAATTGGCTCTTATAGAAAACTTGTTTTGTATTGGTGCAAAACCAGGGTTCCGATGTGCGTTTCTCATATTGTCCCTCTATAATGGATCAATCATCTGCCACGACATCGACTTCTTTGCTGAATAGAACTTGAACTTCAAAGTGATACTTAAGAGCGTTCTTCGCGTCAGTTAGACTATCAAATTCCTGAGAAATGCGTTTATGAATAAGTCCGTTTGCCTCCCTGTGCAAAAACTTCAACAAATCATTTGCAACGTGTATATTTGTGTGTTCCCATTGCGTTCCCAGATTGCCGCGGAATGATTTTTTTAAACGAAATTCTGCTTCGAGCGCCATTATCAGAGAGAGAAAGAGGTCCTAAAATAGACCTCGAAAATCACTAATTTTTCAAGTCGTTTTCAAGATTTCCGTCAAATACGCACCGGTCCTGCCGCAAACGGGTATCGTCTCCGTCAACCTCTATCACTTTAATTCCTTTTTGTGTTTGCAGATGGCCTGGTGATTACTACGGGCAACTATTTCTGACTTAGCATGCAACAGACCTGCAAATAGGGCATTCGTTTTCGTGCAATGCTTTCAATAGATCTCCGTGGCAGCGCTCTGGTTTGCACCAACAGCCCAAAACTGCATGCGACAATTTGTGAATGTAACGGAGAAGATTTCTCTGCCGTATGTACTCGTTATAAAGCCTCAAAGAGCGTTCACGGCTGGTATTTTCGTCAATTATGTACGGATCCTGCCATCGAATAGAATCCCTGATGGCTTGAAGTAAGCGTTTCTGATGTTTGCGTTCTTCTTCTGTCATATTTGTATTATTCGTGCCACAGCGCAATATCTCCGAATCTCAGATAATGCGTCAAGTTTCGTCCTATGTGCACGTGCCGACGAGATGCTAACAGACACTCTTCGAGATTTTGAAAGCCCATATTACTTAAATTGAGCGAAGAGATATTAATAACACGCCGCATGATGTTTGAATATAAAGCTTTGATGAAATCCGACGGATTTAGGCGTCTGGTGTGCAAAAAGGACATTCGAATGCTTCTTGTTGGTTCAAATGATCACTTACGAAATGCAATTTTCTCTGAACTTCACCGTAGGCTCTTAAAAAGTTTCGAAATTCCCGCAATTTGAGTGAAATTCGGCGGCACTTGTCCAAGCTTTGTATTTCTAGCCTATTCCTTCTGGTGAAATTAACAAGCAGTCCTACTGCACGGAGCGAATAGTAATATTCTTCGTCTGAATGGTGTTGGCGCGAAAAAGCATCTGATGCACAGCAACACTTGGGCTTGTTCTGAAGTCAGATCGATGCGGTTTTCCGCGTCGAAATTAATTAGCAATATTTTTTGCAACCACGCGTTGATGGGTGCTGATATGCGGATGGTGACACGAACACTCAACCGATACGTGTAAACGTTAATTTCTTCTCCCTCTGTGATAGAGCCCTCACGTTCCATCTGCCTCTTAAAAATGATTCTGTCCTGGGTTTTTTATGATTTCTGCTACTTACAAGGCCAACGGGTAATCTAGCTCTCGTCTGCCTTTCATCTAGTGGCGCCGCTGTCGTCGAATGTGTAATGTCACAATGACTTTACTGAATTTAAAATCGATTAGATTTCCCACATCGTCACAAATGTTAATTTCTATGAATTGAAAAAAACTTTGCACTCAGGGGTCTGTAGCGTATTCTTTCAAACGATTTGGAGAGATATTTGCCGTGTTCTTCCGGGCGTGTGGGTATTGTTCGTAGCAAGGGGACAAAAAGGTTTCCCACTTGTGTTGGCTTTACTAAATTTGAGTAAAAGAATAGTGCATACTTCGAGGACATTAAATCACATTTTCGTTCCGCTACAACGCGATAAAAACGCCTCGACAGAGGGGGTAAATTCACGGCCGCCTGATCTCCTTGTAAACTAGACGTATCATCATCATCATCATCATCATCCATACTTTCGTCTGACCTGCCAAAATCATCGCTTGTAAAAGTGCGATCGGTGTCCTCTCCTTCGGAACTTTTTTTGCCCACAAGAGGGCCCGCCGTCACTGGGTTTCCTTGGCCGAATGTTCCCCCAATAGTGTCTTTGCCAACAGTGTGTACTGGTGTCGTTTTCTTAGCCTCAGAATTACTATTGGGTATAATAATTTTTCCATCGACGTGAAAATATTTCGCCTTCGCAAAAACCGAGCACTTCTGCTAAGTAAAGGTCTGTGTCCACCTGTGCGTTTTGCGCTGCGTTATCACGGAGCGTATTACGCATAGAAATTGCGCATTGTAAAGTTCAATGGCTTTTCAAAGAACCCTGTCCTTTTGTGGATGACACGGTCTGCAATGCGCTACGTAATACGGCCCATAAAGAAATTTTCTTTATGAAGCGGATCACGCAACGTAGTTCTGGTCCGTGTTATGTGATCAGCCAATAGAAACTGACCATATGCCTAGGATATGAAAGGGTGGCAATATGTGAACATTGCATTTGGCATGTTTGGAGTTGGTCAGGATGTCAAGCAGGAAGTCGGAAAATGCCAAGACTCATAAACTAATCCTTGAATTTGAAAAAAAACATGTATTTACGACAAAAGTTTGACCGAATACAAATACACCCATAAGAAGGATGACAAAAGTTTGACCGAATACAAAGACACCAATAAGAAGGATGGCTTCTGGAAACAGATAGCTTCTCGTTTAGATATCTCTGGTGAGTACTAATGAGACATGCAGGCATACATGTACATATAATGAACATTACGTTGTGTAATATATTGTGTATCTATATCATAATACTATAAGGCGGCTCGCTAAAGTGCCATTTGGGGGTCGTGTTTCGTCTCGAAATTTTGCACGGTTGCATGTGATATGTTATCCTGATGCAACGTCATGTTTATTTTCGGAAATTTACTTCAGCGGAGCAGTAATGAGGGATTTTTAATCGGACACGGTCAATTCTCCTTACCACTCACGGAAGCCAAGCCATTGCTGTTTAGTTATGCAGGGGATTGATGAATCACCTGCACTCCCTGTGGGGTGACTAACACTACCTGTTGAACGGCTGGCTGTAGGGGGATGATTGGAACAGCCTGTACACGTGTTGACCTGCTGAACCAAGGTTAATGTTATTTTCAATCCACGATTGTAGGTCACCTGATCTTCGAGATTTCGCGGGGAAAGAAATTGTAAACAAACGCATGTGTGCAGTTCAAATGTAAACAAAAATGTATTTTGATACTTTTGGTTGCTGGACTTGGGTTTTCCCGCAGTAATTTCCTTCAGCGGAGCAGTAATGAGGGATTTTTAATCGGACACTGTCAATACTCCTTACCACTCACAGAAGCCAAGTCATTGCTGTTTAGTTATGCAGGGGCTTAATCAATTACCTGCACTCCCTGTGGGGTGGCCAACATTACCTGCTGAACAGCTGGCTGTAGGGGGATGATTGGAACAGCCTGTACCTGTTGACCAGCTGAACTAAGGTTAATGTTATTTTCAATCCACGATTGCAGGTCACCTGATCTTCGAGATTTCGCGGGGAAAGAAATTGTAAACAAAAATATGTGTCCAGTTCAAATGTAAACAAAAATGTATTTTTGGTACTTTTGGTTGCTTGACTTGGGTTTTCCCGCAGTAAGGAGCTGGGGTCAAATTGGTGGTCTATTGTCTATGGGTGCTGTGTTAGCCAGAGCTAGCCCTTGATTATGAAGGGATTTTCAAATGAAGGTTACCATGGTCTGTTTATGTGCTCACCACAGCTTTCAATACTTGATTGGTGTATCTGAAGAGGCACTCTGAACTTGGCATGGCCTTATCAAGGAGCTGCTCACGGTGCTGAACTTCTAGCTTGCCTGTCGAGTAAGTGCCTTGCCCGAGACCTTGCTGCATGTAGGAGGAGCACGCGTTTTAAAGTTATATAGTGATAGTGCAATTGGTTTTAGCCATTTGGAGACCGACATGTGAAGGCCTATCTGGGTACTCCTTCTTCTCCGTATAAAAACGCGCATATTGCTGACTAAGGAACGAGGCATTGCCTCATCATCTCTATCGGACCAACTAATATACTTTTATATGCACGCATACAGCACGCCACAGCTAGGTCCGAGTTTGTGGAAAAATGGTTGGTTTAATTTGTCTCTTCGATATGGCTCCTTTGATATTGCATTAGATTTCCATTGCAATTCAATCTATTCAAGGTATAGCCCATTTGAACCTGCCTGCGCCACGGGTACAATGCTAGTATGTATATATTGCGGCACCCTGTATAACATTACTACTTTAGTACGCAGTAACAAATATAGGTGTCTCCACCACTATACTACATTACAGTGTTGTGTTGTTAGTTACATTCTCCCACTTACGTTACAAATATCACATTGGCGACGATGATTTTCAAAAAAAGGACCGTGCAAATAGTTTGCTTAGATTGTCAAGAACAATTTGAAGCTGAAATTTCGTAATTACGAACATTGTTTAGTGTGGATGTCGACAGATTAAATTCGAGTGGCAAGACCACGTTTGTGAAAGAACAGATTCCTTTGTTGTCTTCAGAGCATCCATTGGACACTGAAAGACTTGTTTGAGCAATCTGGCTTTCTTAGGACTAGATCCTGGTTGATTATGCACTGCATAAATCATCATAATTATTGGAAAACGGAGTAAGAGTCTTTGTTTTCCGACGTAAGTGTGTAGAAAAGAGAATTGTGAAGAAACTGTTTGTCCGAGAATAGAAAACTATCCGGAAACTGTACACCATGGCTGGTGCACATGCGTACATTGGGGCCGTAGGTGCCTTCAATCACTCAAAAGAGACCTTTGATGCGTATGCAGAGAGATTGGATATGTTTTTCTTAGCCAACAATATAATAGAACTGCCTGGTAAGACTGAGAATCAAATAGCAGCTAGAGCTGCGGTTGTGCAAAGGAAAAAGGCAATATTCCTTAGCGAAGTTGGGCCCGAGTTCTATGCTGTACTCCGGAACCTTGTGGCTCCAGGAAAACCGAGCGACATGGAACCTGCAGAGATTTTCAACCAGCTGAGAGCACATTACAATCCGCCTCCACTCGAGATTTCTGAAAAGCAGAAATCTGGAGAGTCTGTGAATGACTATGTGTTGGCCCTCAGGAAACTTTCTATTTATTGTTATTTCGGGAACTACCTGAATCGGGCTCTAAGGGACAAGTTCGTGTGTGGTCTACAAGATACGAGAATTCAGAAGTTGTTGAAAACGGCTGATTTGACTTTCGCACGTGCTACGCAAATAGCTGTTGCTATGGAGATGTCGAGCAAGCAAGCAAAGGAGATGCGGCCTGGCAGCGGTGGCAGTAGTACCGGCACTGTCAGCAAAGTTCAAAAGTTTGGTGGATCATCGCGAACCAGTTGTTCTGGTGATAGTTCCGGTGGTCGTGGGAAGTCTCGTGTCATCGCATGTTTTCGGTGTGGCAAAGACCATCTAGCGACAAACTGTCCTCACATGGATGTTATGTGTAGGAAGTGCGAAAGATCTGGACACTTTGCAAAATACTGCAAGTCAAAAGCAGTAACTCAAAGTGCCAGCAGCAGTCGATATGAAAAGAACAGTTCAAGGAACTTTTCAAAAAAGAAAACTGGTGGGTCCAAAATAATAATGGTTTCGCTGAAGATTCTGGCGATTATCTCGGTATATATGGCATTGTTTCTGCCGTGGAAAACGAGAAGACTAAGTGCTACAGTGTTGAGGTTGGCATGAACAATGAACTGTGTAAATTGCAAGTTGATACTGCTGCTGATTACTCTGTGATGAGTAAAGATTACTACTTGGCAAATTTTGCCGAGGTACAACTGGAAAATTCCAATGTCAAGTTGAAATCCTACACTGGTGATGTCATCAAAGTTTGTGGTCAGTTTGCCACCGAGGTTGTTTTTAAGGGTCTGAGGGCTAGTTTGCCCATGGTTGTAGTTGACCACCCAGGCAAGCCTACATTGTTAGGTCGGAACTGGCTTAAGGTACTCAAGTTAGACTGGGGTGAAATGTTTGCGGTTGACAAGGCACCAGTTAACACTGAGTGTGAGAGTAAGTCAGGTAATACTGAGGGTATTAGTGCAAGTGCCAAAGACAGGTTAGATTTGTTGTTGAGGCAGCACAGTCATCTTTTATCTTAGTTATAATGGCATGACAGGTTTCAAAGCCCACATTCGCATGAAAGCGGATGCAAAGCCAGTGTTTTATGATGCCAGACGGGTTCCCTATGCTATCAAAGATAGGGTTGAAACAGAGTTAGATAAGCTTGAGAAAAATCGGGTACTTGAGAAAATTGACCATTCTGAGTGGGCCAGTCCCATTGTTGTTGTCCCCAAGGCGGACAAGACTGTGAGGATTTGCGGTGACTACAAAGTCACTATAAATCTGACAGTCGAAGACGAGCAAATTAGTCTTCCAACAACTCAGGACCTATTCCAAAAAATGTGTGGGTCAAAAGTTTTCACCAAACTCGACCTTTCGCATGCTTATGCTCAACTAAGTGTAGATGATGAGAGTCAGAAATATCTCACCCTCAATACCCACAAGGGTCTGTACCGGTATACCAAGTTACCATATGGTGTAAAGTCTGCATCTAAAATGTTCCAATCCAAAATGGATCAAATTCTTCAGGGCATTCCAAAGGTTGTGTGCAAGCAGGACTACATGTTGATTGGTGGAAATTACACAAATGAACATCTGATGATCTTGGCTCAGGTTTTTGCAAGGTTGCACAAGCACAATGTTCATCTTAATCTGCCAAAGTGTACGTTCATGAAGCCTAGTGTGGTGTACTTAGGTTTCACCTACAGTGGTGACGGGCTAAGGCCTCTCGAGTCTAACATTGAAGCAGTGAAGCAGGCTCCAGCTCCTGAAAATGTGTCGCAGCTGAGGTATTTTCTGGGAATGATACAATATCTATCTATCTATCTATGTATCACATTTATATAGCGCCCTTATCAGTCCTATATTGGGCCGTTCAAAGGCGCTTAACAAAAACAGAGTCTCTATAAGAAGTATATAGTCTTTGACAACAATAAACAATTCTAATGTTCGTAATGTTGTTGAAAAAAGGTGGGTCTTCAGGAGTGTCTTAAAAGTTGTGATGGAGTCCGCGTTTCGAATATTACTAGGGAGGTCATTCCAGAGTGCTGCTGCGGCACACTGGAATGTACGCTCGCCAAATCTAGACTGTGTGCGCGGGAGCACTAGCGAGATGGTATCTGCTGATCGAAGTACCCGCCGTGACTGACGGATCTCTAAAAAGTCAGACAGGTACTTGGGGCCTGTCCTCGCATGGCTTTGAAAGCTAGCAGAAGTATCTTAAAATTTACCCGACTGACAACGGGCAGCCAATGCAGTTCACGTAAGACTGGCGATATGTGGGCGAATTTCGCAGTACGCGTGATTATCCTCGCGGCGGTATTTTGGGCACGTTGCACCTTGTCAGACAAAGCCTTGGTGACACCACAGAGCAACGAGTTACAATAGTCAAGGCGTGACATAACTAGCCCATGAACCAGTGACTTGGTAGCATTCCTGGTGAGGTAACGCCTGATTTGACCAATGAGTCTTAGCTGATTGTAAGCTGACCTGCAAACACTGTTTACCTGCTGCTCCAAGGTTAAGCTAGTGTCAAACATGACACCGAGGTTGCGCACACTACTCGAAGATGTAATTTGGGTGTCACCAACTTTAAGAACCACATGGTCAATTTTCTTGAGTGAATGTGTTGATGCAAAGAGCATCAATTCGGTCTTTTCATCGTTTTTACTCAGCATATTTACATCAAACCAGGTCCCACTACTACCACTCATTCCTGCCAAATCTTGCATCAGTGTTGGCACCATTGCATGCCCTGTTAAAAAAGGATGTAGGTTGGAAATGGTCCAAAGAGTGCAAAGAAGCGTTCGAGGTTTGAAAGCAGTGTCTTACCAGTGAAAAGTTGTTAGTTCACTACGATGTAAACAGAACCGTCAAGTTAGCATGTGATGCGTCACCATATGGTGTTGGTGCTGTGTTGAGTCACATCATGGACAATGGGGAAGAAAGGCCAATTGCCTACGCTTCAAGGACGCTGAGTGCAAGTGAAAAAAACTATGCACAAATAGAGCGCGAGGCCCTCTCCATCATTTTTGGTGTAAAAAAATGCCATGATTTTCTTTATGGCCGGAAGTTCACGTTGCTTACCGACCATAAGTGTTTGGTGGTCATACTTGGCCCAAAAACGGGTGTTCCAACTATGGCAGCTGCCAGAATGCAACGTTGGGCACTCGTACTCTCTGCCTATGAATACGACATAGAGTATCGTCAAGGCACAGCGCATGCTAACTGCGACGCGTTATCGAGATTACCATGTCCCCAGATGTGTAAAGAAGGGACTGAAGGAAGATTGTATAATGTTCAGATGGTTGATGAAGGGTTTCCTATACTTGCTGACGACATAGAGTGAGAGACAAAACATCATCCAATCTTGAGCAAAGTGTATCATCTTGTAATGACAGGTTGGCCTGAGAAGTGTCACCAAGATTACCTCATGTCATTCTTTTTGAAACGAAATGAGCTGTCATGTGAAATGGGGTGCCTCATGTGGGGGCACCGAGTTATTATCCCTCCAAAGTTTAGGGAGCAGTTGCTGGATGAACTCCATTCGGAGCATCCTGGTGTTTGTAGCATGAAAGGGTTGGCCAGGGCCTATGTTTGGTGGCCAAACATTGATAACGAAATTGAGTCAAAAGTAAAATGTTGTAGTGTGTGTCAAAGTGTTAGACAAGCACCAGCAAGGTTGCCATTGCATCCATGGAAATGGCCAACTAGACCATTCCAAAGAGTTCACGTAGATTTTTATGAAGAAAGCAGCAAGTTCTATCTGATATTAGTGGATAGTCATTCCAAGTGGGTAGGTGTAAAACTGATGCATAGTACCACGGCTGACAAAACGATTGACGAGCTCAGGCTCATTTTTGCTGAGCATGGCCTTCCAGAGGAACTAGTGTCTGATAATGGGCCGCAGTTTATTTCAAGTGAGTTTGCTCAGTTCATGACCAGAAATGGCGTTAAGCATACTCCAGTGGCTCCGTACATCCTGCATCAAATGGTGCAGCAGAAAGGTCGGTAAGATTGGTAAAGGAAGCCTTTACTAAGCAAGTGTTGGAACTGACCGCTCGATTAAACACCGCATAGCCGATTTCCTGTTTAGGTATAGGTGTACTCCAATAGTACTAATGGGGTAACTCCAGCTGAACTGATGACTAAGAGGTTGTTTAGAACTAGGTTGAGTTTAGTCAAACCAGATCTTTCTGGTAAGGTTGAGAAAAGACAAGAAGGTCAGAAACTGCAGCATGATAAATCCAAGGTTGAGAGGGTTTTTGCAGTCAATGACATGGTTCGAGTTCGAAATACCAGGACCATGTTGAAAACTGAGAAATGGCAGCAAGGTGTTATTGTTGCCATAAGAGGTTCGAGGAACTATTTGGTCAATGTCGAAAGCCGTACTAGGTTGGTCCATGCCGATCATTTGATGCATGCGCATGATCTGATCGACATCTCGGAGACAAGTTTGTCTCCAACACCTGTTGCTGTTGAGACAGTGGTCCCAGATTCTTTGGATATTCCATCCGATTCCCATTCTGTTGTACCAGAGGAATCTGGTCCCACTGCCGAACCAGAAACAAGTGCCACACCCAGTGGACAAATGCTTCCAAGTCCTAAACCATTTTTAAGGAGATCTTTACGTACAGTGAAGCCAGTCCAGAGAATGGATTTGTAAAGTGGGACAAAGGTTTGCAGCTTAGCAATTTTCATTTGCATGCTTGCAATTTCTTTTTAAAAGAGAGCAGTGTAATATATTGTGTATATGTATATATTGCGACACCCTGTATAACATTACTACTTTAGTACGCAGTAACAAATATAGTTGTCTCCACCACCATACTACATTACAGTGTTGTGTTGTTAGTTACATTCTCCCACTTACGTTACAAATATCACACTTTGCAATGGCCATGAGATTGTCATACTGCCAGGGTACAGACCCGACACCTGAGACAAAGTACTTCTTGAATGCCGCGTGAACTGCCAGCCCTCCAGAGGTGGTCTTCCCTTCAGCTTTCCTAGTCTCCTCAGGATATCATCCAGGATGTCTTCATCCTCTACCTCTTCTCCCTCACCCAGTGGCCTGGTACCACTTGCTTTCACTTGTCGTTGGGGTGGAGGAACTGGGATGCCTCTCATCTGGAGCATATTGTGGTGCACACATGTTGCCTTCATCACTCCATCCACGTTTTCCGGTTGAAGAGGTATTTTCCGGTGATACAGCCTCCAACGATTTGCAAGAATGCCGAAGGCGTTCTTCGAGATTTTTCTGGCGCTGGAGAGGCGGTAGTTAAAGACCCTTTCCTGCAACGATAGGTTCTATCCTGGAAACGGGCGAACCAGATGCTCTTGGGCAGGAAAGGCTTCATCACCCACTATCACGTGTGGAACAGGAGGGATGCCCAGTTCTTCACCACCTGGGAGAACCTTGTCCTCTGGAATGTCCAGTTCTCCGTGTGCCAGTTTCTCCCCAAACGCACTGTTTTTGAAAATGCCCCCATCACTATTCGAACCAAACGAACCTATGTCGACCGCGACGAAGCAATATCGGTGGTCCACCAGAGCCAGTAAAACGACGGAAAATGTCTTCTTGTAGTTGAAGAACTTGGTTCCTGAATTCTTTGGTGCGAATATTAGGACGTGTTTCCCGTCAATGGGGTCAATGCAGTTGGGAAATTGCCATTTGGACCAGAAACCTGCTGCAATATCCTCCCATTGCTGAAGTGTGGGTTGCGGCATGAAAATAGGCTGCAGACGATTCCAAATTGCTTCACACGTCTCATTCACGATTCGCGAAACCGTCTTGATTCCAACTCTGAAGCTGAATGAGATTGTGATGTACGAGTCGCCTGTTGCCAAGAACCTGCAGAGAAAAGCAAGAAAAATTGTAATAAATGTTCTTACTTTCAGAGAAAGAAGCAAAACAAAGCAATCTGCGGAGTAACAGGAACGCAAACCAAACGAATAGTGGCCAAGTGGTCGTCTATTCCATACAAATTTGGTGGGATAATGGAATTTCTGATTCCATTTCTGCAGGAGAGAACGTAAGCAATCTATCTATTTTTTTTTAAATCTGTCAATACTGTACTTAGAAAATGCTGTTGAAGTGTTCATTACATGGAACAGCGCCAAGCGCACAAGCAATCCTAACTGAAAATGATACTTTTTTCCAGAACTGCGTCTAACATATCAAGCCAAGACCAAGATTATACGCGTGGTGACCGTAGGCCTATTGGAGATCAAGATGAAGAAGACTATTCATGTATGTCACGTGACACCGGAAAGGAGGCTGAATCATCGGACGAGGGGATAACAGCTCTACCCCTGTTGAAGCTAAAACCCACTGATGAACATTTTGATAAACCAACCAGTTCAATTGCATCGAAACCCGGCCAGAAGCGGAAGAATGCCAAAACGACTCTAGTGTTTGAGGAAGCCATGACTGACTTCCTGCAATTAAAAACGAAGAAAGCTCTTGTACGCAAACAAATTGAACTCGATACTGCCCCTGTAGAAAAGGAAACAGATACTGATATTTTTATGCGATCTATGTCATCCACCATCAATAAGCTCCCATCACTCGCACAATCTGAATTGAAATTCAAGATTCATGGCATGGTTCATGAATTGGAAATGAAGTATATGTATGCAAATGCCTCACAAAGTCCATCTGAACGCTGGGATATCGGAATTGATGATACTGTCAGGTTTTCCAGCAATGTATCAGATACCAGGCCTCCAAGTTACAGTACTAGTAATTTTCTTCGTCAGTCTCTCTCTACTGCTGGTTTTAATAGTGGCATTGATTTTGATGACGATTATTTGTCTTTGCCATCAATCATTCCGACTAGAAAGTAGCAAAATATGGAATCCATCATTTCATTAATAGTTTGGGCCTAGTATAGAAGTACAATTATTATAGGTTATTATAGGTTACCTTAGACAAATAGATAGTTGTTCTTCTGTACCAATGGGCTTGCGGAAGTATGTTGTTAATTTTCTTATATCATCTCTGATGAGGTCATGGAGATCATGGAATTGGGCTGTTGTCATACAGAAATATTGGAAGAATTTATCTTCATAGCTCAAGAGGGTCTTTATGAGGTGGTAGTACTCCCCGTATTTTTCCCGGTCCATCCAAAGATCGTGAACCCAGTAATCGTGTCTCCTTTTTCGCTTCTGGCGCCTATGAAAGGCGTAGAGAAGCAAAATCTCTTCGGTATCTGATTCGCTAGAGTCCGTCGCCATTGCTGTGGAAAGGGATCAAGGAAGGCATGCAGACCAATGGACATAGTGTTACGCCCGTATTACGCAACGCGTTACATATGCCCAGTGCGCTGCATGATAACGCACGTAATAACGCACCCAGTGGACACGGGCCGTCCATCAAAATGGCTTCGCCGTGTCCAAGGCGGATACCGCGGTGACGTCACGGCTTTTCGAAGATGGCGCTTCATATTGTAAACAAACTCGATCCACGGCCAAGGGAAAATCAAGTCATCAAAGAAAGTTAGATTTTTCGCATCAAATCAGAGTTATTATTACTTTTCTGCTGTGAAATAAGTCTTCAGACAATAAGTTATCATTTGAATAATGAAAAGTGCTGTTTTGATGGGGAAAAATAGGGTTTTTCAAACCAAATAGCCGGGCACCAATCTTTCAAAATTAGCGATAGTTTCAAAACAGTCTCCGAGATATGGGGCAATCTCTTCATTATCATAATGGGATTTGGAGGCATACTTACATATTTTACAAGTTCGAGACCTGTAGGACCGAAAAAACTCGCATAGATCCCAATAGATCCCCTCTATTTGTCGAGTTAGCGCCCCTGTAAGAGCATGCATTTTCGGACACTAGAACGAAATCTTCCTGCGGATATCGCGGTTTCGGTGATGATTTAAGGACAAATTGACTGTTCTTAGAGTTGTATAAGACAGAAATGAGTTCATACTTCATGAAAACATTATTATATGGGTGGGCTTCTCAGTCAAAACAATAACAAACTCAACTGCATCTCTACCGTGTATCGCGTAGTGCATTGCCTAGTGTATTTCGTAGTGTATTTTAGCGGAGACATTATTTCCGCCCTTTGGCCACGCCAAACGTCTTTTTTATTCGTGGAAGTTAATATGCTCTGTAAATTTAATATTACACAGGAAGAATCCATGCTAAGTATTGCAATATTTCATGCCTATTGGTGTTTTTGTGTACAGGAGCGCACCCGACAGTGAAACGTGGAGATGTGTTCAGTGCTGATGCTGTCAGTAGACTGAATCTGATTGGCCATAGCGATCAGTAGTATGGGATGTGATCACGTGATGTGACGTCACCGCGGTATCCTCCTTGCGCCGTGTCTCAGTTTTATGGCTACGTGTTGGCCCCACGTGAGAAGCCTCGAAAATCACCGCTCCACTGAACTGGTTTCTGTCTATTTAGCGCCGTTATCAAATCTTCAATTGACGAGACCCATTTTTCGCTCTGCGCGCAGGCATCAAGCACGGGCGCTTTGTCGGGTTCGTTTAAATCTGCCAGCGCTATATGGCAAGTACACCTCTTAACGTTGATCTCGACCAAGAATGTGCGTAGTAGACCTCCGCGATGCCACATTCGTATGCAAAAGGCGACATCGTGAAATCGAGCGGCTTCGCCAAAGGAATCCTAAAATTCGAACTAGTGTTGGGCCGACTTCCCCTTTGTACGGGCGTATTTGAGGGGCACACGATATACGTATCTTGTTCTTGCTCCTCCATTTGGTCAGGATTAAAGTCAGCTATCCTTGAAATATTCTTAGTAAATGGTAGGCGCCTAGTAGCTATTGTCTCAGTTAGATTTTGACATAAGGGCTCTTTCGCAAATAAGTTGGGCCACACGATCGCCGTGTCAAATACGAAATTCGTTTTTCGGATGATGATTGAATAGCAAAACACCCAAATTGCCTCTAAAATCGGAATCGATTAGACCTGCGCCTACGGCTATCATATAGTTTAAGGCTAGACCTGAGCGAGGCGCGATTCGACCATAGCACGCTCTTGGAAGAACGAGTTGTAAATCTGTGCAGGCAAGTTGCGAGCAACCGGCCAAAATCGTGAAGTCATGGGCGATAGCCAGGTCAAAACCCACTGAATGTGCCGTCGCTCTTTCCGGGGCAGAAGCTAAGTCACTCAATTTGTGAAAAATGAGTGTTTCGGCTTCATCATCATCATTGTTTTCATCCACAATCTTTGGTCTATAGAATAAAGTTGGTCGTTTGACATGATGACGAAATGTGCACTAACAAAATCAGTCGTATTGAAAGCAACAATCGGCGGTGCCAACGCGTTGGTTTAATTCTATCGTGTCACATCATGGTTAAGAGAAAAACCACCACAGCAAACATCATTTTGCTCATAATAGCCTTGTGACGAGAATATGCTGGGCCTACTCGAATGATTTTCTCCTCAAAGTAGAACAAGTTTGCTATTGAAAAACAAATTACTGATACGAGCAATCTAATGAGAGGTAGGTTACTAGCGCAATGTGAAATTGAATTGCCTTCTTTACCCTTGTCCTAGTGCCAAGTTGACACGACAAATTGTGCACGAGCAAAGTCACCCATTACAAACGATCGTGTCACATCTAGGTTAGAAGAAAAACTAGGATAACAAGCATTCAATTTCTTCGTAATATCATTGTGACGACGAAATGCTACAGGAAAAAAAGAAGATACTTAGGCCCACAATATCTTCCCATTGTTATTTCGTGTACGAGATGTAAGACCAACTCATTATCTGATTGCAGAACTAAATACCCTGAATTGCTTTGCAAAGTTTACTTAGTTGGTGAGTTCAAGATCACTTTGATAAAATACAGCCGTTAGTTAGTATGTCAATGAGCCAAATCAAGCTCTTGTTTAAATGATTTTTTGGCGTCATTTCAAAAAGGTAGAATATACTAGTGAGAGGCTGGTTTACCGGCATGTTAAATTAGGCCTTTTTCCAGCCGTTCTTGGAGCGATAACAATTGTATTTGTTCTAGCAACAACGAAAACACTCTTATGAACTTATTCTCTTGGCATCATTTCTAATACACACAATATAATGAGAGCTATTGAGTGACTGAAAGGTGAAGTTAAAGTGCCTAATTGTTTTATAATGAATCCCGAACAGGAAAAAAGTCATTTTCGCACGTACTGGCTGTTATTTTGGCCGAGTTATATCTAATCTGAGCTTGGATCAGTGATGAAATATTAAGCGCCCTATACAATCAGTGGGAGACTGTTCTTGAGAATAATTTCAAAAGTGCCTGGAAGTGCCTTGATCAGTTCGAAGGGCTTTAGGTCAAGGATTTTATTTGTAAATCAATTCGAAAATCTTCTATTATGGTCTCGTGACTCCTTGCGTGGCAAACTACACTCCTAGCCTCCATTATTGGTCAAAAGTGGAATATTTCAACCTTTATTAAGAGCTGTGAGGGCAAAACTTCCCCATTTCGCATGTGGGGGCAACTTACGCACACACATTTTGCTGAGAAGCAATCGGGATAAAAGGTAGGCCTTATAACTGTTATTTTTCCGTTTAGTTAGCAGCTCGGCTAAAAGTCTTCAGAAACAGACTTAGTAACATCCATCCATTATTTTCTCTTTCAGATGGACGGCTTATAGACAAGCGCCCCAAAGCCGAGAAACATTATGTCATCGTGAATCAAGGTAGGGCCTTCATTTTTATAGTTCTGTCGGCTCAGTATGATTTTGATTCAACACTATTAATCATTCTTCCTTTGGGAAATGAAATAACATGCGACCCCATATTTCTCTTCCTGCGCCATGCATATATAAACAGCCCTTGCTGCCCGCCCGATTAAAAGGTAACATCCGTCCATTATTTTCTCTTTCAGAGGGATGGCTCATACACAAGTGCCCCAAAGCCGAGAAACATTATGTTATCGTGAATCAAGGTAGGGCCTTCATTTTTATAGTTCTGTCGGCTCAGTATGATTTTGATATAACAATAATAATCATCTCTCCTTTGGGAAATGAAATAACATGCGACCCCATATTTCTCTTCCAACGCCATGCAGATACAAACAGTCTTGCTGCCCGCCCGATTAAAAGGTAAGCCTATGTGTTTACTCGCATGGACACACAAAAAAAACTGTCTCTACTAAACGAAAGGCTTTTATTTGTTTTTCAACTCATCATATCCTTTCTATTTAATTTTCCAGAATAACATCTCAACAAAATAGACAAGCGCTAAGGCTGATTATTTATACAATGGGTGAGGTCAAATATCAAAGTTAACCCTGACACCAAAGTTAACTCTAAGTTAACTCCAGAAATGAAGTTAACCTGAACCCTTAACTCTGACTTCAGGTTAACTCCAAGTCAACTCAGGGTTAACTCAGAGTTAACCCTGATTTAACTCGGGAGTTAACCCAGAGTTAACTCAGGGAATGGATTCAGTGAATCTCTCAGAGATTCAGTGTGCTGTATTGTATGTACAGGACACAGTACATGTAGCCTGTAGACACACATTTGTTCATATTGCATGTGATACTGCAGTGGTTTCAATCAAAATGGAAAAAGGGAAAAGGCCTGGGAAGCGATTCACTTGGAGTACAGAGAGAAGGATTGAGACTTTGGATTACCTAATTGATAATCACGAAAGATATCTAAGGGCCAAGCGGAGCAATCTTCTGAATGAATTCTTTGCATCAGTAGCTGATGCAATTGGAGCCCCAGAGGGGAAGACCGTGGAGGACATGTGCAAAAATCTTACAAAAGACTCTTCAAAAATCTCTTCAAAAAACAGGGACATCTGGAGCAGGAACTGATGACCTCTCTCCTGGACTTCAGTTGAAAGACTCTCGTGAGTTATTCGAGAAATTTGATGCATATTACCAATTTTATTTTCCTAAAGGAGGTTCTGCTCGACCAGCTGTTGTCGTCACACGAACTGGAATACGAAGGCCTGTTGCCAGTTACAGCCAGGCAAGGCCCCCAACACCTGTGGATACGACTGATGATACGGATAACTTCCCGGACCTGGGGGACGATTACGCAGCACCTCCCCTGTTTGAGTCCACTCGATCCAGTACTCCATCCCCATTAACTATCATGTCAGGACCGATTCCATCATTTCCCCAGTCAGGAAACGTACAGACCGGTACAAGTTCAGGGAATAAGCGTTCACGTTCTGTCTCCCCAAGTCCGCTCACACCTTCTTGCCCTCCAGACTATGGAAAGAAAGCCAGTGGGAAAGATACATATTATATGAGTACGTCTGTTGGTTTCCAAGAGAAAGAGGTGGCAGTTTTTGGTGAAATAAGGGATGTTCTCGAGGAACTGGTCCAGGAGATAAGAATTCTCAGAGGTGTCATCTTAGCTGATAGACAATTGGAGCTAGTTGAACCTTTCAGTGCGGAACCGAGTGATGATTAACTGAAAACAAACTAATTCATGTTTGAGACTAATTCAATTATTTTGGACAATTTATAGACATATCTGCAGAGTGCTTTCTCGAAATTACCACAGTTTGCAAAAAGTAACAGTACCACTCAATTTTGCGTGGAAGACAACAAGTTTGAAGCATCATTTAGCGATGCTGTTGACTAAAACAGGATATATATATATAGACATGTATCAATGATTCTTGTGAGGACTTCAAGTTGAGAGTTATAATTGCTATTTGTGTTATTACTAAACGGCCGGAGTATCTGCCGTTCAAACATTTTATTTTGTTTCAATAGTTCACTGGTAATCCTCCTGAAAACTGTCTCTTGTTTGGCAGTCCTTGAAATTTGGCAATTTCAAAATGTTTCAGTTTGTTATTTAGGAAGTTTTTGATTAAAAGTTCGATATCATTTTACCATCGACTTTCTTTCGAATGACAGGAGATTGAAGAATTTTTTCAACTTAGCCACTGGTATTAATGCTGAAATATATACATGGTTCGTCCAGTCATGGAAAACCTGGAAAAGTCCTTGAAAACGACGAAAAAAAAAAAATCAAACAACCAACCCACGGTTGTTTTCTTACATCGAAAAGTTGGTGTACAAATAATGCAGGACACATGTTGCCACAATGCACTTCAATGCAAAGACTGGACCATACTTTGCAGGGTACCTGTTATCTTTCACTTGATTTATCCTCCATTTTAGTTCCGTGCAGCCGATAGATCGCTCCACTATTTGACGGAGTCTCGTACATCAGTTGTTGAATTGCAACTGGTGCTGGTTAAGGTTGTTGCCAGTGAACGGAATGAGGACAGATCTGTGTAAGTCCCTGTAGGCAGCATCCCCGAGTACCGCATATTGCCTAGGCAGTCCATCCAGAAAATCAGAAAGTTCCTGAGACCACTCGGCTGCGGTCTTGTCATGTGTCGATCCAGGTATTCCACTTATTATGTGTCGGACCCTAACAAATCGATCCACGATGTATTGCACATTAATCGAATCGCAACACTTTCCTGGTCGACCACAATAGTAAGCGTTGCCAGCATGGTCAGGTCTCTGGTTTTTAATGATAACTCCATCAATAAACAGAATGATTTGTCTCTCTACGCCATTAGTATCCACCAAAGTCTGGGCAATTGTTAAAATTCCTCTTGCTCTGGGAAGGAAACATGCTCACCAGCTATATCAAGGAAGAAATATGCTACTTCTTTCTCATGCAGTATGGCAGTGGACTTGGCATACCCTACTGCATAACCAACTTGTCTGTGGAATCCTCCAGAGGCTAGCATATGCAAAAATGTTTTAATCCTTTTCTCGGAGGTACTCACTCAAATTTCCTCATTTCCTTGATGGTGGTCTGCTCTCCAGCGATGAAAATTATCCACAAGGTGGTCAAACTGTTCTTGATTTAGCCGCATGTGTCGCTCAATAGGCTCACCACTGTAGGCAGGTCTTCTGATAAAGTTTTCCCTTCTTCTTTCTGCAACATGCTGAAATACTGGTAGAGCAAACATGGCTACCTTCTTAACTTTGATATTTGACCACCTTCTCCCTTGACTCAAAGTTAACACCTAGAGGTTAACTCAAAATGTACAGGAGCAGTAATGTATTTTCCTTAACTCTGGAAGATTTCCTCAGGTCAAGTTAACCCTGGGGTTAAAAAAGTGTTAACTTCTGAGTTTACCCATAGTTAACTTCAAGTTAACCATGAGTTAACTATGGGTTAACTAAAGTCTCGCTGGGAGGTCAAATGCAGGGGTTATCTCGGGGTTACCATAACTATTAGTTAAACCCTGGAGTTAACTTGAGTTAACTTTGATATTTAACCTCACCCAATGTGACAAGGACACGCTGTACTTAGCCTG
Organism: Lineus longissimus; assembly: GCF_910592395.1. Classification (NCBI taxonomy): domain Eukaryota; kingdom Metazoa; phylum Nemertea; class Pilidiophora; order Heteronemertea; family Lineidae; genus Lineus; species Lineus longissimus. Next base: position 4,492,905 of record NC_088321.1, read on the forward strand.
TCTCATTACATCAATTCCTGATCATGTGAAGTAAAAAGCAAAGAGCACGTCATTGGAACAAAAGCGTGTGATACATAATCGTAAGCGATATTCTCTGACAGCAAACTACGTCAACCCTCGTTTTTCTCTTTCCAGACAGCTCGACCTGATGTTTTCACAAAATCATTCAACGGATGAAGCATGAGTGTACAGGAATATTCTAAAGGGAATTACATGTAGGAGTATTTGTAAGTACATATATATTCATTCATAAAAAGTATAACAACAGCAACTGCACGTGAACGCGGTACAATACTTAGTTCCAAAAAACAGGTTATATTTCACTTTGACCTTATAGGGCCTTCATTTTTAGCTCAGCTGACAAAGTCAGCGGAGCTAGTCAAATAGCTATTCGATTGGTGTTCGTCCTTCCATCCTTCCACCCATTCTTCCATCTAGCCATCTGTAGACAAAGTTGGGCATTTTGTAATCGTACAACCGAGGCACTTCAAATCTAGTATTGCTTATAAACACTGCAGAAAATGTTGCTTACGGAAAAAGGTTTGGGCGATTCGACTCAATTTTAGCTCCCCAGGGGGCAAAATGCGTAAATGAAAAAACAATTTTTTGACGCTCTATAGCAGCAGATAAAAGCTTGAAATAAAGATGAAAAGGTCTTCATGATACAGAAGTTTTGATATAAAATAGATTAGTGTCGATTTATATCACCAGTTGGCGGTAGCATTTTGTATCCTTGTGCTGTACAACCCAGCCTGGACATACCACAGTTGTCTATGGAGAAGTCTCATCCTCTCTGACACTTCTTTTCTGTAAAGCTGCCGATACAACATACTGAACTAGGGATATCTTCCGTTGCCTCCTGTAATATTTACATACCATGGCTGATTAGTTCAATCATGTTTCATCCAGCTGGCAGCTCTGCATTGGAAATTTTAGTGGTATAACGTGTTCTCTTGACCTTCAAACAGTAGTATAAAGCCGATATTTACTACTTTACACCCTCAGTCCTATGTTATTAGGTCATCCAGCTGAGCGCCAGGCCCTTGGGCCTCTTGTTGAAAAATATTTCAAGACAGTAAAAGCGCTTATGTTACACGAGGTTTTACTGACATTTCCTACTGAGTTAGTAAAAAAATACACATTACTTTACATGATCGTAAGCGATATTCTCTGACAGCAAACTAACGTCAACCCTCGTTTTTCTCTTTCCAGACAGCTCGACCTGATGTTTTCTCATACACATACAGTATAGCCTCAATATATCATTCAACGTTTGGAGCGTGACTGTGTACTACAACTGTTTCATTTACTAGTGTTTATGACTTCAGGAATTCTAAAGGGAATTACATGTAAGACTGAGTATTTGTGAGTACAGTATATAATCATTCATAAAAAGTATATACAACAACAACAGTATGCCCGTGCACGCGCTAGAAAAACTTAAGTTTCTTCCATAACCCCCATAAAGCTCAATTCAATCAAAATTAACGTATTTAAGGTGCCAGACTCCACAAAATGTGATCAACGACACCTTACATATTGTAGCGAGCAAAGAGGTAGGATTTTAGATGCCCTACGAAGACAGGGGTGTTAATGATTTGTCTTAAATTGAGTGGTAATTTGTTCCACAACCTAGGTGCAATATAAGAAAAAGCCCTGTCTCCATAAGTCACCAGCCTACCTCTTGGCTGCACCAAAAGCAAACCATCAGAAGATCGTTGCTGAACCTGCAAAAGGTCCCGAAGATACACTGGAGCGGTTCCCCTGATGCTCTTGTGACATAACATGAGTTATTTGAACTCAATGCGCTCCGGAACTCGCAACCAGTGTAAATCATTCAGAACAGGTGTGATATGATCTGACCTGGCCAGACCACTGATAACTCGAGCAGCACAATTTTGTACCCTCTGCAGTTTAGCAGTGGTCAGGGTAGGCAGACCAGCTAGAAGGGAGTTAAGATAATCAAGCCTGGAGGTAACGAATGCATGGACATTTCATTTGGTTAGAAATTTACGAATTAACCCAACCTTGTGGAGATGAAAAAAGGCATTTTTACAGATGGAATTGACATGTCAAACCATTGACAGATGTTGGTCGAAAATTGCCCCTATGTTTCTGGCATGAGACACGGCGCAAATGTTGTGCTCCCCAATTTTGACTAACTGGGGGTCAAATCCTCAGGCTTGATAATCAGATGAAGTAATGAGAAACTCAGTTTTGTCATCGTTAAGCTTGAGGAAGTTCTGTGCTATCCATTTGCGGAGATCGGCTATACAGGCCTCAAGCTTAGCGATGCCAATCTGAGTCTCATCCCGTTTGAAATAAATGTATAGCTGAAAATCGTCGGCATAAAAGTGCACCTCTAAACCATGCCTTCTAATGAGGTCACCCAGGGGGCCCATGTAGATCGTGAGCAGGGGGCCCATGTAGATCGTGAATAACAGGGGCCCGAGAACAGAGACTTGCAGGACTCCTGTAGTGAGCTGATGTTGTTTAGATGCTTCACCACCCACCACTACACTCTGACATCGATTCTCAAGGTAACTCTCAAGCCACCTTAGGACTGTACCCTCTATACCAACTCTGTCCTTAAGTCGCTGCAAAAGAACGGCATGGTTCACCGTGTCAAATACCGCTGACAAGTCTAATAGTACGAGACCAACCATCTGCTTACGATCGACTGCCAAAAGAAGATACCTTGAGAAGAGCCGTCTCAGTGCTATGGTCAGCCCTGTAGGCAGACTGCATCTTTTCATAAAGATCGGCATCCGACAGGTGGGCCTGCAGCTCCTTTGCAACAACACGTTCGACCAATTTCGACAAAAAGGAAAGATTAGAGACAGGTCGATAGTTCTTTAAGTCGTCCTTATCCAAAGAAGGTTTCTTGAGAAGTGGGGTTACATTAGCACTTTTCAGACTGTCTGGTACTGTGCCAGTAGCGAGCGACGAGTTCACAATGTCACATAGTATTGGGACCAAACTATCCAGAACAGGAACTTCCTTTAACAAGGTGGTAGGAATCGGATCTAAGTTACATGATTTGGTAGGAGATCTCTCGATAAGCTTACGTAGTTCTGTAGCTGTAATAAACTGGGCGGAAAGTCGCTAGTCTCGTCGGAGATGAACAGAAAGTGTCATCCACGGGGTCACCCATTGAATCTCGAAGCTCATCAAGGTAAACATTAATGTTCATCACTTTGGTGTGAAAGAAGTGTGCAAAACGATTTGCTAGCAATTGCGAGGAACCCGGGGTATTGCTAGGTAGAATGGCTAGGTAGAATGGCTAGGTAGAATGGCTAGGTAGAATGGGACTTTTCGACGCACGAACAATTGTTTAGACTTAACGGGGGCATGTTTGTCTAAGAGTGAACCAAGTGTGTCATTGTATTGTTGCACCAAACTCGAAGTGTCTGTACTACTTCGCCTTGCATGCACAGATTCGGCAACATCTTCCCCAAAGTCAGAGGTGTTTATCGATTAATCTTGCGAATATTGGTCACACTTTGCTCACGAGTCTGCGAAATCGGACAACTCAGACAGAACAACACTGGAGCATGATCAGACATAGCAATAGGACCGACTGAGAGATCCTGAATAATGTGTCTCTCTGATTTCCATGTTATAAGATGATCAAGGGTATTGCCCTTTATATGTGTGGGTTCCGTGACGTGCAGGGGGAGATTGTGCCGATCGAGCAGTTCTAAATACCGTTTGGCCTCCGCGTCGCTTTGGATCATTCACATGAATGTTCATATCCCCAAGAAAAAGAAGAAGACGTGCAGTGGATGAATAAGCCTCACAGAAGTCCGCAAACTCATCACAGAACGTCGAGAATGAGATTCTCCTCTTCTTGTTTGATTTAAGCCGATACAGAATGGCCAGCTTGAAATGACCAACATCAGTCGTCAGATCTGCTTGAAGGGCCTCGAAGGTTGTCAGCTCCTGTGGTTTGAACAATGTTCAAGGAGTCTTTATGAACGATGGCGACACCGCCACCACGGCTTCCCCGAGGCATGTGACAGATTTTAAAACCTGGTGGAACCAAATTCCCAAGCTGTATCTTGTGTTTCTCATCGGACCCTAGCCATGTTTCCGTAACAGCAACCAAATCAAGGTCATTGTCAGTAACAAAGTCACAGAACGCTGTAGTTTTGTTGCAAACAGATTGCATGTTCACAAGACCCACTTTGATAGAACCTGGGCCAGAGGGGGTTAAATTCACTCCATGTGACTCTCCACTACTGCTGATCTAAGCAATTGTCTGATTACAAGGGGCAAAAGTTATAGGTGATGTCATTTTCACTGCTGTTTTAAATTTTACCAGAGATAGAAATACAAATTCGAAGTATTGAATCCTAAATTCAGAGGAAAACAATTAATTTAGGAAATATATAAATTTTGGTTTAGTATGTCTGCAGTTTGGCAAAATGAATATCCCAGTCACGTTGGCCATGGGCTATGCAGTCGCGATCATCCGACGTGAAAATTTTGATTGCTTCTCTAGTTGTTGGAGATGATTCAGTTTGGGGCATTTTGAGTGGAATAAACAGATGCCCATCAACCATATCCCGACCAGGGCCCGGTTGCTCAATCAGCGTTTGCATTAACGCCAGCGTTAAATCTCACCTAACGTGGCGTTAAATATTTTTGGGTTGCTCAATTAGCGTTAGGCAAAGACCGGCGTTAAATTTGGCGTTAAATTTAAAGTACCTCCTCAGCCTCAGTTAAACCCAGCGTTAGGAAATTTCTGGCGTTAGCAGCAAATCCAACATGGCCGCCAACATTGCAATCTTTCCACTTCAGCCACAAATTCAGGCAATTCGACAATATAATCGCACTTTTAATCATCTTGAGCGCTTTAATGATAAGAAACTATTTAAAAGGTATCGTTTTGAGTTGGATGGGATTGAATTTATATGTGATTTAGTGAGAGAGGACCTCGAAAGAGCAAGTGGTAGATCAATGGCCCTCACAGTGGAAATACCAGTGCTCCTTGCCTTGCGTTTGCTTCGTGGGCATTTTTGGAGGCAATAGGAGACACCCTTGGTGTAGACAAGGGATCAGTATCAAGAGCTGTGCATGATGTTAGTGCTGCGTTACACCGCCGGAGGGATGAATTTATAAAATGGCCAATCCAAGTCGAAGAGCGGCGTAAAGTACAGATGGGTTTCTACAACATCTCAGGCTTCCCAAGAGTACTCGGCTGCATAGACGGCACTCATGTGAGGATTATATGCCCAAATGCGCCACTCTTGCCAGTAGAAGCACCACCACCTCCACCACCACCACCAGCAGATGATGAATAGCAGCTACCACAGCAGGCACAGCCAATGCCAAATGCAGCACGGCCAGAGGAAGATCCACATGATGATGATCCACAGCAGCCTCAACAGCAGGGAAGGGTCCCAAACTATGAAGCGTCATTCGTTAATCGCAAGGGCTACCACAGCCTAAACATCCAGGCAGTCTCTGACCACACTGGTAAGTATTTATTACCATACCTAACCTTTATTTCTTGCAGAAATGGATGAAATAACTACGATTTTTCACCCTGAATTCTGACAAGTTTTGACAGAAGCTGCCATCTTTGTTTATGACCGAGGTGAAGGTCATGCAAGTTCATGCAGTGCTGATATAGGGGGTGCAAACTTGGTATTAATTCAATGGTTTAAAGGGGGCACTATCTGCATTTTAATGTATGTTGGGAATTTTTCTCCTAGTCAGTGATGTTATAACCACTTTGACTCCCACTTGAAATAGGATTCCTGTAGTATCTTTATTGTTGTGTAAATTTTCAGGAAAGTTCACAAACATAGTGGCAAAGTGGCCTGGAGCTACCCATGACAGCTACATTTTCCGTAACTCAGCCCTCTCCGTCCACATGGAAGCGAATAACCCAAGAGGAGAGGACGGTATGATGTTAGGAGATAGTGGCTATCCTTGCAGGCCATTCCTCATCACCCCCTACCCCAACCCTACAACACCTCGTGAGCAGCACTTTAACAAGTCCCTCTGTGGCACAAGAGTTCGCATTGAACATGCCTTTGGTGTCCTCAAACGGCGATTCCATGTGTTGCATGGCGAAGTTCGCATGCAACCTGAACGTGTGGTAAAGATTGTGTCGGCGTGCACAGTGTTGCACAATATTGCAGTCATGAGGGGAGAACGGGAGCCCCCAGAGGACGAGAGTGACAACAGTGATCTTGAGAATAACGACATTGATAGCGACAGTGATAGTGATGGTGGAGACGATTATGATGGGCCAGAAAATGGACGACCTTACAGGGATTACCTGGCAACCAAATACTTCTAAAGGTAAACTATAGGCAGCAGCTAGGTAGAGGCAATATAAAGTTAATAGACGAAGCAGCCAATTATATCGTCTCTCATATCTCACAGTATGTTAAAACCATTCCATACTTCATACTGAATCTGACATGACCAAGTGCCCTTGCTGTGTATATAATGCCCGCCGTTCACGATCAAATGTTTTGGTCAAATCTGTTGGTCAAACTTTTGTGTCAAATTTTCTAGTTCAGCCGCCCGTCGTGCACGATGGATTTATTTCATCAAATCTTTTCCAATATGGCTCCCGTGCAGTCAAGACTGATTGTGGCAGCTGTTGCATGTGCAGCCATAACTGCAATTGTTGCGAGCCCTCTACTCTTCGATCAACACATCTACAGCATTTTTTGTCCAAACCATCTTGGTACAAGCCTGCGTTTCGACCGAGTGTGCAGGTATGGTGCGAGTTGCTTGCATAAAGTGTACCTGAATTATTTCTTGGCGCATAATACTCATTATTATAACTATTAACTGTCTTTGTCGCTGTCCCGGCTCACAAAGGATCGGTACAGTATATGAATAGGCCTACCTATTTGGACAGCTCGGATAGTGAAAGACCATGCTTTAATTGTTACTAAAAACGCCAATGCGCGTCACACCTGAAAAAAACCCCATCTAATTGATGTGTTCATTGATTGATGGCCCGATAATATTGAAATGGCTACTTTGACTCAAACGGTTAATCGTACAGAAAAAATCCAATCCCGCCGCTCACGATCCAATATTTCCGAATCGTACTAAATAAATAGGACCGGTTCTATCCAAAACAATTTTTATCCTAGGAACATATTTCATCCAATTTCCCGTCGTTCATGATCAAACTTTTTGGTCAAATTAAATTTGATCGTGAACGGCGGGCATTAGTCACCTGAAGATGACCAATTTAACCCCCTAACCAATGCCTATAGTTTGCCTTTTTAAAATGCTATCTGAGTAAACTGATTAAATTCAATTAAGCCCCAGTTAGAAATTGGCAATTAATTCAGCGCAAGCTCAGTTTGAATCTTTATACCATTTCATTAATAATAAATACATGTACAATTTCATTTATAATAATGCTGTAATGTACAATGTAATGTACATGTTAATATTTTACACATTAACACAGTCCTGGCAGTCCTTAAAGTTGAAAATTCACAAATTTGTGAAGGGCCTCCTCTTCCATTTTCTCGCGTAAGTAGTCCATCTTGACCTTCATCAGTGCAATATGGGTGTTGGCTTCCTCCCGTTGCACTTTTTGGGTCTCTGCCACAGCTACCTGCGCCTCCAAAGTGGCTTGCAGCACCTTCAACTGAAGGTCGCGAATGTCTTGGCTGCTGACTTTAGAGCCTGAAAAATGACAACATATGAATCTTCGATCAGGTACACATACCATTGTCTAACATTTAGTACATTTGTGTGATACTATGGCTGTTACCTATAATTCAGTCATTTATTATTATCATATTACTTGATGTGTAATTCATTCTTTGATATCACCAAAAATCAATGAAGACTAGTCTATATTATTACCTGAACCTTGACCAAATACTAAGATATTAAGGCATAGCAATTAATCAAGTGAGAAGTAGCCTATAGAATATTGTCAGTAAAGGTTTGCAAAGCTATACCAACCTGATGCTAATCCTACCGATCCCACTTGTGACCTGGAGGATTTTGATTTCGCTGGTACCACCTTCTTAGTCTTTGTCTTCATTGTCATGACACATTTTGGGGGTGTGGGGCCAGCTGAGTACAGTTCCAAATAATCTGAAATACAGGTAGTTGGCAAGTTTAAATAGAGACAAGGTTTTATTCATTCTTGGTTAATTAATTTCGAAAATGAATGCTTGTTTTATGTCATAAAAATAATGTCATGAAACTTAGTTGGGAGTTTAGTCACAATTTTCAAGAGAATTTTTAAACCTTCATCTGGAGATCTGTAATGCAACCATGTATAGTGTATGTAGCAATTACCTGATTCATAAGTCATGCTTGTTTTGACTTCTTCAATATCGTCATTGGGATATCCAGAAGTTGGCAGACCTGAAATTCGACCAGAAAATTAGCAAGCTAGATGATTTTAGTCTGCATTAAAACAGTTGGTATTTTATCAAAATTTGTATTCTGTCACTACTTTAAAAGTCTGATACTGTAGTACAAAGAATTCAAACAGTGAATGCATCAGTTGGTCTAACTTGCCAATAAAACACAATAATTTAAATCATACCTATTTCAGCAATGACAATGGCAGAGGCTGGTACTTGCTCCTCATTCCTGGGCTTAAGTGGTGGTATGAAAACTCTCCCTGGCCCTGCTCCAATTGCTGCAGGTATTCCTGGAATGAGAGGGTTTTTTTGTAGAAATTGTAAATACTATTTAAAATGTCTACTCTTCCTTCTTCAACAATTGAACATGTTGAAGATGATTTCAGTTCTTTGCAAGTTGTCCACCTATTAATGTATTAAGAGTTGAGTATTTATAGAGATTAACTTTTCTAAAGGGTAGTTAATATTTTTCAGATGTTTTAGATCTACATGACCGACATTAAGCAGTCTCTATACTAAATAATGCTATTTTCAAAACTTCTATTTTTATATAAAAGTCGTCAGTGAAATGTGCTGACTATTCCCTTTATAAGCTTTCATTTTCACTGTATTGTAAACTGGTATTTCTGTATGTTTTTAATTAAGTGTTATACTATCTGTACTTTGATAGTTGTTTGTTATTGTATTGCACTGTAAAAAAGTTTATCTGAAATGGCACTTCATATTTTATGTGTGCCCACTGAGCATGCTCAGTTCGCATCAAGCATTTCCAGAAGCTAGAGAATGTTGCACAAATTTCCAAATGAAATCTGTATTTATTCACAGTTATGATACAAAAAAAGATGGTTCATTATAGTAAGTCTGTATTTTAGTCTGTTTATAAGATGTTGATCATTTGTTTGAACAGTGTTCTACGGGGGAAACGAGGATATTTGGTGTGGCAAGTTGGTATATTTGGTATCGTGTGATTTGGCAAGCATGGATGCGTTTTGAACATGTACATTGGCAGTGTGCCAATAATGACGTAGTTGGAGGAGTTTCCCATTTGCTGGGGATTCCCAAACAAGCAGACGAACTAGAAAACTTCTTTCTAGCTCCAAATAAAGGTTGACTTATCAAAAAAGTTGTAAAATAATGAACACATACCAGATGTGCTGGCTTGCACCCCATGATGATGTGGGTCAACAACTGTCTTCCTCTTCTTGCAAGGCATATCCAGGGGTTGAGGCTGGCCAATTGTTGTTTCAAAACCATCAACAACACCATTGAAGCTAGCATCATCTTTGAATATGTCAATGATCTTCTCTGTGATGGTATTCAATGGCGCCATACATGCCCCGCCACCAGTTTTGCCCATGTGTTGTCGACGCTGCCCATGCACCTCCTTGGCCTTGGAAACCAACGAATTCCACCTCTCCCTCACCTGGGTTGCAGTTCTGGTTGTTCCCAGGGCTGACACCTTCATTGCAATATCATCCCAGACATTCATCTTTAGGCTCTTACTGACTTCGTTACTAAACTTTGCCCTAAGCATCTCCAACTGGACCTCAACCAATTCCACAAGCAGAATGGTGACTTCTGGGGTCCAGTTGGACCCCCTTTCCCTCTTCTTTTTCATTTTTGGTGCGGATACAAAATTCTCAGTACTGGAGGCTGCCATCTTGGAAAATTTGGGAGGAACTTGATTGCATTGTGGGTAATTTCCCTAGCAACGGACTAACGCCAGCATTTAGGCAATGTTAGCTAACGCTGGCGTTAAAATGACTTTGGGCAACCCAAATTTAACGCTAAGTTAGCAAACGCCACGTTAAGGATTTAACGCTGAAAAATGCTGCTAACGCCACGTTAACATAACGCTGATTGAGCAACCGGGCCCAGGGCGATATGGTGTCATATCCCAACAGGAAATATGGCGTCGGGTATCTTTCATCCGTTTGCATGCGGGGTGAAGGCAGCAATCCATCGAAGAAGGACCCCAAACCTCGTAGGATCGTGCCGAAGTCGACAAAGGCTGCTTCATGAGCCCAAGTCCCTTCGAACGGCATTTGATCATTCCTCCCAGCCATTGGGTTGGTTGTGGACTGGAATATACTCTAGACTCGATCTTGTAAGGACAAACAATACTAGGATACAGACAATACAGTAAACCCACCTACTCCACGCGGTACTGAATAGGCTCTACTATTCCTATATGTACAAGGGCCAATGATTCGCTGGACTAAGGTCTAGGCGTCACAACTGCACTGCATGTGCCCGCCTGCGTTTCTCTTCGGCAAAGCCCATCGGTGATGTCATGCGTGTACAATGCTTTGTGAGGCCTGGGGACTGGACACAATAAACCTTGAATTGGATTCTGTAGAGCACGCATGTACTGTTTGTTGCTGAGGTTAACTGGTTTAATTGAGTAGAACGGCTAAAACCAGCCACATTTCAACATACAGGGTGACCCAGCAAATACGATTTGACATTTTCAATGAAGTCCTATCTGGGGTCCTTTCCACCTAGGCCTAATCCAGTTCATGTTCAGGGTCAAGGAATGCCATTCCATCCTCCTGATCATCATTGCCATCGGCAGGTAATTGGAGTGGTCCGTCGTCAATGTTGTCTGGACGAAAAGCCGTCTCAAAGCCATTGACGACGACCTGGACCTCCACTGCTTCCCATGCCCGACTGACAATGTTGATCACATTAACTAAGGAAATCTGGTCACAGGCACCCTGTTCATTAGTGTTTCTACTTTTCCAGTCCTTCCATTCTTTCCTGGCATGTTTCTTAAACGATGCCATAACAGACACATCTAAAGGCTGTGCAATTGAGGTACACCCCGCAGGTACCAAATCTATGATTCCCCCAGTTCCATCACTGCGTTCCCAAAGACCTCTGTTAGATGAACTCTGTATCGGTCCACGATAATAAAGAACTGATCGCAGTTTTCTCCCTGCACATGCGGCTCAAGAACAGTATCTGTCCAGTGTTCAATGGTGTCTTGCCTCATCCAGCCAGTATCAGAAGTGGTAACTTTCACATTATGTGGCAGTTCTTGCTGAGCAACTTGCTCCATCTGCCTCACAAATCCACGACGAGGAAATGTTATGTGAGCTGGAAGTTTTACTCCTGTAGCAGCAATGCACAATGTAACGGTGCAACCTAACTTGGCATTTGCACGAGATGTCCGGATAACGACCGATTGCGCCCCTGTGGTTTCACATGTATTAGACAAGACCACAATTGATTTTTTAAGCCTTTTAGCAGTTAAATTGTCAATGTTTGACCGCGACGCATCAAATACTGCGTGCGGTTGTGAATCTGAAATTTAGATTATGTTATTCCGGACAGTCGGGCAAGTAAATGGTGAAAAATAAACTGGTAGTTGACCACGGAAATTTTTTGATAATCGACAAATTAGACAGACTTTGATATTTCCACTCTTTTCAGCCAACTGGCAGAAAAAACTCAAAACATTACCCAATTAGCAAAATTCGAAATTAATTTTTTCATCAAATAATTTCTTTATATCTGTAGACTTGCCACAACAAATATGTTTTCAATACCTCTCCAAATATGTACCTGAGAGTTAAAAACATGCACTCGTCTAATTGATAGGCCTCGACCCTCCAACCTATGAATATTCATTAGTGGTCTTGTCTCGTATACACAGGACGACAATCCAATAGCAAGAAAGTTTCATCCATGTTGAAAAAGAATCCCATTGGTATCTGAAACTGTTCAACTTCCCCAGCGACATCATTTCTGAATTGCGCGACTCTAGCTGCGTCGTCTGCAGGGATCGTAGTAGTGTTTTTATTAGTCTTCCGAAAAGAAATGTTCTTTCTCTTCATGAAATCGGTCACCCAACCTGCTGAGGCGTGGAATTCATGCCGAATCGGTCTAGAACGGACAATTTCATTCCGTCTGTCTTCTGCCAAGTTGTCCCACCACGTTTGGAAAAGATCAAGTGCTTTTACTTGGAGGTCCGAGACAGACACAACCAGACGCTTTTGCCTTTCACCTACGAACCACTCATGGAGATTAGTTTCTACTTCAGGCCATGTTCCGACATGATTTTCGTATTTCTCGTATTTTACGAATTTTACCATTTTTCTCGAACAGTACGGCATCTAGCTCCTCTCGGTCCCATTTCCGAAAGGTGGAGGGCGGAATTCTGTGATGATTTGCAAATTCATCACTACTGGGGACTGTTCCGTTCGCCAAGGCCTCTTCACAATCGGTTAGATACCGATTTTTTTCACTGATACCGTAGCTACGTCGACACTTTCTTAGCGGTGGTACATCCATGACAGCACATGTAGGCCTACAGCAAGCCAGAGTGTACAGGCCAAAAATGACATGACAGTAACGGCTTACGAAGATGACCCAGTAAACGTCAGCTTGGCCTATAAACCTCATCAATTTCATAATGCAATAGTATTGTGAAGAATTCGGAAGACTCGCCCATGACAATTGGCCTACTATTCCAGGTTACCACTCTGATCTGCATCACAGAGAGTTGGACTTGACCAAGAGTGGTGGTTACCTGCAGGGTTGATAGGACACATTGATTTTGGTCCAAGGCCCCTCTACACAAAAGAAAAGTAACGCCTATTCAGTACCGCGTGGAGTGGGTGGGTTTACTGGGGTTGTATTGTCTGTCCTTACAAGATCGAGTCTAGAGTAGTTCCAGAACTGCTGAGACCTAGAACTGTTCAACTGTACCGATAGATCTGAACAGTTCCAACAATACAATAGAAGGGAATGTTCTGTCACTGTTCCAACCAACACCACACTTCAAAGGTTAGCGATGTCTAGCCTAAATGATAACATAACAGATAGATCAATGTCATGATCAATTATAAATGACACACCTTTATCAATAGGATTATCCATCGAATACAAAATAAAATCGTGCCCATTTCACTGATTACCTCACCTGCCTATTTCAATTATGTAACCTGGCCCGGTACTAAGGATATAAGAACTGTTCTCTTCAGAGGACAACTCTACCAGGCATTGGGTTCAGTGAGCGGAGTTCATTGGGACTGTACATGGGCATGATTGTAATGTTAGTAGGTCCTGAGTAATGTACATGTATATCCACTGTACATGGGGTAGAAATGGCCTGCCAGGAATGGCCTACCCCAGACAGGAACAAAACTAAAAACACTGACAGCCACCAAGTCCAAACTTCCATAATTGAATCACCACTCTCAAAATAGTCCACCTACATTCATAAACGTAAAGGCCTGATTTAAATCCTCTACTTCTTCCAGAAGTTGAACAAATTTCAGAACTTTGCAGGAGCCAAGGAGCTACTCAACCAGCGCTTCACTTGACCAATAACAAAATCTGAATGATCTGAATAAAGCTGAATGAATGATAGAATAGTTAGCTCCATCAAACATGTTATATTTCACTTTGACCTTATAGAGCCTTCATTTTTTGAAAAATACAAGTTTGAAATCTATCACTTTTCCAAAAAATATTTCCAAACAGTTAAAGACGGTTATGTTACGCGACGTTTACTGACATTTCCTACCGGGTTAGTAAGAAATTACACATTACTTCGCATCTGCGAAAAAAGATAGGCGCTTGGCTTGAAAGCGAAAATGTCAAGAAACTTTATGAACACATTTTGAAAGAAATACATTCTTGTTTGACACCACGGCCGGCAAAGACGAAAGCTTAAATTCAAAGGGAGAATTGTTAATATTCAAGGTAATTTTCCAAGCAGTGCGATATCTTCTTGTTTTAGACAACGCGACGTACAGTCGCTACTATATTTTGTCGCTTTTTACCTTTACAAAAAATATTTGGCAAAGAAATACGAAAATAAAACAACTGCGCGCAGCTTAAAACAAACTAACTCCTCGATAAGAAAACAACGTTTGTAACGAAACACTTTAGAAGCACTTAAAGAAGCTTGCTGGAGCTGACACGCCTTTGAACAATTAATCGTCTCTTTTAATAGCCCCTTCTCGCTATCAAAAACAAAAACAGAAAGAAAACTTGTATTCCTTCTTTCAGAAAAATGCCTCAGTGCATCATCTGTCAACTGCGGGCAGAGGGATTCAATACTCAGACTTACTGCCCCTTTGATGTCCTACGACAAAACGGGGCGATTTTAATTCATCTATTGCAATATGACGATTTTGGTTTCGAAGAATACTTTGAATACACGTGCGCAAAATTCAGACCATCGAGAGGATTGGTAGGGAACAAAATAACATGACTCTTCGAATCAAGTTCGCGCGATATTCCCCACGAGGGATCGAGTCAATGTGGCCTTCGTCAATGCAAGCGCACTGGAGCTGTACGCGTGCGAGACGGTCTCTGTCGAGCAGGGGGCGGTTTCACACCCGTGCCCACAGACATTGTTCTTTTCATTCCGGCTGGACATTTTGGTATGATCGGGGGGGGGGGGGGGGGGGCGGCAGATTTATCCTATAGTCATAACATTTGTATTTTTCCCGCCATCATTGAAGCGGATTTCGAAAAACCAGTGACAATATTATAGACCGAGAGCCAGCTCAGTTTCAATTACACTATTGAGAACGAAAGGTTTGATGTTCTTATTACATTGAGAGTGTTTGGTGATGGTATAAAAACGATTTCTTGCATGTCACATTCCTGGTCTGAAGGTTGTGTAAACCCTTTAATACCCCCCAAGCAGCATGTTCAATTACACTTTGGAGAACAAAGCCTGAAATGTCTTTTTAAACATCTACTTTGACCACTGAATGATAAAATGTCACACAAGAAAAAAAAATCACGGGCGATGGGTACCCAAGAAGGCCCTCAATAAGGGCCCAAAAGGGTATCAATTACACTTTTGAGAACAAGTCTGCAACTCACACAAATTAATCCCACTTTATCACTGATTACAAAAATGTAACACAAGAAAATAAATGTACTGGCAGTTTTAGACAAGAAGGGTCCTTAAGGGACAAAAAGGGTCACAATTACAGTTTTAAGAACACATCTGAAATTTACACCAATGAATCCCATGATAACACTGATGATAAATATGTAACCCAAGAAAAGATAAACCTTGGCATTTTTTATCAAGAAGGACCGCGGTAAGGGTAAAAAAAGGGTATCAATTACACTTGGAGGAACAACGCTGAAATTCAGAATAATGAATCACACGTGTCCCCTGATCATAAAAATCTAGCACAAGAAAAGGAATTTCCTGGCATATCTGAACAAGAAGGGTTCTTTATGGTCAAAGGGGTCACTGTAAAACACGAAGCTCGCTTCTTTTAATGCCTAGTACCATTCATGATAAAATGATAAGTTTTCATTTTCATTTTCTGTAAACATTTTTAGTTATTTTGTGAGTCACCAACCTGTTTTAATGGAATAGCAACAGGACCTACAGATGCCTATAATAGTAATAGGCCTACTGTCCTACTGTCCTATCTCTTAGTCCTACTTCTGATCATAAGATCAGACGTGTCAGGCCGTATCACAAGGGACGTGTCCACATCAATGCAGTGGTGAAATGCTACTGGGATGGTGTTCAAGTCAATATTTAATTTCCTTGGCATGAGGTAAATCGGAATCTGATGGAAAGTGTCGTGATCAGTTACGTAACGATGTATTTTTCGCAACACTGATTGAAAGCTGAGATAAATACAAGGTAAGGATTAGTTAAATCGAATTCTTTTGCCTGCATGCATCGACAACATGGAAGATTCATTCCAATGAACAAACACCATTTTAGTGTTTCATAATATCAAAAAGGGATAATTGACTAAGATTATCATAGATGCCGGCTCCGTGTCGCACTCATGAATATTTTTCATTTCTCGCTATTAGAAGGGTTGTCCTACGTTAATAATATGTTCTTTCTTGCAGGAAATGCAAAAAATCCCCTTCACTTGACAAACAGAATGACAACAGTTACGCCTGACCAAGGTTTGTAGGATATTTGTTTCTGTGGCTTTCCCGTTGGATATGACGAATAAAGCTAAATGTATTTGTTTCCAAGTCGTTTTATTTTCATCCCAGTTTCATCATGTAGTTTGACAAGTATGTTGTTTTCTCCTTACAGCAGCCGCACCTGCTGCTGAGTCAGTGCCTTCAAACTTGACAAACAGAATGACAACAGTTACGTCTGACCAAGGTTTGTAGGATATTTGTTTCTGTGGTTTTCCCGTTGGATATGACCAATAAAGCTAAATGTAGCTGTGGCTCGTTTTATTTTCATCCCAGTTTCATCATTTAATTAGTTTGACAAGTATGTTGTTTTTTTCCTTACAGCAGCCGCACCTGCTGCTGAGTCAGTGCCTTCAAATTGTCTGATACACATTCTACCCAACGAAGCTACGAAGTTACAGAAGTGGCAAGCAGAGAAGTGGACCGTGGTTCAGCGTGCTGCGGAGGCAAGGAAGAACATGAGAAACTATCACTCCTCAAAATTTAAGGTAGTAATTGATGCGTTGCCAGAGTGTCCAGCCAATACCGATGGGTACCACAGCAAGTGCTACAAGAACTTTACAGCGGTTGCCTCTCAGTTTTATCCTAGATCTGATGATAATGAGACTTGAGGCCGAAAAACAAAGGTGTTGCGCTCTGTAACAACAGCTTCGGTTGATGACAATTCAATCAAAGGTGCATCAAATGTTGGTATTTTTCCTGATACATGTTTATTTTGTGAGAAAAAATCTAGAAGGCGGCCAGATGGAACGAGAGAGCTTCTCGGAAAAATTGAAACCAGGCAGGCAGAGCAAAAGATAATTCAGGTTGCTAACCAGCTCAAGCTTACTCATGTAATTGTAAAAATCAGCGATGGTGACTTGATAGCGAAGGAAGCCCAGTACCATCGGTGTATTCCTGTTTCGCCTATTCCTGTTCCGCCTATTCCGGTTCCGCCTATTCCTGTTTTGCCTATTCCTGTTTCGCCTATTCAAATGTATTGCTAACCTCCCCACAGACGTAGGAATATGAATCGTCCCTTACTATAGTGTTAAAGGCTATCATTAAGAATAAAGTCTGAAATAATGGATTTAGCGACATGTCAATTATTTCAGTATTATTCGGAATAACTTTGGAAAATTATACATAGCTTACATCGGCTTATGTTTAAGCTTATTTTAAAAGGCAAGAAATAAAATAGTAAGAAAATTTTACCCTTTCATCAGATTTGAGAAAGGTTTCTTAGGCCTGCATTTTATATTGTGGATTCTCTTTCTTTTGTCTTAGTCAGTAACTGGCTTCGTAATAGAAAGAATACCTATAGCTACATTGTTCTTTACTATGACATGGGTTTTACAGCTGATTTTGATCAAATAATTATGAGAATGTACAGTATTATGTATTTTTATCAAAAAGTCATGAATTCCTGTTTTTAAAAAATAAGCGACTGCTTTACTCTACTTAATCTATTAGTTTTTACTGTGTGTCAGTATGGTCATATGGTCAAATAAGTCCCGGACTGTCCCCGCTTTCAAGGTGACTCTTTCAAAACGGTCATGGCATGGTTTGTTAACAAAGTTGATGGCATTTGATTAGTCAAATTGTCATCACATCGTTAACATCATCTAATTGTCCCCTCACGTTTTCCCCATAAAATGGACATGCATCCCTAAGGTTCCCCCTGGGAGAGTCGATTTATTGTAGGGGTACTGGAAAGTAGGCGAAACAGGAATAGGCGAAACAGGAATAGGCGAAACAGGAATAGGCGAAACAGGCATAAACCGTACCATCACACTTGTCGTTCCCTGCATATTCGCAAAGCTGATCGCATGCAAGGTTTTCTTCCCCCTATCGCCGAGGAACCTGTTGATGTCAAGATTCCCCTAGAAAGTATCTACTCCTACGTAAAAGAGAATGTGATTGGCAACCAGAGACCTGAGCGTCTTGTCTCAATTTATGAGCAATACACTGACCTATGTACTGAACTAGAGTTGGTTCCTTCAATCAGCAAATCCCAGTATCTAGGAGATCTGTTGACTAAACAGTTCCCAGACATGATCGCCCTCCATTCTCCAGACTGTAAGCAGCAAGGTGTGATAGTACACAGTACTACCATAGAGTATTCATCCATCAGAGCAGTGTATGACTTTAAGTCATCTCCAGAGGGACAGGTTACAAAAGCTGCTCTGCTTCTTAGGCAGGCCCTTAAAACTGTAAAGAGCGAGCCCCTTTCTGACCCACTCAGTATAGAATCACTGAAAAAAGGAGAGGGAACTCCTCCTGATTTGGTTAAGATGTTCTTTAGTGCATTGCTGGGAGGTCCTGCGCGAGGTTCACATTCTGATTCGGTCAAGCGTCGTTCAGATTCCATGAGCCAGGATGCACTCTTCATAGTAAAACATGGCGCCCTAAAACCGCGAAAGCAAATCTTAACAGCAATGTCACTGAAGTCACTAACTGGGAGTAGGAAGATAGTGACAATGTTGAATAGATTAGGTCATTGCTTGAATTACACCAAAGTAGAGGAACTCGAGACAGAACTTGCATATGCCACTTTAGACCGCGGTTTGACTTGTCCTGCAGGGTCGGTGTCCGGTATCCCCTGTGGGTTAGCCTTCGACAATTATGACGAACTGACCCAGACACTTTCAGGCACAGACACCTTACACGATACCATGGGTATCATGTATCAGAGCATCCCAACGCCCAGACTAGTAGATGAGCCAACAGCAACAGTGGTAGAAAAGATGCCGGTGATTGGTAGAGAAAGGAAGCGCCGCAGATTAGATGTTCCAAGTACTGCCCTACCTCCATACAGGAAAAAACCACGAATGGACAACTTTGCCTATGAAAAGAAAGATTTCAGGGAACTTCCAGATGTGTCCAAGGAGTCAAGAAAGCTTGACTTCTTATGGATGGCAGCCCATGCATTTGAAATAGAGAACGTCCCAATGTGGATAGGTTTCAATGCTCGGTATTACGTCGACCATCTCCCAAAGCAGGTTGCTCTGTACATGCCAAATATCGATCGCTCACCGACGAATGATGATGTTGTAGTGGAAACGCTGTCCCTTACCCAAAAGTGTGCTCAGGAGTGCGAACAACCATACGGCGTTGTTTCCTACGATCTTGATGTTGCTAAAACGGCTACAAAGATCCAAGTCACTGAACAGCCACGATTTGATGACGTCTTCGTAATGTTCGGAGCATTCCATTTACAGATGTGCCTCTTCCGCGCATTCTTGTCATTCTTCTCCATCAATGCCACAAGATGTCCATGGATGTGTGGATGGATGTTGGTTCATCGGGTCGTGGGACGAGGCGCTTTGTGAACATCACCTCCATTGCAACGCAAGTTGGCTCCAAGGTTTGCAAGGCTCTACCAGGATTCCACTCGTACACAGGCTGCGATTACACTGCGGCTTTCATCAGGAAGGGAAAAAAGCGTCCACTTGCCATTGCTGAAAAAGATGATAGATTCTTGGAAGCATTCGCAGCGTTAGCCACAGGGCCAGTCAACGATGCCACATGCAAGGTCATTGAGGAATACACTGCCATGATGTATGGAGCAAGAAACAAGAAAATATCTCTAAACCAGCATAGACACAAGATATTTGAGAAGGCCTTTGGACCAAAGAAAGGAAAGAATCTGTTTGCCGGACTGAAGGGGTTAGATGCAAGTTGCATTCCACCGTGCGATAATGTTGTCAGGCAGAAAATCTACAGGAGCAACTATGTTGCTATGATCTGGCATGCAGCCTGTGACAACTTGGTGCCAGATGAACCCAATCAAGGATGGGGGGGAGTGGACCCCGATGATGAGAGCTCCTACAAGATCGTGTGGTTCACATGCCAGCAGATGCCCGATAGTGCTTTACCAGATGAGACGGAGGCGGACAACAGTGATGAGGAGGGAGACATGCTGCCTGAGCACTATGACTTTGACGTGGATGATGACGATGACTCAGACAGTGAGGTTGTCCAGCAAACTGATGACGTCGACTTGGACTAGATTACTAAACTTAGTAACAATTAACCGAGTTTCAACCCTCATCACATAGATACGATAACGATCATATAAATATCATTATGATATCGAGCAAGATATAAACTTATAAATGGGTACCATGAATGACAAAATGGATAAGAAGGATATCATTTTATTTGGAAGTGAATCAAGAAATATAAGACTTTGACGTGGGGGAGGGGGAGGGGGAGGGGGAGGGGGAGGGGCATGGTAGCAGCATGTTCTTTTTAATATCTGTACTACTTAGTAGCCATTTTTAGTTGAGTTCAAACTAGTGTTTGTGAAAACAATGTATGGTAAAGTTTGAGTGTTCATTATTCGTTTTCATGAAAATATTCAAATGTATTTTGTAGGTTCATTTACATGTAGATTGGTCTATTTGCTTGAATAATTGTTCATGATAAAACACCGTTGTGTATTGCTTTTAAAAGCTTTTTAAACCAGTTTATTCTTTCTGATACTTTTCATCTGTAGACAATCATGAATCTGATGGTAGTACTGTTTTTACATCCCTTATCTGCCTTGTATTGTAGTAACCTCTTCATCATTTCAGAAAAGCTTACATGTAATAAAAGTCATTAAAATTTGTTATACACACCCAATTATCTTCACTTGGTCTTTTTGCATATGTAAAAAGTAAAGTAACCAGCTAATATATGGTATCATTCAGACCCTTCTAGCAGGGAGAAGGCACTTCTTGATTCCCAGTTGACTTTTACCACCCCGTAAATGGCCCTCATTATGATACTCACCTTATCAAGAACATTAATCCTTGGTCATTTTGGAAGGTGTAAGCGAGACCCTTGTTGACCATTAAGAACCCTTCTTGTTCAGATATGCCAGGAAATTTCTTTTCTTGTGTTAGATTTTTATGATCAGGGGACACGTGTGATTCATTATTCTGAATATCAGCGTTGTTCCTCCAAGTGTATTTGATACCCTTTTTTTACCCTTACCGCGGTCCTTCTTGATAAAAAATGCCAAGGTTTATCTTTTCTTGGGTTACATATTTATCATCAGTGTTATCATGGGATTCATTGGTGTAAATTTCAGATGTGTTCTTAAAACTGTAATTGTGACCCTTTTTGTCCCTTAAGGACCCTTCTTGTCTAAAACTGCCAGTACATTTATTTTCTTGTGTTACATTTTTGTAATCAGTGATAAAGTGGGAATAATTTGTGTGAGTTGCAGACTTGTTCTCAAAAGTGTAATTGATACCCTTTTGGGCCCTTATTGAGGGCCTTCTTGGGTACCCATCGCCCGTGATTTTTTTTTCTTGTGTGACATTTTATCATTCAGTGGTCAAAGTAGATGTTTAAAAAGACATTTCAGGTTTTGTTCTCCAAAGTGTAATTGAACATGCTTTTTGGGGGGTATTAAAGGGTTTACACAACCTTCAGACCAGGAATGTGACATGCAAGAAATCGTTTTTATACCATCACCAAACACTCTCAATGTAATAAGAACATCAAACCTTTCGTTCTCAATAGTGTAATTGAAACGGAGCTGGCTCTCTAACTATTAGTTCGAAACAAGGGGAAAAAAACATACATAGTAAAAAGAGGAGACTGTATCGCCCACTTACTTATCCTTCCGTGCGGTAACATGCATTTGACAGAAATTCCTGCTCCCAATAATTGGCGGTGCCGTAAATTTTAAAGGATCACTGCCGGGATCATTGCTGCTGTTGTTGTATATTATTTTTGTAAATTAATCATATAGCCTGTACTTTGAACATATGAATACTGGTATATGAGTGAAAAGCAATCACTCCTGTTGTCTGTCTATTAGAAAGGTACATTCTCTTGTTTGTATCATATAGCAGAGAAAGGCAAGAGAGCAGTTCCCAATGTCTACGCTCATTAGGGATTTTTTGTGAGCTGTCGAATCGACAGCTCACAAAAAATCGGGGAAGATAACACAAATATATCCCCGATCTTGACTTATGGGGCCATGAGGAGTTCACTTCAATTGAACGAATACACTATTATGCATGCAAGCGTTTTATGAATGTTTCAACAAAGGCCTATAATATTGTGGCTTTGGGAGATTGCGGCCGCCGTAAGTACATTTATTTTCCTATTGCAAAGCCAAGGTTCTGAAATACTCGTTACGATTGATACAAGATTGATATGTTTTGTATTTGCATTTGTACGACCAACCGTTCTATCATTATTTATCAATATCATGTCTCCAAAACGTTATGAAATGTTACGTAATTTATCGGCCATGTATCTGCAAAAAGTAAACGGGCAGAGGCATTAGTGTATGTGTATTACTATGTAACATCGTGTCTTCCTATTGTATCATCCTGGTGTATATGTCGATATGTTCATGCTGTAAAGGGCCGGTGACCTAAAAATCAGTTGAAATAAATTGAATTGAATTGTATTGATAGACAAACCACAGAGGTGCCGCTAAGTGAAGACACGTTTTGAAATTAAAAAAGTGTTCGCTGCTAAAATTCCCTTTTTCTCAGTTGTTTATCATATCATGTTAAAAGATTGCCACTAAGAGTTCCCACTCCAGAGAAGGAGCAACGAAATAAAAAGGGAAAACGAACATGCATGATGCGCTTCAATGTGTCATGTTCAATTGCTCTGTCCCTATTTCTCTTCTAGATTTGAAAATGTGTACTAGGAAATTATAAAATAAAAGTGTTTTTTCATGTTACAAATACGTCGTATATGAGTTGTTCTTTCTTCATGTGCATGTCAAAATATCCACCCTTCCATCAGGAAAAGGGTGGCGCAAGAGAGTTGTCCTGTCCTCCTCTTCCCGCGCTATACGAACCCGGCCACCATGCGAGACGAAGAGGACAGACCTCGTTGCTCTGGAGCTAAGCGGACATTGAGGAGACGGGACCCCTAAAATGTGGCAACGAGTCGAGGCAATTCGCGTCATAATTTTAGCTAGGATGAGCAGTCTCTATGCATAGTCAATGACAAGGATTGCCTAGACACTGATAACATCCCAGTTATAGCAACATAATGCTTCAGTAGGCTATTTGCCCCGACGGTGGAGACCTTAATTGATCCACACTCTTCGCTCCACTCGGCTTGTGACAGCAGCCCGTAAAACCTCAGGAGGAGCGCGAATAAGAGTGCACATTAATCTGTGCTCGTTGCGGCATCGGGCTGCTTGTACTCTGCTACGCGACGAATGCCCTCCCGTGGACAGTGCGGACGGATAGCGCCGAATTTTTGAGCGCTTACACGAAGCGCGGAAAAAATTCTTCAAGCACAATATCACGGGAGGGCATTTGTCGCGGGCGTCGAATGATGCACCTTTCAACGCCCCGGGACCCTCGGACTATGGGCCTCGGACTTTGGGCGTTGAAAGGGACATTATACCTACTACTATGATTAACATCAGAATTTTAAGAGTTTAAAGAGTTCACCTTTTCCAATATTCTTAACCATGCTGAGTTTCCTTTGTCTCAATTAGATTTGTGTAGAAACTTATCATATGATACATACAGGTACATGTTACATCCATAATTCATGCTGCTACATGCTGTCCTATATAAGCAGTTTCGTCAACTATTGAGGTTGTAAAGCATGCATGGTATATATTAAAGCAAGAGGTTTAGTGTTTATGTTTGTATAAGGATTAAGAGTTACATTTGTGCCTTTGTGATGCTTGTGCAGCTACTGCATTCACGAATGCATTTTTTGTGTGCTCAACTGAACCGGTACTCCTCAAATCACATCCAGGCTAAGTCATAAATTGTGTTTCTTGCTTTGAATACTTTATATACATATCTCTGGTTTAACTGAGAAGTAGTTTTAGATGTAATTGTACTGAGGTTTCTTTCATCTTGTTTATTTTCAGTTTTTTACGGTGTTAATAAACATCTGTATATATAAAGAATATTTTCGTTTCGAGCTATAGGACATGATGCGCTTACAGATATTCTTGATGTAGCCAGTTGAAAATTGTGCCCGTCTGTTAAAATTTAGTACTGTTAGCTGCTGCCATCTGTTCATAGCGCCAGAACTAAGCTGGGTAATTGACAGACCGTATGTTGCTGCCACCTGGTAGTATTTGGGTAAACTGGACTGTTCTCTTTTGATGGTGAGCTACATCCGCCTTGTGATGTAGTCCTTGTGTAAATAATTTTATTGCGAGGTGTTGGTGCCGATTAGTGGCAAAGTTAAGAAATAGTAAAAATATTCACTTTAGTTTGTTACCACCCCAGTTGGTAACCGCGCTGGTCAGTTTCGATAGCAACTCAACCTGATTAGCATATTGCGTGGGTTTTTTCCCCCGGCAACTAGGTCATCACCTACGTCATCAGAGAGTTTGGTATGCGAGGAATGTTGTATGACGTCAATTCAATTATTGTTTATGCATTCTTGGCGTTGGTCTGGGGGTATATAACGTGGGTCCTCTGAGCATTTGGCAGAACCAACCAAGGGAGCTTTCCTGATTGCTGAAGGAAGCAACAAAGTTAAATAGCAAGCCAGCTAGCGCTAGCAAGCGTCGTACTAACAGTAACTGGTGAAACTTCTGTCCGAAGTTCAGAGCCCGAGTATATTCTAACTGACCAAGCCAAGTCCAAGTCTTCAAGCCTATTGTCCCTATTGAAACCCTGGTTCAGGAGATTTCTGGCGAGATAGATCCTCTGCAGACAAAGATTGGTGTATGTCCGTGCTGTTTGCAGTTTGAATATACAAGTTTAAAAGACGTCAAAAGTTATCTTACTTTCTTGCAAAGATTATTCTCAGTAGCAGCATCAGGGAGCTGACCCAGGCGTCAATTTTGAGATTGGCACCGCAACACGAGGTACAGACAAGTATTATCTAACAGTTAATGGTCTCTAAATAGTGGTTTTGAAAAGTTAAGACGTAAAAGGTGGTTTAAACTACATAAGTTTGTATTTTAGGAGCAGTGGTCGAATAAGATATCTTGGGTTTTTCCCAACTGAAAAGAATGAGAATGGGCTCCAAATTTGTTTGAGAGAACCAGATTTTCTCTGAAGAAATGTGAATAAAAGTCACATCTAAGATCGAAGAAATTAAGAAAGAACATTGTGAAATTATGAATTAAGAATCCAGGCATCGTTTGATGTAGTGGTGAAGCCCGGAACATTGTGTGTTATTGAAATGAATTGGCCCCAGTGACATTCAATCAAATGACCTTGTGAGAGGTCAGCGTCGTCTGCTGCATTTCGTGGCCTGAAGTTGACAGTTTTGCTGTACTTTGAGTGGTTATGATGAAACTTTGTCTCTGATGATCTGCATATTCATTTGATATTCACGAGAGACTTGTCCTCTGGGCATTTATTAATATGCTGGGTGCAGTGTAGAGAGTTCCATGGACTAATATTATTAGCCAGGGTCGATGATTTGGAGCCTTTGCCGAGTGTAACCGTGGTATAAGAGCAGAGTAGAGTTCATGGACTAGTTACCGGCCATGATTGTGACGATTTAGAACCTTTGTTGGGTGCAGCATGAGGAGTTTCATGGACTTATACCAGTCGTGATTGTGATGATTTGTGATCTACGCTAAGTACAGTATCTGAGTATTTGAGAAGGAGGAGTGATGGACTAGTTTAATAGTTACTAGCCATGATCGTGACGATTTGTAATCTTTGTTGAGTGCCGTATAGAGTTCATAGATCATAGGATAGGATGCCATGCTTTTAGGATGTGCCGCACTCGCTGTGTTGTATGTTTGGAGGATAGTGACGTTTCACCGTAACGCCATCGTGGAATGCTGATCAGCGTCTATAATCTCTATTCATCGTAGGACATTGCGCTATTTTTTCCTGGTTGTCGCGTCGCGAGTGATGATAGCGTTTGGACTTTGTCGCAAGTGACATTCACATATTTTGACGTTATACTTTATAGCTGAAATTCGTGTGTAAATCTACTCTTTCGATTACGAGATGACAGAGTCCAACATTGGGTTCGACTTAAATAGTTCTTGTTTAAGGTATTTTAATACCCATCCCCTTGTATTTTGCAGAACACCGATTGTGTTGTTCTCCGAACCCTGCGTGTCACTGTGTCTCACCGTCGTCGCTTGAATATGGGTTATGTATACATTTTTGCAGTACAAACCTAGTGATTTTTTAGTGTTAAGATCACCTGGTTTGGTCTTTGGTGAGGCGTTTTATAAGTTTCAGGGTCTGGTTGCAGTTTCGGCAACAAGGTTTCTAGTTGCAATTTGCAACGGTTGAGAGTCATGATTTGATGATTGGCTACATGCTCCCATGTTTCTCATTAGGCTCCGCTTGTAGTTGTTTATTCAAATAAATAGCTCAATCATTGGTATAATATTAATATTATAGCTTTGGTCTCATTTTAGGCCGTTGTCACTCTATGGCCTAGGCAATCTGACTATATAATTTCCCTCCAGCCAATATATTCAGTAGTTTGAACCCCCCCCCCCCCTCACACGGTGGGCAGTATTGGTCAAGTGTGGGGGTGACGACACAAGAAGGCTTGTGTTACATTATGTTTTAAGAATGACCATCTTAGAAGTGACACCGGCATTAATGAAATCTGCAAAACGACACTGTATTTTTGTTATGTCAGTCTTAAATAAGCCTTGAACCAATCACAAGATCTTTACGATCTTGAATCTCCTCGGTGTGTTCCATTGTACATGTTGAATTGGATACAGCCAGTACTTCCTTGGCCGTTTCAACATTTCTCAATCGTCTTCTATTTTCCTCAGTTTCGATCTTGCCCATGGCTCGCTGTTCTCTCGACACGGCTTGTTAGAAATAACATTGTCAGTGCATTTTCATTTCAGTTACAATTCAGCCAAAGTTACAGGGAAGCAAGGTGAACTCGTGGTCACGGTCGTTGGTCCATGCATCGCATTGATCAGTGTAATGCTACCCATAATAGAATGTCTAAGCCATAACGCGAGCCTTTTCTGAATCGTATTTAGTTCTAAACTACCTAGCTTTTCTATTGGGAGAAACAATGGCCATGATGGCAGACGAGTTATGTGTGCAAACCTCCAAAGTTCAACTCAAAGGGTCTAGGTTGCCTCATCAAGATTTGTTGGTAAATTCTTTATTAAAAACATTGCAACGATGCAGCCGCGCATTAAAGAAGCGGCTTCAAGGATGTTAATGAAGTGGAAGAAAGTTACAAGCGACTTTACTCAAAGTAGGTCAATACAAAGTGAAATGTAGAGGTCAATTCTCAATACGAATGTATGTTTCTCTTTTTAATGACAGAATACACTTGCACTCCCTTTACACTTAATCCTAATCGCACTATGGCTCAAAGTGATTATCTTACGTTGAACTAACCTTGGTTGTTGCATTTGGTTGGAAACGTATTTCCTTGACCGCGATCTGTTCATCATTCATGTTATGTTGGTACACGTGAACAATGCCGTAAGCACCTTGACCGAGGAAACCGTTATTCATCTTTTGATAATCCGAAAAGCTTCGCTCCTCCTTTGTGTCTGTAATAAATATCATTAAAGTCATGTGAAGTAAAAAAAATCAAAGCAGCAGCATATTTTAAAATTTCGCCATATTGTACGTCAAATATTCATGAACGGAATTCATCAGTCAATGTATCAAGTGAAGTCTATGTGACACGAAAAGGACCTCCATGGTAAATAATGTAATCAAAGGGTTTCAAAATCGATGCGTGCTGGACTGAATACGTCATGTAAGCAATCAACTCTTCAACGACAGAGGCGCGACATTTTTTTTCCCAAACGACATATCCTTTGTACAAGCATAGTTTCCATTTGGACTAATAATAATTTCTACCAAAAGTTCACAAAGAATATAGATAGACTGCATGAAAAAAAGTGCCTAAGGCGAGATGCGATCCAGTGATCTTCGGGATGCTAAACAAACTGCTCTACCCATGTAGCCACTGCGGCAGCTGCCAACGTCTGAAATTTCTCCATACTTTAGCAGTACACAGATCCTTATTCTAAGCTAATTTACGAAACGATTATACGCGCGGCACCCTCTTTATAGTAGAAGAGCTGGAGGAACTACGAATATAGTGATAACAATATTACAATTGATATGACGTTTGGAAAAAAAAGCGCGACCGGGGCACATCACTGGGTATTGCCTGCAATACATGTACAGAAGAACCTTTCTATCAAAGAGGTTAAACCTCTCTACCAAATTGAATGGAAACACCCAATTTGGGACAAAAAGTAGCGTCCTTAACAGAGACGTGGCCACTACGGGAGGTTATACTGTAGTTAACACGTCAGACCAGTCGACGTTTTAGCCCTGCTACAGTAACCCTTCAAAAAATTTGTAAAAACAAGTTCGAAAAAACGATAATATAAACTTATTCACTATTGCTGTTGGTAGTTGATAAAACTTGGAATCAGTGAAACCATGTTACCTGTGCTAAACCATGGAATAGTTAGTACTAAACCGTGGAATCACTGTGCAAGTACCGCGTGAAATCGGGTGCGTTCCTGCCACAATTTATACCCTTCCAACTGCCAATCTCGTCCCAGCTGACTTTATTGATGGCAATTTGCCAGTAGTTCCAGAAACCACCTTTTTGTGGAGGATGACGGCATCATGGAATGTATTGGAAATGCGTTGTTGTCGTTAAAAAATAAACTTATATTCATGACGGGCCGCAATTGCAAATATCTAATGATTTCTTTTCAATGAAAGCAAAATAAAGGTCTTGTGATTGTTTTGTATTCCATATACTAAAATAAAACGTTTTTATTAGAAGAATCATTTTGTATATATAATGCTCTGATTAAGCTTGGTAGACAAACATGTACACTAAACAATCACTAAACAATCACAGGAATCACTAAAAAAATGTGTCCGCTTAGAACTGGTGACATCACGAAAATATCTATACATCCCTCGATGTGTACATGAAAATGTACGAAATCACCGTGAAGGAATTCGTTCTCATTTTTCATCTCCAAACCCGGCTAAAACCTTCGGTAATAAATCTTCTTATACGTTTCTTGGCCTGTTTAAGATGATGTACGGATAAGTGCCAGCCGGTACGGCAGGCGGTATTTGCACCACGCCACCACGGGCACCACGCGACCACCACGCCACCACGCGAACAGGCGGAGCGATCATAATGACGATATCAAAATAGCGGTCGATGACAGATCCAACAGATTGAAACTCCTACCTGATTTATTTACGCTTAGGCCTACACATTTCTTCAAAAGGCATCATTGAATAATCACACAAGTGCCGAATGACAGGGTAAATCTCATTAAAGCAAACAGTAGAAGAAACCCGAATAGGAAACGCATTGTGCATCAAACTCCCAAGTTGACAGTACACACCAGCCTCTTTTACTTTCTGAACAGGTGCTGTTAGGCCAAATAAGGATTTTCTCAGCCTAAATTATTTTGCTACAGTCCTGGTCACAAAAGAGTTACAGTCCTGGTCACTAAAATACATCATTAGGGCCTACTGACTAGTGTCATGTCGGCCCTACGCGCTACAAACGCGCTGAACGAGTCAAATGACATTCTTATGGTGCAATAAATCATTTTGAAGCCGCGACATCGTTGAATATGAAGGGTGACGTCATTTATATATTCATATGAAACACGATGGTATTTTTTAATTTTTACTATTAAAGGACCACGCCTGCCCGATGATGAAAAACTTCGGTAAGTTTTTTTCAGTGGATGGTGTTTTTCCAATATAGGGGTTTTAAGAAAAGATTTTATACTGGCCTAAAAGTAAAAAAATGACAAATAATCATTGTTCGTACAAGCATGTAGTTCTACATGTATGCTGATCATGGGGCAATAGGCCTACGATGCTACCTCCATCCGACAAAAATGTGTACCGAGGAAAATGACTGTCAAGTTGTTGTAAGCATCATGAATAGCGACGAAGTCTAAATGCGTCCTTCCTTTATAAGAAATTGATATAAAGATGTATCTTAAAATCGAAAATAAAAAATAAGATTTTTCTTACCTTTTCTCTTTCCATTGTAAAACTGCCTGTATCTCTCAAAAAACGGGGGGTTACCAAATGCAAACGATGGGTCCAATCGTCAGTCAGGTACTGACGGATACAGCCCAGCCTTTCATACTCCGCATGATTATAACCAAAGTCATTACGCAACATATTGCGTTCAAATAAAATCATTGCGGGAGTGTTTCAACAACGACGGATTGTTTATTTTACAAGAGTTCCATTACAGAAGACACCTGTTTTGGTTTGAAACCTTTACTTTCTCATCAAACTGACTTATTTTGTAGATGTGTCATTAGTCACAGCTACAGATGACAGAATGCAACTTAGGCTTTGGTGTCCATTGAACAAAGGTCTTCAAAGGTCAGGCGGGCGCGTCGATTATAATAATAATATACAATGTATAATAATTATCACAATATTGAAGATAAGAAGAAGAATTCCCAAGCTTGTTGGCTTGGGAAGCCTAGTGATTCACCTTCCCTAAAGAATGCATAAGATTCGAGACATGTCCATTAAAGGGGCACTATAGGCAGCATCTTGGTAGGCAACATAAAGTTACACAAAGTAGCCAGTGAGTCTCTCACCTCTCACAGTTTGTCCTAACCTAGTCACACCTGTAACAGGGATACATTCAGTGATGAATCAAATAAGACCTAATGCCCTTACTCTGTTTATAAGTCAGCTAAAGTTGGCCAATTTGACCCCCTGCTCCTACATAGTCCCCCTTTAATGGGAAACTATAGGCAACAGCTAGGTAGGCAAGATAAAGTTACACAAAGTCGCCAATAAGGGTCTCTCACACAACAGTATGTTGAAACTATGCACACGTGTTCGAGTGAGTGATAAATCTAACTCCCCCCCCCCCAACCCCAACCAAACGAACGGCCACCCCTTTAAAGGGAGACTATATAACCCACTCGTACTCGTATGGTTTTTGCAGGTCAGTCGTCAGTTGGAGTAGGTCTAGTTACTCAACGGTAATTCAGTACGTATTTCCGTAGTTGGCGTACGCCTTTATTCCAATAATCCCAAGAACGGGCATCAGAGAAGCTAGGATAGCAGCCAACGCCATCTATAATTGTTCCAAGAAACCATGATCCAATGAATCGACCGCTATTTTGATATCGTCATTATGATCGCTCCGCCTGTTCGCGTGGTGGCGTGGTGGTCGCGTGGTGCCCGTGGTGGCGTGGTGCAAATACCGCCTGCCAGCCGGTACTGCATGATGTAGTCAATCTTCTCTGTATCACCCTGTATGATTATACCGCTCCGTAGTTCAAATAGGCACCGTGTGGTGGCGTAGTAAGCGGAGCGCTGATTGGTCCATATTATGGGTGTGTGGTGGACCTGTCGTGACGTGCATGCCCATATTTGGGAGATCAGTAATGTACACTGGAGGCGAGGTATGACTGGGTTGTTCTAAAATATCGATTGTTGAATCGGAAATGCGACTGATTTCTAAACTACCGTCAAATTCCGATCTGATCATTTAAAAATAAGCTCCAAATATTGATTCGTAACCACCTTAGGTTCCAATGGCATTATTTCATGTTTTTATGCATTTTTACGACTGATTCCATGGTTTAGCACAGGTTACATGGTTTCACTGATTCCAAGTTTTATCAACTACCATTGCTGTTTGTGTTGATGAGATCGACACTCCTTAATTATAAACAAGTGAATGAAAAAAAACATACTGCCCGTAGGAGTAGTTTGTCTGTTTTTGGGATTCACATACCGTATGGGTCCAAAATGGCATCTTCTGTTTTGTGTATTTGATCTATCACGTTGCTCACATCAAATATGTTTCTAAAATATATCAGCCACATATGTAGGCATTCGTAATCGGCAATCGCTATTTTACCACTTCTAAAAAGGAAATTAAAGTACTTGTAATGTGAAAACAGATGCAGGTATTGTCAAATGTCACCGCTATCAAACCATGCATGCGCAAGTCACCCTATCATTTGCTCTTGGACACAACAATGATAGGTTAACATAGTGCACAATGAAACGAATTGTGGAACTATGCCGAGGGTACCTGGATGAGTCATCACTCCAACTTGGGAGTTTAAAACATTCCAAGGTATTTGTAATTTATATTTTGTGCGATAATTGTCAGGATTGATTGATGTGCTTTTTGACAACATGCAAGATCAAATGGGGAAAATGTTAACCTCGCCTCTCCAGTGAAAAAAATGACTATAACATAATGACTATTGAAATGATGATTTTGACTGCATGTCCCTGGTTCAATTTTTGTCAAAGCATACGATGTCCAAGAACACTTCAATAGCTATTTTCTTACATTTATCTCGTGCTTTTAACCTACCTCTTTAAGATTTTCCAAAGATCAGTGATCGTACTGGCAGTTTTTGTCTCCAGCCCAATCACGCCAGTGAGCGCCTCATCAAAATCTAGCTGTTGATATTGGTAGTCATCAATGGAAGCACTAAGGTAGGTACAAAGGTCTTCGTCCTTCTTTGTCTCTTCATCCTATACATGTAGTAGAGAGGCGAAACTAAATAATAGGCCTGGATATAAGGTTTATCAAAATAATTCATGCAAGAGACAAGCATCCAGCACAGACAGGGAGGGAATGGGGCCCCACACCTGGCTGGGGTGGATGCCAAGTGGATTAGAATGATAATACTGGGTTGCTAGGATTCCTAGGTATTTTGAAGCCCTTTTGACCAAAGCCCTTACAGGCCTTTGGTCTCAAAAAGGCTTCAAATTAGCTTAGAAACCCCTAAGAACCAGCCACCCCAATATTATCATTCTTAAATGTAATCATGACTTACTGTATTCCAACAGAAAGTACAGGTCAAGAGCTTTCCAAGGATACCTCATTTGCAAATATCCATTGAGAAATGGCAGAGAAATTGACCCTATGCCCCTGCATGTGCCACACTGAATGAGAGATCACATGACAGCTGTGACGCGCATAATCAATAGGCGCTCTTATCTATCAATCTTGACGGCCTGACAGGTTGAATTGAGGACATAGCCTAGTGGGATAACATATGCTTACCACGCAGAATACCCGGGTTCGAGTCTAGCCTATGCCAAGCGTGTTTACTGCGCATGCGCGTCGGTTGTTTAGTTACATGTTACAATGAAAGATGTCGCTGAAAATCGGTTGCCAAGGATGACAACTTCCTGTTGTGATTGTTGTCATTGTACAACGAGCAAACAAGTGTTTGCCGGTTGCTATCAAAACAAAACTGTCATCGTTTGCGCATGTCCGTTGCCAAGATGACAGGAATTATGGGTAATGACGTGTATGTATGTTCAGCAGGGTGTCCCAGACTGCATGTAAAACAGGCAAAAACAACATTGTAACAGTCTCGCTAGCTAGAATGGCGAAATGACAGATCTCCAAGTGCTTTCCCTAATGATATGTGAGCTAGGTGATGACGTCATGGCCGGGAATTTTGAACTACTGGTAGTCAATGCTTCAGAGAAATAACAAGATGCATGTGCTGCATTTAAGGGATCAGTTGTGTGTGTGATTTACCAGTGTAGTAAGTGGAATGATGTACCAGTTTGACACCATGTGGCGCCACTGTAGTATTGCTCTTTACAGTGGAACCAAGTGTTTTTTAGAGGCCTGCTCTTGGAACTATTATTAATTTTACGAGTAAATAAATACAAGATGGCCACTGGATATTTATTAAATACAGATAGAGCACATAGAATTCCACTCGGTTTGAAAGCTGAGAGGCAGCATCACATCATTACTCATAATCCCTCTTCTGCTAATCCCAAAGAAACTTTGTATGTTAGAATACCGGCATTGAGGGAGAATACATTTTTTGTACCTAAATCTCTTTATTTGTCTGCTGATGTAACCATTTCTGGTGATTCTAAAAATAGTGTTGTAAATAATCTTGGTAGAAATCTAATCTCAAAGATGGTGGTTAAGTGGGGAACAGAGCAGATATTTGACCTTGACGAATACAGCCATTTTTCTACATTTAAAGATCTGTGGCTATCTGGGGAGGAAAGGAATGACAGGGTTTTTCAAGGTATTCAATCAGAAAATCTTAGAGAATTAAGATCGGGAGTAGCTGAAGCTGATGTCACTGGTGAAACAGCTAATGAAAAGACACTAAAGGAAGTGTTTGATAAGAAGTACAAAATACCATTAGATTTTGAATTATTCAACCATCATGCTCCATTTTACAAGTTTCCAATTCAAGAAGATGTGATTATTGAAATAACTTTAGCACCAAAGGAGGAAATCATAGTCACCGCAACCACAGCTAGCATGGGCTACAAACTTGAAAATATTTGTTTTGAATACGACACGGTTACTAATGAGATGATTGCAAATCAACTGAGCAACAATTACAACTCTGGTTTCTCGATATTTTATGATTGGGTGGACCATTTTAAAACAGTTAATGTTACTGCTAATGAAACACTGATTAATGAGAACATCAACTTTCCAAGAATGTCAATTAAAGGATTATTGTTATTATTTGTGTCTGACTATGTCGATGGAGCTAGAGATTCAGAGAAGTTTGAAAACCCTAACATAAGTAAAGTACAAATCACAATTGAGGGTGTTGCCAATCAGGTGTTCCCAGAAGGAATGAGAATGATGGATCAATGGGAGGAGATCAAGAAACACTTCATGTCTGAAGATTTGAAGAAAACTCATGACTGTAACATGACAATGGAGAAATACTATGGTGATTCTAATCACTATGGTTTATGGTTGGATTTGAGAACCACAGAAGACAACCGCTTACACGGATCAGGAAAGAAGCTCCAGAACACAAAAGATGGTATTCAATTATCTATTACAAAGAAATCTGGAAAGGGACCATACAAAATGCACATATTCGTGGTTTCTGATGCCCAGGTAAACATCCAGGATTCTCAGATTGCTTCACTCCAGCACTAAGGTGCTGCAAGAACAAAGTTCGCTACAACATTAGATTTTCATCCTAATTAAATGAATACACCTGGAAAGAAAGATATCATAAATACACTGTATCAAAGTTTACTGTTGGCATCAACAACAATTGGTTACTCTATGTTACTGAAAAGGTTCTTGAGAATCAATATCGGTCCCCCAAGTCAGGCCAACCTAGAGGAAATTATTAAACTGGGTGGAACTGTAGCTATTAGTAATGGAACATTAGAGTACCTTTACGATCAAGGAATCCTACCCAGAAATATTATGAAGTAAGAATAATTTACTTAACTAAATGGTAACTGTAATGAACATCGATTCCACAGTGACTGCCTTTTGAGGCGCGCGATCGCGCCCGCGCACCATCGCGCGCCTCAATTTTTTTTAGGTGAATGAAACATCGCGCGCCTGCCCTTTAAAATGCATTAAAAAATCGCGCGCCTAAAAAATGATTGCGACGCAGTGGAAAGTGATGCTAATTACACAGGGGTCAGTAAGTCAGACATTTCAATTATCGAACTATTTTTGTGCTAAAGACTAGGCCATGATAGACAGAAATTATAGAAACCGGACGCGACTGCCGCAGGTGCACGAGCCGAGATGCAATATTCCCGCCGAAATTATATACTCAAGAGAAGACATACTATACCGGTACTCCGACGTAAATCTCGCAGTTCTGGAAATATCTTAAATCCATAATTGCACAGCAGGCTACGAAAATAATCATCTAGGCCTACTACCCAAATCATGCATTGAAAATTAGACCGACAATATTTTCATCAGGGAAAAACTTCAACAGAGACACACCCGACCGCAGACATAATAAACATGCCATTCCACGCCTCACACACGTGGCGTTGATTGACACTTCATCGGGATAAATTAGGTCAGTCAGCAACTTGTTAACGAGGTTTTTTTTATTAGTTCAGTCGGTTCTGGAGCCCGCCGACACGAAAATCTCCGATTAAGAAACGCTATCGCTCCCAATGTCAATGAAAGTGTGGTCGAAATCACGCAAACATTACTGTCCGTCCAGTCACGCCAGTGTAACCAAGGCCTAGATATCATACTTGCTATTGTAATAAAGTTTGAGAAACTGATCTTTAATCATCACGGAGGCATGTAAATCCTAAATGCAATTAATAATCAAAATCAATCCGTCGGCCATGTGTCGGCTACCTGACGAAACATGCAGGTTTCCCGCGCTTCGTGAATAGAGGTGTCATCTTGACACAATCAATTATACCACATCCGGACTGGCGGAGACGGCGGTAGGAACAAAGGCTAAGATATCATATCGCACACAGAACTCACGTCGGCATACCAATGTGATTTATGGTTCTGAGTGACTCGGGTTAGGCCTTGGCTACTTGGCTCGACATCTTTTCGTTTTATTACTTCGTTCTATCAATTTTTTTGTGGGTGATTAAAATGAAGCCCGATAGTTTACATATTATTTTTGGTATTTCACGCAATGAGATTTCATTTGCGCGTTGCGTGGCTGGCTAGGCTTCCCACCAGGCTTGAGGAGTTGACCAGGAATTTGAGGACCACGCTACGCAGATTGAGCATTGTATTTGAGAGATTAGTGAAATTGCAGTTCACCCTTCAAATAGTTTAGGCCTATACTATCTATTTTTGTATTTTCAGGTAAACTACTGGAGGATGGCAATGATGGCGAAGTTTACTGTAGACATGCGTCAGTTCTGGTTTTCGATCGATTTGATTTGATTGAATTGATGGATACGAATGATGTAGGCCACCAAGTCAACAGCAGGCATCACTCCCTGTTTCATGACAACCAGGGGATGTTAATAATTATTGAACACAGAGCCTGGCAATTATTTTTACAAAAATTGCACTTAATGTTTTACTTCTAGAACTGTACTTATATGTCTTTGTAGTTGCTCCACATGGAGGTTTTATCAATAAATTATTATTATTATAAAATATTATTATTATTATTATTGATAAAATACAAACAAGAGAATAACTTACCTCCCATCATAACACTATCCCATGTTCATTAGCACTCGCCAGCGGGACCAAGCCAACATAGCCACTATAAAATACTTACGTTTGGCCATTTGTCATGCATCCCGGTAAAGCTATAGGCCTAATATCGAGGAACACAAAAGCAAAGTAAGCGCGGTGGCCACGGGCCGCCATGGGTTTGCGTTTTTATTCACGAGCTGATGGTTAAATGGAAGCATGAAGCATTTGATTTTCATATCATTCTTTATTGATGCGTTAAATTTGAAGCAAGAATGGTAGCTGCAATACTAGGCCAAATTTAACCACTTTTCTCACCTGAAAATAAAATAAAAAAATTTAATGAAGGGTGGACTGCAGTCAATCATCTCTCAGTTAACTATCAATTAATCGGCGAGTTTAAAACTTCAAACGACACCTGATGATCATGACGCGTTAGCAATAAAAAATCACCTATGCTCCATATCTCTCTAAGCATGCAGTCTTGCGCATTTAGAAGGTATCGTTTGTGATTGACTTCCATACTGTGTGACCAGCGTGCTTTGCTCATTCATGCAATGGTGTCGGAACAATTTTTATTAGGTGTCTGGACTGCGTAGTATGCATCAATGTAAATAAAGCAGCGTTTTGTGACCTCCCGATAGTGGAATAGGTGCTTCTAATTACAAGTTGTATAAACAACGAAGTTTACTGCTGGCTGGAATGGGATCGTAAGGAAGTTTAGTCAATTAAACACCTGATATATTTAACAGGGCGGCGGATTTTTAAAGGGGGCGGCCGCATTTTAACGGTTTAGGCCAGTTGTCAATTTTAACGGGGCGGCCCGCCCCGTTAAAACGGCCCCGTGGAGAATTTCACTGATCGGGTTTTCCTCAAACAGAGAACCAATCGGATTGAAGCTTGCATATCACTCCCCTGACTAACAATGGCGGGCATAAAGCGGCCCCAGAAGGGGAATTCTGTTCAACTAAGGACATTTAACGGCTGGTCTAAGGTTGACAGCATCCAAACAAAGGTTGAAAACATTCATGGGAAACAGATGGTGACTGAGGTAAATGATAGTTTGTTATCATGAGTAGCAGCGGCCTGTGTTTCAAAGCCAGCGCCGGACATGTGCACTTTCTTTGCACTTCCATTCCAGTGACCCCCGCCGTCCTCACTTGTGTAGGCCTAATTTCACTGGTTGTGCAGTTGACAAGCGTAACTGCGATGCATCAGTCATCAGCTTTGACAGGGAGTTCACTGATGTAGAGGCCATGGATTGGAAATGCAGAGGCGACCAGCCCGTGCATAAGTAATTAGATCGTCAGCCATGAATGAATGCCGCGTCATTGCTCTCCCATGACAACAGCCAATGAGCGTGCACTTGGTGTTGGTTGTAGTATTCCAAACAGGGTCTGCCTACTACACTGTGAACATCAGCTGATTTTTGGCTGACCTGGGTCAGCCTATGTCATACCGATCCGTCCGGCCGTCGTCCGTCAACAATAGTAGCACGTTTCGTTATCCTTGGTCGTATACATTTGATTTTTTATATGTGGGTGTGTTTAGGCAATAGCACCCTTGCATACCAAAAATCACCGCCATTTGACATATTTTCTGGCAACCAGGGGGCGTTATGTGAAACTTGCACCTTTTTCCTTCTAGCTAGAAAGCTCAAATTTGAATTGTATTTGTATCTTGCAAAGGCAGGGTTTCCGCTAGGATTTTTTGAGGGGGGGTGCAAAAAAAATATTTTATCTTTCTTCAAAATTTTTTTTTCTTCAAAATTTTTTTTTTCTTTTTTTTTAGACAATAATCCCCTAGAGCCTTTTTTGCAGCTGTATGTCATCCCTTCAATGTTCTAAGGACTAATACCCAACAACCAGGTCAGCACAAGGTCCTTGGACCTTTCATTGAGTTAGTTTAAGTTAATCTTTCTGTTTACTTCAGGTCCATTGCTCACTGTGTGCGAAACATGTGAAGACAATCCTGGCTGACCACCGAATCAAGGGCAAAGTGTCAGAGGCGGTAAGACAGTACGCCTACGGTACCAACTATGTTGCAAAATATACAGTTGAAAGACACTCTTGCGGTCTTAGCCACAGAATTGCTTGTGAAATGGAGGCCTTGGTTGGTCCACAACCAACAACATCACAAGTCAATGGTAACACTTCGGATGAAGTGCAGCCCTCCAGCAGTACTCCTCAGCCCCAACAAGCCGGCCAACAACCTAAGATTGACAACCACATGCACAATGCAGCAAGAGAGGCCTATAAAAAACTCTTGAAAACCGCATACATTGTGGCTGAAGGTGGGCTGCCTCTGGCTCACTTTCATACTGTTATCAAAGCCCAAAAAGCTAATGGGGTCAAGCTGATTGAAGGTTGCGATTCTGGTAAAGTGGCACGAGAAATGATACATGAAATTGCAGACTCAATCAGAGAAAAACTTGCTGTTATTCTTGTCTCTGTCAATGTATTCAGTTGCTTCAGTGATGGGTCACAAGCAAAGAAAACAGGAGCTGAGAAAGAGTTAGTTCTTGTTAGGGTAGTCAGAGGTGGCATTCCAATTTACTACTGTGTATCGTTGGAGGATCTTGACCACTACGGAGATGCTAATGCCGAAAATCTGAAGAAGTCCTTAGACAATACCTTCCTTGGGAAGCTCAAGATAACCAACGATGCATACACTTCTAAATTGGTGAGTGCCACCTCTGATGGTGCAAGCGTCAACATGGGAGCTTACAATGGTGTTATGGCTCGCTTGAGGAATGATGGGCGTCCCTGGCTCGTAGGTGTGCACTGTGTTTCTCATCGCTCAGACTTGGCACTCAAAGATGCATTGATGAAGCAGAGTAGTTTTAAAGAGATGAAAGATTTGATGATTGTGTTGTACTACCTGTTCCAAAGGTCTGGGAAGCTAAAGAGAGAACTGAAACACATGGGTACAGTCTTGAATATGGATGTGTTAGTATTTCCAAGGGTTCATGGTACCCGCTTCATTGGTCATGTCAGGAAGGGCCTTCACCATCTTCTACACAACTATGGTGTCCTACTACAATTACTAGAACACTGTATTGCTCAGCCTGGCTTCAGGCCGTTGAAGGCCAAACTCAGTGGTATTCTGAAGAAGCTGAGAAGCATGAAGTTTCTTATGTCATGCTCTTTCTATAAGATCTTGTTGGACAAAATCACAAGGTTGTCCATGCTACTACAGAGAGGTGACTTGTTCTTGTTTGAACTTCCCCTTGCTTTGGAACAGGTAACTTCAGAAATTGAAGAGCTGCAAGAAGTATCCATTACAGAATGTCTGAGTGTCAGTGGCATAGTGAGGGAAGATGGGCATGTTGTTTGGAAACTGCCCCAGAGTGGGCATAACCGCAGACTTCAGAAGAATAGGGAGTATAGTTTCATAAGGTATCCCCTAGCAAGAATGACAAATGTAGACTCAACCCAGGTTGTTGAAGCCATCCGCCCCAAGGTGGTTGAGGCAGTGAATCGTTGCCTCAACAAAAGGCTTGGTCTTGGTGAAGAAGACCACATATTCAAGCACATGATGTGGCTTGACCCTGCCAATTGGACCAGCACAGCAAATGAAATGCAGGCTATTGTAGCTCTTTCAGAACATTTCCAAATTCCATTGGAGAAGGCTGGCTTCAACAGCAATGAATCTGGTTTGAAACGGGAATGGTCTAGGCTTAAGAAAGCGGTCAATTTCTTCTACAAGGGAGTGAATGCAAAGGTGTTGTGGAAGAAGATCATTCAATACAAGAAGCCCGACTTCCCCAACATCTGCCTTCTGGTTGAGATCGTATTGTGCATTGGCCCAAGTAACAGCATAGTTGAAAAATGCTTCAGCCAGTTGCAAGGTATGTTGTCAGAGAGGCGTTTCAACCTCAGCCCAGGGGTCATGGAAGACCAATTACTCATCATGACAAATCATGTGTCTTGGTCGGCCTCTGAAAGGGATGAACTCATTGAAAATGCCCTTGAGAAGCACTTGTTGTCTAAAAAACGAAAGCTGAGAATAGATACGACACCATTCAACATGCTTGGTGTTGGCAAGAAGAGAAAGAGGGGAAATGAACAGGGGCAGTCTGCTGACAATGAACTGTCCAGCAGTAGTGATGATGAAACTTGGGATGATGACTACCAGGACTGGCCAACTGATACCAGTGACTCCCAGGAGAATGAGCAATTGCCAGTTGTCAATGTTGACTTAGAGGTGACAGGGGATTATGAGGAGTCAGATGTCCTCATTGATGAGGAGGACAATTATGAGAATTTTGATGAAGCTTTTGATGTTGAAGAAGCAGAGAACATTCTAGCTGACCTTGAAATACAAGGTGAGGACGTCCAGATGGCAGATTTGTTGCTTATGGAGGATGACTAAATCTGAGTCTGTCATCATTCATGGCCCATGAAGTTGGTTGAATTATGGGCTTTTTTAGCTACTAGCTTTACCATGCACAACTTTCTCAGCTGTGCAACACAGTGAGTTGAGTGACAGGGCCTATACTCCCCATTGTTAATGTTT
Source organism: Lineus longissimus (assembly GCF_910592395.1). Lineage (NCBI taxonomy): Eukaryota > Metazoa > Nemertea > Pilidiophora > Heteronemertea > Lineidae > Lineus > Lineus longissimus. Next base: position 4,534,583 of record NC_088321.1, read on the forward strand.
ATTGTGTTTCTACTAGTGTACTGTTTAGACATGTTTGATGTTAAGTTTGTTTTCATAACTTTTTGAGTTTTCATATGTGCAATCAACACAATGAAATCTGTTTTATTTTTTGGAATAAATTTTATTTCTTTTTGATATTGGCATTTGAGTGTTTTCTCTACAGCAGTGCAATGCATCATTCAAAAAGCAAGTGTAGCAGATTCATTCCTTCTATACTTGAGTCAGTGGAGCCCCTCCTTTGCCTGTGAACTACTGGTATACAACATACTGGTCACTCTCCATCATTTTCATGGCCAACCAAGAACAACTTCATGACTAGCTGTGCACACTGGTAAATTTCCGAGAGAAAAAGACGTTGTCGATGGATACCAGAAGAAAAGTTGGTTGGTGGTAAAAAAAACAGTGCACCTAGGATTTTATGGTGCACTGAAAACCATGCACCTGGCTTTTTCAAAAGGCAGTCACTGATTCCAGCGACTACCCGGATCAGAGTTCAAGTGATTTAACAGTCAATCTCAAGACTGAAATTCAAGATGCATGTAGCATCACTTTAACTTTTGCAGTAACACCTTGTACATTTTACAACATCAGTGCGGCCAGGGAGAATAACCGAATCAAAGTTAAGGGGTTTGATGTGGCAGAGATTACGCTACCAGATGGTCTCTATGACCTACAGAGCTATTCAAAAGTATTTGCGGAGAAGTTGAAAGAAAATAGTATGAGTCGAGGTGCTGTCAGATTTGACCTTGAAGAACCAACAGGTAAGGCCATATTAAAGTTCCTAAAGAGAAAAAATGAGGAGCATTATCAGATCTATTTTATTGGTAAAAGCAATGAGTTATTTGGCATGAAAACAGAATGGCCTTACCCTTTAGACAATAAAAGTAAGGATGATGTTGTAAGCGAGAAACCCATCAATTTTAGACCAATTAACCATTTTGTTTTTCACTGTGACATAATCGAATCTACTAGTGTATTAAGTAATGGTGAAACATCTGATGTGCTAACCACAAGACCAATAAAAGAAGCTAATTTTGGGGATTTAATAGCATACACCTTTGAGAAACCAATAGCAATTCCCTGTAAACCAAGATTCAATAAGCTGAATATTCGCTTAACGGATGAAAAAGGTGACATCATCGATCTTAATGGTCATGATGTACAGTACCAATTGGTATTAACACATCATTGAAATTAAATTCGTTGAAATTAAATGGCTGGCATTGGCATGTTATTTGGATCTGCAATAATCAATGGATTAGCATTTACTGGATCTGGTTACCTTTTCAAGTCACTAGATAAAAACGGTTATGAAGCTGAAGTGAAAAGACATGATTTGGCTCAGGAGCAATTACAAAAAGCTTCAACCGAATGGGAGGAGCATAGAAAGAGTACTATTGACTTTGTTAATCTTGAATTAAAGAGAGAAAGAGACGCTTCTATTGATTTTAACAATACTGATTCAGCACTTACTGTTTACAATCATTTACATCCCGATAGAACTATAGTACTACCTCAGAGACCACAATTAAGTGATTATTACCAACCTAGTGATGAAATGAAGAAATACGAGTACCTATGGATTATCCTAGGACTTAGTGGTTTAGGATTAATAATTTATCATTTTACTAGGGTTAGAAAGACTAAGACCATTGATGAGAAGCGGGACTAAGATTTTTGATGTGAAAGAGTAAATCCAAATGGATGTTGTAGTCTAATGATCAGTTTGATCCTTTTTTCATCTTAAGTTCTTCTATGTAGTACTGTCTTTTCTCCTTAGGAATAACACTGTTTTCTTCTAAGGCATCTTTCATGGCTGATTCATCCTTACTAAAAAATAATACTAAAATTCTTATGTTCTCTCTGTAGTCCTTGACAACTGAATTGTACTTCTGAACTAGTAACCAAACAGTAATATTGCAGTGCCTGCCAGAAAAGGCAAGATTACATAACTCGGACACCTTCTTTTTTGTGTCTCTCAAATTAGCACAGTCATCAATTAGGAATAATGTGTTAGAACCAGCAAAGGTCAGAGTAGCAAATTGAAGCACAAGGTCCAAATTACTGGCCACCGCTTCGGGATTAACTATGTAGACGCTCTTGTCTTGGTAAATCCATTTCCTGTCATATGTCTTATTGTTGAAATATGTTGGACAGAAAATGACTATGTTTTGGAATTTGTGTCGATACTCCTTTTCTAAGAGGTCAAGGGCAAAATATGTCTTACCACAATTGGTGACACCAGAAATTAGCATGTTATGTGGCTCGTAAATAAATACTTCACCCATTTAAATGGATGTAAAGGATGACACACAGCAGTATCTAAGGGATTTGTACTACAACCCCGAGAGTCCCGTGGCTTACAGTTCTTTGAGTAAGATGTTGAAACAGGTCAAGGAAGATGGTAAACTTATTAAACAAAAAGAAGTTAAAGAATTTCTAGAAACACTACCAACTCACCAACTACACAAACCGGCCATTAAGAAATTCACCTTCAGGAAAACAATGGTATCGTACATCGATCAACAGTGGCAAGCCGACCTGGTTGACATGCAGAAATTCGAGAGTAAGAATAAAGGTTTCAGATTCATTTTAACAGTCATAGATCTATTCAGTCGTTTTTCTTGGGCTCTAGCAGTTAAGAGTAAGAGGGGAGAAGAAATCAGAGACGCATTCAAATTGATTTTCAGAGAACCAAAACCAGAAAGGTCCAGTTTGATGACGGTACAGAATTCTACAACAAACACTTCAAGGAACTCTTAACAGAAAATGACATAGAATGGTTCTCTACAAAATCTGATAAGAAGGCAGCGGTAGTAGAAAGATTCAACAGGACTCTTAAAGAAAAAATGTGGCGTTATTTCACTGCTAAGGAGACAGACAAGTGGATTGACGTACTGGATGACTTGGTCAGCGGCTACAACAACTCATTTCACTCATCAATAGGGATGAAACCAATTGACGCCAGAAAGAGGGAGAATGAAGGAGTTGTCTGGTACAACCTTTACGGCCTTCACCTCAAAAAAGCCTTTGGTGATCCAAAGTACAAAGTAGGTGACAGTGTAAGAATTTCAAAGTACAAGTCCATTTTCGGTAAAGGTTACATGCCCAACTTCACTGAGGAAGTATTCCAAATCAAACAGATCATCTTCACTCACCCTATCGTCTACAAACTTGAAGATTATCATAAAGAGGAAATTCAAGGATATTTCTATGAAGAGGAATTGAGTAATGTTCCTAATCCTGACCAGTTAGAATACAAGATCGAGAAAATCTTGAGGTACAAGACCAGTAAAGGCAAGAAATATGGATTAGTGAAGTGGAAGGGATACAGTGATAAATTCAATGAATGGTTACCAGTTTCTGATATCAAATCATTGAAATGAAATAAAGTCTCTAAAGTGACTTAAGTCACAAGAACAAGTTCGAAAAACGCAATTAAAAAAAAAATGTCCTACTAAATAAAGAAAGAAATGGAGGGAGAAATATTTAATGCTACTGTCAATGTGTATCAGCAACAACCTATGTATCAGCAGCAACCTATGTTTCAGCAGCAACCTATGTATCAGCAACAACCAGTAATTTCAGGACCTACTGTGTTTTGTGTTAAATGCTACGAAAAGAAACCTGAAATTAAATTCGGAAAGAACAGACGTAATAAACTACTTGATTACTGTAAAGAATGTGGTTCAACTGAAATCAAGGAATGTAATAAATGTTATGAAAATAAATTACTAAGTGATGGTGAATTTGGTAAAGATGGAAATAGAGGTAACTGTAGATCATGTTTTAATTCATATTACAAAAAGGATTACCTTGACCAAAATGGTAATAGAGACAGACACAAAATTAGGGTTGGTCTTAACCGCATTTCTAAGGGAGAGTGTACTGGTAATTCATCATTCAATCTAGGATGTACAGACAGTTTCTTCTCACAGTGGTTAGAGTACCAGAGGAGTCTATCTCCAATAGTAGAAGAAGAGTTGGATCATGTCTTACCAATCAAGGAATTCAAAGATAAACCTGAACTGTGCTTTGCTTGGTTTAACATGAGACCAATGGAAAAGACAGAAAACAGACAGAAGAGTGCTACAGTAGACTACACACTATTTAAGGATCAATTGGATAGGTCAATGGATTTCATGGTAAAAATGAGAAGTGAAAACTGGTTTGTCTCTCGAGACCAGAATGTGATACCAGATTGGAAAACAGTGATATCACAGCATTTCGGGGATTATCTTTGTGATGAAAATATGATTTTGCTTAATAAATTATCTAATTTGAATAACAACATGAGAATGAACCAGAACATTAACATATGTAGTATGACAGAAATGATAAACGAGATGATTAAGTTGAGTAATAGACTTAATAGAAATTTACTCTTTGCAGTGAATTGATTTGACTTTGTCTTTTGACTTAATTAAATGAGCATAACTTGGGGTTACACTAAAAGACCAAAGAATTGGAAAGATAGGTTAGAACACTTTTACAAAAAACTAGATGAGCTTGACAAGCAAGACGTGGAGAATCCACCAGACGTGGAGAATCCACCAGTTGTGGAGAATCCACCTTCTAGGCCTAGGAGATCGACTTCAGGCAGTACTTTGTCCTCAGCAAAAGAGTTGAGCTTTGATCCAAGGATAAAGCCCTCTAATGCTAATAGTAATAAACTTATTTCTGGTGATGATTCTAGTTTTTCACATTAGTTTTTTTTAAACTTAATTAAATGGAAGACAGAAGTAGGCTTTATCCTGATTTGAGTAATGAACAGAATACCGGGACAGTAAACCCGGACTACGTCCAGAGGGTTCAACCAGACCCTCAGTCTTTCAGGCTTAATGCAATTAGTGATGTTAAGAAGTTCTTTGAGTGCGAAATTGAATGCAGGAGAAAGATATTTTTAAAATACAAAAAAGCTTTTGATGTGATTACTGGCATAAGCCATTTCCTTAATTTTGCCAGCATTGCAGCTGGCTCTGTTGGTGTTTCCGCTCTAGCTGGTGCCATCACGGCTCCGATAGGTTTAGCTCTGGGTGGCGTAACAATAGGTAGTGCCATTATTTCATCGGCCTTAGGCTGGGAGAAAAAGAATATTCTAAGGAAAATTGAAAAGCATGAGAAGATAAGCATGTTGGCCATTTCCAAACTGAACACAATCAATGATTTGGTCAGTAAAGCCTTAACCGATTCTCACATATCTACAGAGGAATTCGGTTTAATACTCAAGGAGAAGGAGAAATACATTTCGATGAAAAATGCCATTAGGAAAAAACAAAGTGAGACCAATTCCAATGTCGATGTAGAGTCTCTCAAAAAAACCTTTTTAGAACAAGGAAAAAAGATAGCTCAGACAGAGATGCTAGAAAAACTAAAAGTTCAGTAAATCAAACCGGACTAAATAGTCCTAATCCCAAAGTGGTGTATCACTATCACTATCACCATGACTTCGGTGTTAGGGGTGAATTTCCGCCAGTGCCACTACCATCAGCGCCACCATATTCATTAGTTTAAGAAAGATTTTGCACTCAAGCGAAGTTTGAATCGCTGTAATCTATGTAGCCTTCATAATACATTCCAAATGGTAACGTTCTTATTCCATTTTCAAGTATGAACCTCTTATCATCAAAAGGACTGAGGCTTTTTTTGTCAACTTCTTCCAAATAGATTTGGTGTTTATCTGATCTGAAGTGTCTCATCTTGTGGTAAAATGACATACTCTTTTCAAGACAATTAACATAGTCATCAAATGAAATATTTCTCTTTACTACATTCTTGGCAATACCCTTTAATTTCTTAGAATCGTAATCTTCTGTCCTGTAAGCATACATCTTACTTCTCAGGGCAATGAATTCAGTCATCTCGACTCCTCCTAACTCATCCTTGAAATAACCTGGCACCTTCTTCTTACTGGTGTCATAGAGTGGATGATCTTTTGGATAATTACTGAAGTCAAAATAGTGTTTCAACTCCTTTAAGTCTTTAGTTAAGTCATCAGTATTAATGTTAAGTACAAAGGAATCTCTATCTAGATACAGTAGTTCAATATTTTTCTCACCAAAGTACGGTTGAAGAACTTCATAATAGAATTCATACATTAATAATTTAGACAATTCAAGTACTGAAGCTCCTATGTAGATTGGTTTGTTGAATTTCATTGATGTTTTCCTCATGCTAATAGCAGCATTCTGTTCGTCAAATACGCATATCGATGAAAACCTGGGATTGGCCATTACACTCCTGGCTCTCTCACGGTCCGTTACCAATTCTATTTCCACCCTGTTCCTTACATTCTCACAAGTCTTTCCGTAGAAAGCATTATTCATGAGCTTGAAATAGTCTTTCTCAAAATCAGTCTTAGAATCCATACGTCTTTTAGTATTAAAATCAATGTATGGTGCTAACCACTTTGATTGTTTATAACATATCACCGAATGAACCCTCGTAAGTACCATTCCGTGCTTGAGGTAAAATTGTAGCATTCTGTAATGCACTATGTAATTAGTTTTATCCTTTTGTGTTAGTATTAGTTTCTCTACATTTGATCTTTTATCATCGCCCAGTAACTCTCTCTGGTAAGGACTAAATTCATCATCTTCAATAAAGAGAGATTCGGGACAGAATGGAAAGTTCCTTGACTTAAATTTAATATTTCCTGGATACTCCAAATCCACCTCTAAGAAGTAGCCTACTTCACTATCACTTGGACTTGCCATAATCTGCTCTTTACTAATAACATTCATGTTAAGTGGATCAATATCTATCATTTCAAAACTACCATAGGGTTGAGGTTCCATCATGGACCATCCGTAAAGATTGTTAGCATCAATGTACAGGAGCTTATGACTCTCATCGGCCTTGACATGTCTTGTTCCCATAACACCCGAAATTCCACCTCGTATTGCTTTCTCAAAAGTAAGTAAGATGTTGGTATCAGTCAGTAGTTCTAGGTTTATTCCTGTGTACTTCAAACCAGCTTGCCAGGTTAGGCCTGGTGCCGAGTAACAGTGACATGGTTCTATCTGAAAGTAGTTCAAATTGACATCCCTGAATTTCTCAAATAAATCAGCTAAAAGGATCACATCAGTTTTGAGGTAGAGGTCAATGAACTCACCGTGATTCCTGATCTTGAAATGATCCCATATTACCTTAGCCTCATCATAGGCAGAATCAGGTGCCATTTCATTTTTCAATTCGTCAAAAAACATAGACTTTTCTAGGTAAGTGACATTGTAGCTTTCATGTGATGTGTAAAAAGAGTAAGGTACTGAACCCTTCTTCCTCAATAGTTTAAAATCAATGGTATTTGGGAACTTCTGTCTCGTAATTTTAAAGTCATCATCCAGCATTGATTTGGTTATGTTGTCTAAACTGGACTGCATGAATCTGTACGAGTCCAAAAACCTGAAACAACCGAACTGAAATGAGATGTATTCCTCTGCTGTTTTGGCAAGTAATTTCAGTTTCTTGTACTTCGGTAGTTTAGTCATTAAGTCTTTAATATATATCTACCACTGTAGTGATCGTGATCCTTGACCTTGTCATATCCTAAAGGTTGATTACAGTAATAACATTGTGTTTCTAATTGATATTTCTGCCAGTCTTCATCTGTCATTGTTAGAGGAAAGTTACAGTTCAATATATTAGAGAATTGTTCTTCCAGCCTGATTAACCAGTTACAGAACACATCTACAACATCAGCACCCCTGTGAGACACATACTGGCTACTGTAAAGTTGTGGGTAGTCTGAGTGAACATAAACACCAACAGCTGATGCATGTTGTTTGAATAGCTTCTTTGAACTCGGTTCTTTCATCATAGGTGGCTCTACTGATACTACTGGTTCGCTTATTGATTCAAAATCAGCATAGATTACAAATGGAACTCTATTTTTAAATGAGTGTTTTTCAAATTTAAGCTGTGACCATTTACTGTTAGGTGGAGGCAGACTGATCTTACAGTAATCGTGTTCTCCACATTTCTTTTTATGATTGTCTAGTGTAGACTTCCTGTAAAAGTAATTCATGCATCTCCTGCAAAGATACACTCTATGAGCGAGTGACCTGAAGAAAAGATTGATGTCTCTTATGTACATGAAATGGTCCTTGAAATAGAGCAGATCAATGACATCATCATCGTCATAATTCTTCGACAGGTAGAGAGGTTCTAGTTTTGCCTCACAGGTGCTCTTAGCCGATTCATTCTGCAATTTAAACACATTAATTTTTAGATTATTATCACTCTCTATCTTAGGGATATCATTTTGAATACATACAGGAAATGAGTCTATTTTAATATCAGTAGTTTTCGAACTCTGTTCTCGTGACGAAGTCATTTCTAGCATATCAGTAGTGATATTGAATGTACTCTCAGGATTTTCTTTTAGATATTTAGCGGCCAATAAAGACCAGAGAAAACATTTATTGTCATTCGACTCCACATTGATTACAGCTTTTGTTTTAAATGGTAACTTAGTGTAATGACCACCTTTACACCTCTTGTAAGAACAGATGGTCATGTTACAAGACTCTATTTTGTTCAGTGTAAGTCCAGACCCTTGAAAGTACCTTTCCTCAATCTGTGTCTTAATGTAGTTTAACTGGTTGGTTATGGCATAAATTGCCTGGTTCCTTGAAATTATGCTTTCCATTGGAGACTGTATGGGGTGTGTTACACTTTCACCTTGACGATCAAACTGAGCAAATACTGATATGCTTATTTTGTGATGGTAATCATTGAGTTGAAATAATACCTCCTCTAATTTCTCTCTGTATTCATACACTTGTTTAGCTTCTCTGTCAATCTTCAAACTAATGGTGACTACAGGCTTGCCAAATTGTTTTACTATTTCTACTCCACTCACTTTCTTTATGCCATCTAGCTCATTTTCCTCAAATGCAAGTTTCTTATCCATACTTTTAGTGATCAGTGATGGGGCTCGGGGTTGAGCAATAGGGACAAAATCCGGATTTAATTTGGTCAGGTGACCTTTGGTTCTCCTGTGAATGGCCATATTATTGTATGATATGTACTTGTCACAATAAATCTCTTGAATTAAATAGAAATGGACTTCATAATCAGTGAACAAGAATGTAATAAAGCCAAATTTGAGTACTACTTAACAGACCAATTAGACATAAAATCCATTACTTTGAAATCGATAACCTTTTACAATTCATGGTGGACAGGTGATTTTCTACCAGAGGGAGTCAGGATTTTCTCATTTCTAGTCAAAATAACCAGAATTACAACAAATGAGCCCTTAGATAAACAATTATGGTGTATGGATGAATTTAGGACATTATTTTCTCCTGGACTTGAAACAGATACACTTGAAAAGGAAGTCATGAAAGTTTGCGAACGGTATTTGGAAAATGAATCTACCACAACTAAAGAAACCATTACTAAATCCACATTTCCATACTCTCGACATTTTAGTTAAGTTCGTTTTGTGAGGTATGGCAAAAATACATAAAAGAAATTGGAATTAGCCACGTTAAGGTCAACTGTGATAACAATAATTACATAACCCTTGAACTTACAGAGGATAAAGAGTACCCTCTGAAAGTAGACAAGTTAGATAAAAATGAAAAAATCAAGATTGAGAAAAACACAGAAGGTTTTAAAATAAGCAAAACCATAAGAGAGGTGATAGAAAAACAGCTCACAGTGGTGAATGAGTGGTTTGGCTTTAAGCAAACTAAATTCACCAAGAAAGGAAAATACTACTCCACAGGACCACTCAACTTTTACAGGAAATATCTACTCCTGCAAGCTAATTTGGTTGACAAAAGTAGGACACTATTAAACAATAAACCATCTGACATTGTCTGCATCATACCTGTAGAAGATGGTGACCAAATAAAAATGCAGCGATACGAACCGAATTGTAAGAAAACGATAAATAAGTGTACTAATCACATAAAATTCGAAATCACTGATGAGAATGGTAAGCTAGTTAATTTCAGAGGAACAGAGGTTTCTTTAGAGTTAAGAATAGAGTTAAACTCTTGTGGTGAAGACAAGCACCTCGGACCACCTGATGAGATCATTCCATTAAAGGAAGAGTACATTTCTTCTCTTTAACTACAGGTTTAACAAGAGGGCTAATTGACCCCTTCCTGAGTGATCCCTTCATGACTGCTTCATTCAAGCCTGATCGCTGCTCTTTACTTACTTTTTTAGGAAGTTTCTTAAACATAATAAATGCTGCTAAAATAACTGCACCTAAACCTACATAGACATAGGTATTACTGGTAGATTCACGCAGTGATACATCAGTATTTTGAGATTGTGGTTCTTCTTCCTCTACTTCTTCTTCCTCCTTTTCCACAACTCTGTTGTTCGGGGAGGAGTCCTGTACTTTAAATGTCGTCTTATTCTTTTTTTATCCTCTTAAATTCCTGAGATCTTCTACCCAGTTCTCTAGACCATGCTAATTGTTTCTCTGATCGAGGTTTCTTAGACACTGAAACTTTAGTAGTATCAGTTACAGTTTCAAGTTCCATTTATCTTGGCCGAATTAATTCGAACTATGTTCTCACGACCAGGTTAATTTAGTCTTCTTTATCATCACTACCTGTAATATTTAGACTTTCATCTATTGGTTTGTCACACTCAGAGACAGTCATATTTGGTGTATTCATATTTGGTGTATTCATACCCGATGTATTCATTGATGATTCCTCATGACAATGGCCTAAAGTAATAAGTGTTGTTGAAGCAAGTGCCGTCAATGGTCCCATCTTGATACTAAACCATCCAAGCCATTTGTCAAGTTCATTGGTAACGATGTAATCATTTCTGAGGTCATGGTAAAGATCATCCTCGTCATCTATTGGTAATAACCACCTTGATAATTTAGTGTAAGCTTTAAGTACTGTCTTACCCAAAGAATCATTAAGTCTGGCAGACATCTTTGTCTGGTAGACTCTGTGGTGTTTTAAGAGTTCCTTTTCTGTCATATTATCTAAGTCATTTAAAGTTAGTTGTTTATTAAGTAAATCCTTGCTTTTCCCAGTTGCAACTAAAATTTCTAAGTCTTGTTTGGCTTTAAGGCCACTATCAGTCAAATAGTTCAAATTTTGTTGACTGCTACTTGAACCTTGTTGATTGCTAGTTGATCCTAGTTAGCAACTAGAATTGACTATTCCTTGACTAGGAGTAACTAAATTTGAACTATTCAACTGCTTGTTTGAAACTTGTTGATTTGTAGTGCAGTTCTGTTGAAAGTTAGTACTGTTCTGTTGGTAACTACCAGTGTTCTGTTGGTTAGAAGCCCCGACTCGAGCTATGCTCTCAGGACTGCGTCCGACTGGGTTTTGATTGATAACACCAATATGTTTCATTTGTTGTTCAATTACAGATGATGTCTGACTATTCATTTGCTGACTGTTCATTTAAAATAATAGAAACATGAGTGTTAAGTGCAAAATGCTGTTTTCACAAGTTTATTGCACTTAACACTAGCTGGTGCTAACATAATACTACTGATGCAGTTAATGTCTCGACCTGCACTAGCACTCAATAAAACGTCAAACTGCTTGTCAATATCCTGGTCATATTCCTTCTCAACCTTGTAATTCTGGAAGAAAATACTTTGAGTGAAATCATACCATAATCTCTCCAAATCATTAACTCGCTCCTTGTTGGTTAAAAAAGGTCTAAATATTACATAATCAATTTTCATCGTTTTAAAGGCTTGGTGTAAAAATACCTTGTAGTTAATTGTGACCTTCACACCACAGTAATGCAGAAATCTAAGGAAAGCATAGTACACTAGTCTAAGGTCAGTGATATTCTCATCTGTTAATTGGGGTTTACCAATAGCCCTGTTGATAAATTCAATGGCAAGAAACCAGTCATATTCCCCACAGTGAAATTCAACAAGTATGGCCTCGCCATGTAACCCCTTTTCCCGTAACTTAGAGGGGAGAGTGGCAATACTCATTTTTAAAGCTAAGTAGACTGTACTTTCATATCTCTGCTTACTAAGACATTTTCTGTGACTTGAAAAAGTAGCACTGTAAATACACTTCCACAAAGTCCTTTAAATATTTGAGAACCAATTCAGACTAACGTCTCCATCCAAGCTTTCTAAGAATAATGTCAAAATAACGAATCTTGTTATCAATCTTGATCTCAAGAGTCTTAAAATCATCATCGTAACTGGTTGCATTACAAACAATGCAGAATTGATACTTCACAGTTTAAGCGGCGTTCCTGGCTAAATTTAAATTTTTTTGATACTCAAAAAGTTTCCAACGTTTGCACTTACGGCAGAATTGGGCATTAGTGTTGGTACTGACGTCATATTCTTTCATTCTTGGCAGGACTACTTTGTGTGTCTCAGTAGGCTTATCGAATTTCCCACTGTCATAATTCTTGCTGTCATTTTCTTCACTGAAATTTCTATCCATGGCCCTAGGACGAATGAATCCTTTAAGATTCTCATTTTTCCACTCGCTAGAATAATAATCTTTTAATGAGATGTATTTATTCATATTTACATGATAATTATTTTTTAAACATTGTTTTTGATAGAAGGTCACCTAAGACCTTTTACGTGATTTTAAGGCTTTAACACCCCCAATTAAACCATAGATTATGGAGCTCACAATAGCAATAACTGCTATGATCAGATGTTCAGCTAGAAAGCCAACAGCAGCACCCCCAAATTTCAATAAGAATGAAACTAAAGACCCTATTATTCCAGGTAAAGCTGCAGCTGATTTCGTAGCTAGTTCTTTTAGCCATTCAGCCAACTTCTTAAGACCTTCTTTTACTTTATCTGGTATTAATGGTTTTGGTCCTGGCCCAGGTTCTGGTGTAGGTCCTGGAGTTGGGTCTGGTCCTGGAGTTGGGTCTGGTCCTGGAGTTGGTTTTACAGATTTAGTGGCACCACTTAAAGCACTACTGATACTGAGACCTAGAGTTGTAAATGTCATTACAACAGCTGTTATTATGGCGCTAATGGTTACACCATACGTCTTAAAAAGTAACTTTATTCTGTCCTTTAGAGGAATAGTTGAATCTGGTTTCTTTAGAACATCAACAATTAAATGTTTAATTCTTCTAGTTTGTGACTCACTGTCATTGTCTAACCTCCATACCTTTGACATTTCCTCATACAATTTGTCATTTAGTTCATCTATTTGCTTTTTCAACTCCCCCGTATCTTTAGCATCTTCTTCTACATACTTTACATAGTCTCTTGTTAAATTATGAAGTTGATTTTCTAATTCCTCTATTTGCATGTCCTTATCCCTCTTTACTGCAGCTAGATCATCACCAGCCTGTTTTAACCCTCTAAGTTCTCTCAAGGCAGATTCAGTAAAACCCAGTGTTTTAAGTTCATCATCATTAGAATCTATCAGTTTATCTATTGGTTGGTTTGAACTGTTTACCTCATTAATTAGTGACTGTGTTTCAACAGCTTGAGTTGATACCGGTTGTGGTTGACTTACTGGTTCCGGGCCTTCCATAGGTGCCATTCTAGGTCCTTCCATAGGTGCTGGTTCATCAGGTGCAATCATACCTCTAATCATGTCAGCAAATCTAGTACCAAACTTATTCTTTAATGTGCTTTCAGTAAAGAATTTACCATTATCTTTAAGTAAAGGAATGATCCAGTATTTCTGTTTATTTAAAGGATCAGTGAATAGTTTAATTTTTTTCTTTTGTTGTTCTGTAAAGTTTGCGAGTTCTTCATCTGTTGGAAAGAAGTAAGGATCGTTGTTGTACAAAAAAATACGTGATGCTAGATTACTCAGTTTGTTATGGTCATATTTCCATCCCGTCCCTTTCAATGCTTCTGCAAGTTTATCCTCTTTAAATAGTAGCCGACTCTTCTCTTGCTCTAGTTGCGGATCAATACCTCTTACTCTTTCTGGAGTTGTAGTGTTATTAAAATGTTATTATTGTAGTTATCCAGCTTACCAATAACGAGTACCATATTTTACCCTATGACATACAATCCAGGTGCTATTACATAATCTAGTCTTGTATGAGTGTCACTCACTGCTTTTTGGTATCTTTGAATTGAAGTGGGAATATCAGGATGTTGATAAATCGAGTCCTTTAATAGTTTGTTAAATTCCTTCTGAGCATCCAATTCTGTACCCGGTACTCCAATTATTGGTGTTCTGGTCAACGCCTGAGCACCCAGAATACAGTAAACATATGTTCTTATTGTGTCATTCAACCTCTCTATTCCAGGATTAGAGAAACCATTTGATTTAAATATCATGAATTGTTGATAGGTTTGACATTCATTTTGTGTAATTACATCAAATACATTCTTGTGTTGTTTCACATGATACTTAATGAAGGTATCTGGATATTTGAAATTAGCCATTCCAGCATCCCAGTCTTTACTGAACATCGGTGGCATTCTATTTTCATGAACTTGCATGAGGAAGAAATTGATTTTAGAGTTATCGATGTAATATCCAGGATCAGTTATGTTCGGGTTGTAATCCGGTACACTCCATGACCTCCAACCACCGTTATTTTCAAACACTGAGAAATCATATTCGTCTTTTAAACCAAATTCACTCAATAACCCTCCTAGTTTCCTACGGTTAATGTTATTGTTTGTCTCATTGAAATCACTTTCACCTGGAATTGGTATCTCTAGATTCTTCATGATCTTCAATATTTGATAGTAAACATGAAATCTGTAAATTGACCTTATCAATGGGTCACTGTGATTCAAGTGATCATCTATTGAAATACCACAACCGGTAGTAGCAAACCAAACAGCCATGTTAAATTGGTTCTGGTAAAACGATAATGGATTCTTTTCCAGTCGCAGACAGTCTTTCTTATTTTTCAGGCTCAAAAACCCAGGTGTTATCTTAGTTTCTTGTAGGCGGAAGAAATTGTTACTGGTAACAGTTACTTCTAAATTAAAGAAGTCATAGGTGAAGTTACTTTTATGTTGAGTTGCTATTGGATAATACTTTATTACTCCAGAAGCTGATGAATAATTATGTTTGGTTTTAACTTCAGTTTTGGATAATGAAGACAGTAAAAAGGCCATTTATTTTAAGGAAATAACCCATTGAGCTATAGTATTCCCTAAGAATGATAATATTGGGGTGGCTGGTTCTTAGGGGTTTCTAGGCTAATTTGAAGCCTTTTTGAGACCAAAGGCCTGTAAGGGCTTTGGTCAAAAGGGCTTCAAAATACCTAGGAATCCTAGCAACCCAGTATTATCATTCTTGGATTCCATTTGGTTGCCTTTGCTCCCTTTTATGTAAGTGTTACATAGCCTGTACGTATTCCCTGCTATTATTTATAGGCCCTTGCCAATATGCATAGTTTATACATGTGACCGTAGAGCTGTAAGCCAAACATTATTTGTAAGATTTAATCATTTAATTATAGGCCTAATTGAACTCTTATAGGCCTATACCACTTAACTTGTTTTGACGTTGCTACGAGTTGGTTTTGGAATGTTTTAAGACAGTTCAGGAATAGCCACCAACAGAGAAACCCCTGTTTGGATGAGCTCCTACTCAAAATATTAAAAGTTTCATCATCACCGTTATCTTATCTTCAAGTTACGTTCGTACAATCACATTCCTCCACGCTGTCTGGCACAAGTCTTCTATCGGCTTGAGTTAGGACAAGAACATGCCGTCGCTGACATTACATAAGACTAAGTATGTACATGATATAAGTGGTGCCGGTTGAATAAGTCCCTGTTATTCGGAAATAGTTGTTGGCGTGGCGAAATTGAGGCTCAAGGATGGCGTCATACAGTTTTAGAGCTCCGGGTTTATGAGTATTCTATGGCGCAAATACGGACGACAAGTACAAGAACGTAACGTGATCGTCCCATACCCGAAGCGAACCTCTTGTCATCCACTGCTCCAGGGAAACAGAGTATTGGGGAAATGAAAGGTAGAATCCCCTGAAGCAACGAATGTAACCTAACTGGTTATAAACCTCCATGTCCTGCCCGCCAACTACGGGGGGGGGGGGGAGGGGGGTTAAAAACATGTTCCAACTGCCACTCCGGACAGGGGTCCATCATGGAGCTTCCTAACACACTTCCTTCCTGACGTTCTGGACAAAGAAGACTGGGTTGCACTGGATTCCGCGAGGTGTCGCTTCGGATGGTCCCATACCCGAAGCGAACCTCTTGTCATCCACTGCTCCAGGGAAACAGAGTATTGGGGAAATGAAAGGCAGAATCCTCCAGCGCTTTCGCAATCCAACAAACAATTGAACACCTATACTTTATCAAGACACATCCCACCAGTGATTGAGTATGCTTTTCTACCCCCAACTCCCCATTACTCAATCACTGAGATGAGAAACAAACCACACAAAACCAATTTCAAAGAAAATGTTTATTCAACTTCGTAAACAACCAACAAAATAGGCCCATGGCATTAGCCAAACCAGGACAAACATTATATTAACAAAATATTGATAAATCTCTAGCTTAATACATGAATTGGAAAATAGACGGAATTGTTGCTTTAAATTGTATTCCAACGTGAGATCCAAAGGTTACAAAAATACATCGTACTTGTAAATCTACTTGAAGGCTAGCCCCAATTTTGTCTCATCACTACTATTAAACTTTTGTTCGAACTCTACTGACGAACGCACCGATCGAGACAACCTACTTGCAACAAGTGTCGCATCTCCGAACTTCTCTACCCTACTGTAGTACAATGCTGATTCTTTCGTGTGCCATCCTATATGATTCATCATCTGATCCTCTGACTCAACTGAGCCCGACATACCAAGCAAAATTGAGCAACCCGATCGCAAACTATGCAATGTCTCACCATTATCTATACCAATTACTGCAAGATATCCCTTGAACCTTGTATACATGGTTTCATAAGAAACTTTCTGGTCCAAAACTGCCCCTGACTCAGATACTACCCTGAACAAATACCCATATCTGAGATCTACACCATTCGAAGCTGACCAACTGATGTATCTCTCAATGGCCTGAATAGGACAGATACCAGCGTCCTCACACCTTTTTACTACAAATCTGTTAGCAACACCTTTCCCACCCCGTATCGTCTTAGTGATTGTATGGCAGAATACAAAACCTGAATCATCACTCAATTTCTTGATTTCTTGAGTAGGCATAGCAGCAAGATCCGATGCTCTATCGCCCGCAAAAAACTGTAATTTCAAAAATGCTTGATCCCTGAGAAAGACAAACTTTTGTCTTGTTAAAATATCATTCCTACCAAATTCTCTATCAATATATTCACAAATCCTGAATAACTTGGATACAAACATGGGCTTTGCCTGGGTGGGCAGAACATGAGCCTTGGCTTGTTCCAAGGCAACTTGCTTACAGTAACCCTTCACTGCAGGGGCGCAAGCAGGATTCCCACTCCATGTTTTAATATCCCACACCCGACATCTACCCTGTGTGTCAAATAATGTCAACTAGTTTCTGTACAATATTGTTCACAGAAGTAGCAGCCAATCTTACAGGACACGAACAGGAACGGCTTTTCTTGTCTCCTAAGAAAGGACAGTGAATGGCATGAACTTTCGTCTTACCATGAGAATCCTCCCAAATCAAAAACCTTATAATGTCATCTGGTATACAAGTGGAAAGGGAAGGAGTAAAAGGCAACGCATTGAAAAATGCCTCCACAGAGTTTTTTAAACTAGATTTTCTTTTGAAATTTGATGAATTTTCCGATGAGTCCTTTAGGTACGCCATTCGCTCATTCGCTTATTTATTGCCAGCAAATCAATCTGTAAAGCTGTTTTCTGCGCCGTGTCCTGCAAGATATAGATGCAAACACCATTTAATAACAACACAATCTGTATGCCCGCAGAGCACATTGCAATCCTGCCTCATCTGGCACAAATCCTTTTTTGCCAGGGAGCAGCAAAATATTCTTGTCACCTTTGTTGCCTAACAGTATTGAATCAACTACGCACAATGCTACAACTGGAGCCCACACTTCAGCATAGGATAAATCAGGCGCAACTACGATACAGCATGGCACCTGCTGCTCTAACAAGACGATCATCACTGATAGCACTAGGTGAAATGGCGGGAACACATAAGGATTATTAACGCCTGAAATATCCTGTGCAAACATGTTCACTCCCGCAGACGCTGGTGTTGGGCAAGGAGTATAATGTGGCAACATAGCATTATTTTCGTCTCTCATAACATTACTATCCAACGCCATTAAATCCATGGAATGTGGACCGAATGCATGTTGAACCAGGGACCACGCTGTGGGAGACAACATCATATCATTTCTATTGATAGATCTAGACGGCTTATCTGCCGGGTTCTTAGCAGATGGAATATACATAAGCTTCAAATCTGCATTAGAGGCCAGGACCAACTGAAATATCTGCTTAATAATACCATTTAACCTGCTGTCCTTTCCCCCTTGATTTTGTCATACATCAATGAGAACCTGGCTGTCTGTTAGGACATCCACCCTGCTGTCAACTCTTTTCTTAGACAGCGAATGTAATGCATTCAACATTGCCTGTGCTTCTTTCAAATGAATTGGCCTAGCATCGTCATTCTCCCAGTAATCCGAAAAATTGAAAGAATTATCAGCCAACACTGACACCCCATACTTGAACAAAGACGCATCAGTTGCTAAGGACATCTGCTTATGACACTCCTTTCTCCAGCTCATGCCGCCCAGCCAAGTATCCAGAAATCGCCAATACTCCATTTCCTGACGGAGCTTGGGGTACAAGGAAACATACTTTTCGGTTCTGAGGGCGAAAGAAATGGCTTTGTTCACTTCTCTAACATACAACCTAGCCCCTGGAACAACTAACATGAGAGATATGCATTTCCCCTGGAATCTTTGCAAAGTTTTCGCATCAACCTTGAAAAGTTCTCGTTCCTTTTCCGCAAAGATTACTACTGCCTTCTTCCAGGCTACGTGGGGTTACCACGATTTTATGACAAGGACGTAGTCAAAACCGAAACATTTCCAAAATCTTTTTCAAAACTGTTTATTCAAGCAAGGCACCAGTATTAAATACAAATTTTCTAACTGCATGCAATTACAATATTATAAATCTATTCGCATGCTATGAATTAGCAATTTGCCATGATCGGACAATTTGGACAGCAAATATCTTCCCTAACCCCATTAAAATGATAGTTAACAACGGAACAAACAAAACGTTTAAATCGACTGCTTCCCAAAAGACAGTCTTTAGGCACGAAATCGCGCATCCCCGATAAAAGTATTTCCGCTGAATGATACTAAATCATTCGATACACCACGTTAACAATATAATAACTAATTCAGTTATTATCCAATTACAAAGATTGCTGTCCAATAGTCCGATATCGCAGCATGCAGAAATAAGATTAAACTCGAAGAAATTAAAGGGCCGATATTTTCTATATCCCGGGGGTATACTTTACATACGCCCCCCTCTTAAAGTTAAAAGCTTCTTTTAACTAAACAATCTGTTACCCCGAATCCCAGAACTCAAAATCTCACTGTATAAATCACAGAAAACCCGCAGATGTGTTGCGAGATGAATTCCCCGCGGAAAGAATCCATCTCTCATTGAGTTGTTCCGGCCAATCAAGGCAAGAAAAACCCAACTCTACACAATCTAATTTCGTATGCCCGAACGGCACATTATGCATACTCGTTAAAATTACTCTTACACTGGATAATATATCATGCAATACAATTCATGCGAAAAAAATTCATGCGATACCTTTCATGCGAAACAATTTCAATAAACAAAACTTCCAATACCAAAGACTCGACTCATTCTTTGCTTTTGAAAGGACCAAGTGATTCAAAAGGAAACTTAGTACCGAGGGTAGACATAGCAATTCTCGGGTGATCACTGGAAGTACCAGGCAGAGCGTTAGTTGCTTCAGGTCCGCCTTTTACCGGTTCATTTTTCACTTTTGATACCTTCCTTTTAGGCAGGTGCAGAAAACCACTTTTATACAAGAAATAGGTAGTCAAAACTATGCCAACTATAATTAAAATGGTTGTAACTGTTCCAGGAAAATAACTGCCTCTAGTGCTCCAGTGACCACGAATCGCTGTGTTTGCCCCATCCAGATTTGCCTGTAAATCAGACACAGATAAACTACTCAATTCCTTAATTGTCTTGAATTTCGCCCACTGCGGTAACAGCAGCGCTGGCACCTCAGTAACATTGGGCACGACGCCGGGCAAATTAAATGGTGGAACCGTTACCATTTCAAAACCAATATAAGTTTCCACCCGTTCAGTAATAATCCCATGAATTTTCCAACCACTGCCAACAACTTGGCAATGTCCCGAAAGACGCAAAATATATAGTTCACTTTGTAAGATAGAACGTTGCTCCGGTTGTCCTTGACACAAAAGGGAGTAGACTTCTCCAAGGGTCGATACTACATAAGTTCCGTGTGTTATTTCTGTTACTGATTCGTCGAAGTCGCTTGCGCCGGCGATGGACACTCGGCAGTGCTCACGCAATTCTTTTTCCCCAGTTAGGATCCCTCCAGGACAGAGTTTCTTCGCACGATCATACATCGGCCCGGTTCGACAGATTGTTGGCCGACTTCCAATGCACGTGCTCGGGAAGAATAGTCCTCCTGTTTCGGTATGAAGAGCTACATCCTCCGGAACATGTAGTTGAACAGTAACTCCAGTTACGTTTGAAGGGACTGGCCACGTTCGTATATGGTAACGGAGGTACTTTACATTATCGACGAGTGGTAGAGAAGCTTTAAATACAAGTCTATCAGAATCTTCCCAGTACGGATGTATCTCGATGTGTTCATAGTACCAGGTAAGGGCGGGGCCATGAAGGTTTCTCTTCCTGGCCATTCGAACAATCCGTGCAAGTTCATCTGGTGGCAAAATCTCTTCGGTTAACCAACCTAACTCAAGTGCAGCTCGCTGACGGTAAAACCTATCTACTTGCCGTAGCCATCGATGGTGAACTGCTTCAATCATGGACAACACCCGTTCAATCTCCGCGTCTATCTCTAGGACAACGATCTTGGTCCGGGTGTAGTTCAATATGTCCTCCAATTGAATGACGTGGGTTGCAAGCTTGGATATGTAGCCCTCGACTTTCGTAATGTGTTGGCGATTCTCCTTTACTTCTTGGCGAGTCTGGTTGACAACGGTGACTAGCTCGGCAGCGACATGTACTATTTTCTGGTCAATAAGGGTCATCTCGTCTAGACGGCACTTAATGGCTCGGACCTCAGCAGTTGTAGCCGTTCCGAATAACTTTCTGGCGATGGTACCAATAAATGGAAGGACAGCTGACCTGCGTCGTCGTGGGCGAGATTGAGGTAGTGTTGACATCATCTCCGCGATGCGCTGCATCCATATCTGCTTGGTTGAATTCGAAGATGATCGGAGCCAATGAAGTTTTCCTACCGCATGTTGGAAGGCACGAATTCGTTGTCGAAGGTGGGGATTGTTGATTGGTGTATCCAAGGTCACAATAATATCCCACGTGGCAATGTGGCTGCGTATCGCGTCTCCGCCTGTCACAAGTGGACCATCTGGTAGTTCCGCTGGTTGGTTAAAGGGCAAATCAATACCGGCTCCAAGGACGATAGTTGACGTGCACAAAATCAGTAAACTATTTAACATCTTAACTTCTTCCTGTGCCTCTGCTCAGGTGATTCGGGCGGGGCTGTTGGTGGACGCTTGTGTTGGCTTTGTCGTTCAGCTCTCTGTTGCAGGTAAGTCAGCACGGGCTCTGAGTCTGCATCCATAGGCTGATCATCTAATGCCTCCCTCCTTTTTGTAATACATCGGCACCAATTATAAGTTCATGGGTTATGTTATCAGCCACCGTCACAGGCAATTGTCCTATATTCTGGAGTTCCACGTTAGTTTGGCCGTACAATCGCATATTTTCCCCCGTAACAGTTTGTAGGTTAATACTTGGGTGTAGATAGAATCGTCGATGGGTTGCATTTTCGATCTTCCATAAAATATCACGTCGTAGGAGACTACAGCTGGCTCCCGTGTCTATGAGTGCTCGAATTCGAATACCATGAATGAAGACAACTGTACTTGGCCTACCTCGTTCCCCTATGACGTCTGTCCGTTTCCCTTTCAATCTCAAAACGGAGTGGTCCCGTAACTGTACCAGTGATGACTTCTATAATGTGGGCATCCCCCACCCTTTGATGTGCAAGATTTACCTCTTTTATCCATGTCCGTACTGCAGCCGTGGTGCCTCCATCGCAAGTTGTTGTCTGACGGATCAATTTCTTACATGATTCCTTAGTATACTGCCTAGTTCTGTGCTGCGCCTCCTCATGTCGACGTCGATCATCTAGTTGTGTCATATGATGCGTATACGCCTCAAATTGTTCCGCGTTCATCGTTAGCTAGCGTCACACTCCGAAAGACTAGTAATCCGTTGAAGTTCGTTTATGAAATTTTTTCCTTTGTTGAAATCCTTGGAAGGTCGCCAATGAAAAGTTCTCGTTCCTTTCCGCAAAGATTACTACTGCCTTCTTCCAGGCTACGTGGGGTTACCACGATTTTATAACAAGGACGTAGTCAAAACCGAAACATTTCCAAAATCTTTTTCAAAACTGTTTATTCAAGCAAGGCATCAGTATTAAATACAAATTTTCTAACTGCATGCAATTACAATACTAGAACTGGCAAAGCCAGATCGACGGTTTTCGTTTGGGGAAACTGGTATTGGCACCTGGAGGTCACATGATGTAACATGTCAGAGGAGAATGGAGAGATTGATGTTCACACCAGAACCCAGTGGGCTATTGCTCAATAAATTTGGCTTTCGGAGCTCAGTGCGACACAGACCAGTATGTTTTGTGCGCCTTCTTATTTCTGCATCCTCCATGATGAAACCAATCCCATTTCAATCGGATGTAGCATATAGGAGAAAAAGCGATCTACGTAGTGTTGTAAACACGTGCGTTTTGTCTGCATGTCAAAATATGAAATGTCATTTAAAGGGGCACTGTATTCAATCGCGAATCGGTTTCAGCACGACCACCGTAGAGGGAGGTGCCCATCGGTAAAACGATGGAACTACAGGAAACGTATCTAAAATACCCAGCAATGCAGTTTGTTCAGTGATGTATTGCCGTCAAAGCTTCCACACAGCTTCTTCAAACATTCTAATGGGATATTATGCTTTCCTGAAGAAAGTTTAATAGACTTAATACAGGTAACAATGGCAATTTAGATAACGTGTTTCTTAGTTTCATTCCTAGCCGATAGGCGCCTCCCTCTATGGTGGTCGTGCTGAAACCGATTCGCGATTGAATGCAGTGCCCCTTTAAACCGTCATTTTGTTGTGCTTGAGGTCAATTAACAGGATTTCGAATGAGCAGAGTGAATTCTGACTGTGCTAAGAGTAAAAAGTTGGCCAAAGAACAGTTGGGATGATGCGTCTAATGTATTACGTCTAAAAAGGCAACTGTCACATACCCACAGTATTTATGTATAATTATCTCATGAATAAAACCATGAATCTCTTGATGCTTTCGATTTGACTTGTTGACTTTTTATTTTGAAGAAGATGTTCTTGGTGCAATCATCAATTCTGGTTTAATTCAGTAGGTTTGACTGTATGATCCCGCACAGTGCAGTGCAATGCACGCAGCACGCCGCCACAACACACACACACACACACGACCACGTGCACGAGTGACGAAGACGCTGTCCGACGCTGCCCGGCCACGCGACATCGTTGGACAGCCTGCGGTTTACCTACCTAACCTAGGGGACCGCTAAAAAAGCGACGAAGTTAACTTTGCTGGTAAATACTACAAAAGTAAAATCAGTAGCCTGTGCCTCCCTCTTTGCACTTCCACAATTGCTGATTTCTTTCGAGAAAAAACTTAATTACCCAGTCGAAATCGAATGTCGAATGCAAAATGGCGAATTGTTAATGACAGCCTACTAAATTGCGACAGTAACCGACAACATGGCTCTCGATTCAAATCACTATCTAAACTATCAATAAATGCCACAAAATGTATACAATTTATTAAAATCCAGTTTGTAGATTATTAAAAAATTAATAAGGATTACAGAATGTAGATAATGAGGTGATAGGAATAATAGGTATTTTGAAGCCATTTTGACCAAAGCCCTTACAGGCCTTTTTGTCTCAAATTAGCTTAGAAACCCCTAAGAACCAGCCACCTCATTATCTACATTCTTAGGGAATACTACAGCTCAATGGGTTATTTCCTTAAAATAAATGGCCTTTTTACTGTCTTCGTTATCCAAAATTCAAGGAAAAATTCAAGTAAATTAAATGTATTATCCAATAGCAAATCAACATAAAAGTAAATTCACCTATGACTTCTTTAATTTAGAAGTAACTGTTAACAGTAACAATTTCTTCAGACTACAAGAAACTAAGATAACACCTGGGTTTTTGAGCCTGAAAAATAAGAAAGACTGTCTGCGACTGGAAAAGAATCCATTATCGTTTTACCAGAACCAATTTAACATGGCTGTTTGGTTTGCTACTACCGGTTGTGGTATTTCAATAGATGATCACTTGAATCACAGTGACCCATTGATAAGGTCAATTTACAGATTTCATGTTTACTATCAAATATTGAAGATCATGAAGAATCTAGAGATACCAATTCCAGGTGAAAGTGATTTCAATGAGACAAACAATAACATTAACCGTAGGAAACTAGGAGGGTTATTGAGTGAATTTGGTTTAAAAGACGAATATGATTTCTCAGTGTTTGAAAGTAATGAGGGGTGGACTTCCTGGAGTGTACCGGATTACAACCCAAACATAACTGATCCCGGATATTACATCAATGATTCTAAAATCAATTTCTTCCTCATGCAAGTTCATGAAAATAGAATGCCACCAATGTTTAAATCTGATTGGGATGCTGGAATGGCTAATTTCAAATATCCAGATACCTTCATTAAGTATCATGTGAAACAACACAAGAATGTATTTGATGTAATTACACAAAATGAATGTCAAACCTATCAACAATTCATGATATTTAAATCAAATGGTTTCTCTAATCCTGGAATAGAGAGGTTGAATGACACAATAAGAACATATGTTTACTGTATTCTGGGTGCTCAGGCGTTGACCAGAACACCAATAATTGGAGTACCGGGTACAGAATTGGATGCTCAGAAGGAATTTAACAAACTATTAAAGGACTCGATTAATCAACATCCTGATATTCCCACTTCAATTCAAAGATACCAAAAAGCAGTGAGTGACACTCATACAAGACTAGATTATGTAATAGCACCTGGATTGTATGTCATAGGGTAAAATATGGTACTCGTTATTGGTAAGCTGGATAACTACAATAATAACATTTTAATAGCACCAAAAAATGCTAAACCTGGTAAGAATGACATTAACCACAAAAAGACCTTACCACCACCACTGATGGAAGGAAATAGTTCTAAGAAAATAAGAGTTAAGAGTAGTGTTGATACTGTCAAGACCAGTCATACACCAAAGAGTAATGTTGATTCACCAAAAACAACTGAAACATCAAATAATACTCCTACTACTAAACGGGACACCAAAGTTGAGAGGGAGGATGATACTCATGAAACAATTAAATTCATGCTTTACTCAGTTGTTGGTACATTGATTGTTTTTATGGTTAGATAAATAAGTAATGATGGCTGAAGGAGGTGAAGATTATGAAATGGATGATTACGATACTTATTACAATCCTGATGATGATGATCTTCCTGATTGGAGAAATAATAGAAATTTTGTAGATGTAGTTTTCAAGCGTCTGCTATTAGTATTATTATGATGGTCAAGGTCATATAATAATCGAGGGCCCTTATTGGTTGGGTTTTTTTGACTTCGCGACGCTCGGAGTTGGATCATTGCAACACACAGAAAAGTCTTGGAAGAGAGAGGATCGCCTTTTTTTCGGGATTCGAAAACGCCCTAAATTCGAGAACGTCATGCCAGGAGTATAGAAGAACGAAGCCTGCTGTTTCCACAGACGGACGACCTAGAGAAGGAAGGAGTGAGCAGCTTGTATCCATCGAAAAAATGAACTTTTGAATCCAGTCAAAACATTCAAAGTTTGAAGGCGTGGCTGCCATTTTTGAAAACTCCGTCTTATCGTAAACATTTGAAAAATAGCTAAATAAGATCATAATTACTTGGCAGGGGATCCCTTTATAACCTTAAAAACCTCTCTTCCGAACTTTGACCAATTTTAACTGAATTTTATATGTTGACGTCCATGTTTTAAGGACTTTAGTTAGACAATCATGTTGACTTGTTTAGTCTTTTAACATATTATTACATGGCGGATGTACACTGTATAGTGCACCGTCTTCAGTTACATACTGTTTTTGTCGGAATTAGCCGACAGCACAGTATTTAGTGCATTTCACACTGTGCATTTACTGCACCTGTGTCTCACAACTGGTTGACCAATCTCACCGAGACAAAGGGTGTCGCCACTTGGGAGCTGTTATCGTTGAGCTGCCCAGCTGTAGGGGGATTGCGTTTCGTCTAGAATTGCCATGCATTTACAGATGTTTAGATAGATGTCGCCATTATAGATTATACCTGTTGCAGTCTGGTCGTTTAGCCGGACGCCGTTCGTACCCCGTTATTGCCATAGTGATGTCAAGTCGTTGAGCCAGATGTCACTTGTAAATCCCCGTTAATACCGTCAAACTAACGTAGATGTCGCCTGCTGTGTATGTCGCCGCCGTAGATGTCGCCTGCTGTTGGAGGTCGCTGCCATAGATGTTGCTGATCTGATGTGACGGGTGAGAAGCCAGACGTGGTCAGCCGAGTAAACGTTGTGAGTTCACTATTATTCCAGTTTTGAACCTTTAGTTAGTTGGTCATACTGGTATATATATTTTAAGCATTTACTGCTGTAAACGCTTGTCAGTCAATAGTAAATATCAATATAGTGCTAAATAGTTGAAAGCACTCTGAAGTCATTATATTTAAACGACCTATAAGGTCATACCAAACTAAGACTTTATAACATTGAACTGCCGCTTAGGAGGAGAACCGATGTCGACAACAGGATCATCGAGGACCGCCTGCTGAATCTTCATGCCAGGGATCCAGATTCCAGTTTTCAAGAATACGTTAGCCTGCTGGTAAGATATACCTATTTAGAGTAGATATAGATACATACAGTCCGCAATCGTCAATACACCTAGGCATATGCCAACAAACCTTGGAGCGCTCCAATGAATCTTGATAAGTCAATCCAAATAAAACTACCAACATTACGACGGGAGAGTTGAACGAAAGCAGATAAAACTCGGCTACAAACAAAAAACAAACCACCACACAAGTCAGCAAGAATACGAATGGCCCCGAAACAAGGTCACACGACACGATTACGACTTTTTCTCGTTATTCATCTCGCAATCGCGAGACCTCAGATAATTTGTATGCTATACTTTAATTTTGCTTGAACAGTGAATCAAAGAACACCGAAGGCACATCATCCGCATTCAGCAATGGTTCAGCAAGGAAGCCCATATTTAATTTCACCATGCTTTCCGAATAATCGTCAGGGTACTTGAAATGTTCACTACATACACGGGCTTGCTGATCCTTCGGATTTGGCCGAGAACATTTCGCAAGCCACAGCCACCGTACATGCTTTCTGCGTTTACCAGTTGGTAAGAGATGGAACCGTACTTTGCGAGGATTGTTTCCTTCTGAATTAGTACAGTGTTTTGCGATGCAGTAAGGCATTTTAGTGGATGTGAAAATGACATGGAAATAAACACAACTAACATTACGACGCCATCTTGTTCCACAAGTGATACGCACAGGAGACGTCACTTCCGCTAAAATAAGTCATGTGACTGGCCAGAATGGCTGCGCCCATCTGACCATGAAATTTGAGACAAGACCACTAAAGAATATTCATAGGTTGGAGGGTCGAGGCCTATCAATTAGACGAGTGCATGTTTTTAACTCTCAAGTACATATTTGAAGAGGTTTTGAAAAAATATGTGTTGTGGCAAGTCTACAGATATAAAGAAATTATTTGATGAAAAAATTAATTTCGAATTTTGCTAATTGGGTAATAGGAGGCGTGTTTTGAGTTTTTTCCGCCAGTTGGCTGAAAAGAGTGGAAATATCAAAGTCTGTCTAATTTGTCGATTATCAAAAAATTACCATGGTCAATCACCAGTTTATTTGTCACCATTTACTTGCCCGACTGTCCGGAATAACATAATCTAAATTTCAGATTCACAACCGAATGCAGTATTTGATGCGTCGCGGTCAAACATTGACAATTTAACTGCTAAAAGGCTTAAAAAAATCAATTGTGGTCTTGTCTCATTTGAGACAAGACCACTAATGAATATTCATAGGTTGGAGGGTCGAGGCCTATCAATTAGACGAGTGCACGTTTTTAACTCTCAAGTACATATTTGGAGAGGTATTGAAAAAATATTTGCTGTGGCAAGTTGTGATGAATCCCATGTTTCTTTATTTGAAAGCACTTGAGTTTGTTGTGAGCCAATAACATAAGAAGTGTGGTAATCATTTTAATATGTCCTAAGTCATTCAAGTTCATTATTAGATAGTGTTGTGTAACATGGACTCAAGTAGAAAGACTGGACAATTGGAGAGTTGTGGAAATGCTTGACAATTGGAGATTGGACAATGACTTTGCAATGACTAGACAACTGGAGGGTTTGGTAATTGAGGCAAAGGCTTAGGCTTATTGTGAGGCATGGTTGAAGTGTAGACTGTATTTGGCAGTACTGAGAGAGACTCCAAGGAAGGTAGTTGAGTTGTGCTTCCTTGTCAAATAACCTGGAGCTCCAGAATCCCTTTTCGGGGGATACTTCGTTGAAATCCGGACTTTACAGTCGGAAGACATGATCGAGTGATCATCCTGGCGTTGGTGCCGCAATTCGTTGAACGTATGGAGTCGCTGCAGCTGTACTCGGGTTACACGCGTGTTGGAATCGGAACGTCTACATTCCGTATTCCACTTGGAACGGATGAATCCGTACTCATAAATTGCCTCCCAATTTACCCTCCGTGTTGCCATACCTGGGCCCTTATTTGGATTCGGACGTTATTCATGGATTCCTTTTGAACTGGACATTTTATTTCCTCAGTTGCCGTGAACACTGAACAGTGAACCCTACTTCCCATGTGGCATGATATACACCTGAACTGAACATCTGAAATCTCACATGCTAATCTTTCC
The DNA here is from genome assembly GCF_910592395.1 of Lineus longissimus. Classification (NCBI taxonomy): domain Eukaryota; kingdom Metazoa; phylum Nemertea; class Pilidiophora; order Heteronemertea; family Lineidae; genus Lineus; species Lineus longissimus. The sequence continues at coordinate 4,563,789 of NC_088321.1, forward strand.
TTAGTTTCAGCAGCTGTGAATATTGTAAATAATTTTTGTCTTATAATAAATATTTGTGTTTCATTTAGGAGTTAGCTGTTTTAACAGAGAGGTGTCCAGTGTCGAGCAGCCGCTCTGTCACACAAGTCTACAGATACAAAGAAATTATTTGATCAAAAAATTAATTTCGAATTTTGCTAATTGGGTAATAGGGGGCGTGTTTTGAGTTTTTTCTGCCAGTTGGCTGAAAATATCAAAGTCTGTCTCATTTGTCGATTATCAAAAAATTTCCGTGGTCAACTACCAGTATACGAGTATGTTTTTAACTGTCAAGTGCATATTTGGAGAGGTATTGAAACGATATTTGGTGAAGTCTGCAGATATAAAGAAATCATTTGTTGAAAAAATTAATTTTGAATTTTGCTAACTTGGCAATAGAGGGCGAGTTTTGAGATTTTTCTGCCAGTTCGCTGAAAAGAGTTGAAATATCAACGTCTGTCTAATGTGTCGATTATCAAAAAATTTCCGTGGTCAACTACCAGTTTATTTTTCACCATTTACTTGCCCGACTGTCCGGAATATCATATCAAAATTTCAGATTCACAACCTCACGCAGTATTAGATGCCTCCCGGTCAAACATTCTTGTAAAAATGAAACCGAACTTAGACCGGGGCTAGGTTGGCTCATATAGGGGTCAAATTAAGTTTTTTTCTCATTATTTTAGCTTGTTTTGACCTTAAATCATCAGCACTACAATATTCCAAATGAATTAGAGTGATTTGAGCACATTCAAATTTTTCACTAAATTGACCCAAAATGCAGTGTAAACGGAGACAAGACCACCATTGATGTTTTAAGCCTTTTAGCAGTTAAATTGTCAATGTTTGACCGCGACGCATCAAATACTGCGTGGGGTTGTGAATCTGAAATTTTGATGTCATATTCCAGACAGTCGTTCAGGTAAATGGTGTAACATAAACTGGTAGTTGACAACGGTATTTTGTTGATAATCGACAAATTGAACAGACGTTGATATTTCAACTCTTTTCAGCAAACTGGCAGAAAAATCTCAAAACTCGCCCTCTATTGCCAAGTTAGCAATATGCAAAATTAATTTTTCAACAAATAATTTCTTTATATCTGCAGACTTCACCAAATAGTGAAAAGTAAGCTGGTAGTTGACCACCAAATTTTTTTGATAATCGACAAATTGGACAGACGTTGATAATTCCACTCTATTTAGCCAACTGGTAGAAAAATCTCAAAACACGCCCCCTATTGCAAAGTTAGCAAAATTCAAAATTAACTTTTTCACCAAATGATTTCTTTTTAACTGTAGACTTGCCACACCAAATATCATTTTAATACCTCTCTAAATAAGCACTTGACGGTTAAAAACATACTCGCGTCTAATTGATAGGTCTGCAACCTCCAATCTACGAATATTCAATGGTGGTCTTAAATGGAGACAGGACCACCCTTGATTTTTAAAGCCTTTTAGGAGTTAAATTGTCAATGTTTGACCGCGACGCATCAAATACTGCGTGGGGTTGTGAATCTGAAATTTTGATGTCATATTCCAGACAGTCGGGCAAGTAAATGGTGAAAAATAAACTGGTAGTTGACAACGGAATTTGTTTGATAATCGACAAATTGGACAGACGTTGATATTTCAACTCTTTTCAGCAAACTGGCAGAAAAATCTCAAAACTCGCCCTCTATTGCCAAGTTAGCAAAATTCAAAATTAATTTTTCAACAAATAATTTCTTTATATCTGCAGACTTCACCAAATATCATTTCAATACCTCTCCAAATATGCACTTGACAGTTAAAAACATACTCGCGTCTAATTGATAGGTCTGCATCCTCCAAACCTATGAATATTCAATGGTGGTCTTGTCTCAATTTGGAATTTTCGGCAATCTTGGTAATTGCTTCCCCGAGAGCTGAGTAGCATTCCTGAAAATACAGATCTCTACCAATGTTGTACACTCACCAAACGCTTCCTTATGCTGTTCTTTTCATCCAATATCTTGGCAACCATATCGGACTGTCTTTTTAGCTCCTCTTGAAGTCCTTTTAGCTTGATACGGTTTTGTTCTATATCATCGTCTATTTGGGTTTGCTGCCCTTTTCGACCATCTTTACGCGCTCGAAGGCGAATAGAGAGCGTATAAGCTTCGTCACGCCTCTTCTCAATGTCGGTTTTCCTCGATTCTTCGCCATAAAGTTGCTTTTCGAAATGCTTTAACCTGGTTTCATCGTTGGGTATTTTTTCTTCACGGACTGAAATAATAGTATTCCTCTATGAATATTCAGTAAACGATTATGTGATATGGTTTTAGCCACATATGATCATGATTGGGCATTTTTCTAAAAACAGGGCTGAATTGACGCTGCATGGGGGGGGGGTCATTGTGGTGGCGTGCTGAATAAACCATATTTTGTTTCTGAAAACTTCTCATGTGTGCTATGTACTTTTATGGACACAAGAAAAAAAAACGAACATTTCACCCAAATTGTCAAGAAACAGCATGACTCGGTATAAAATGTAAAACTCAGTAAGCTACGTCTACTAAATGCGCCAGCATTCAAATGGCTTTTTTTAAACACGCACAATTTTGTTACAATATGGTTACTGAGAAAAAATCATGTTCGGTTATAAAACGCAGACCTAGGAAAATCAAACTTGAAAGAAATCCAAAATTTAAGTCGTTCGTGCTGAAGAACCCAAAGTGTTGATAACAAATCATCCTAGTATATTGAAACTTGCGGCTCCCTGCGAGATCTAGTGATTTTTGGATGTTAGATCATCCCAGTTAACGTTGAAAACGTACTGAGCTACAATCCAACCATGCGTTAGGAATTTGTGGATACGCACAATGACTTGAGACGAGGATAATGTCAAAATAATTACATCTTGTTAAGATAGGAAGTGAAATAACCTGATGCATTGTGGAAAAATCAACCGATAATTAATTACGCTGTAACTTCACATACTCAGCGGTAGAGTACAATTCGTCCGACAACTGATTTTGATTGGCCGCCAATATACGTATTCTTGTCAACCCTATCCGTGTTTTACTGGGCCCAGGTGAAGCTCCACATCCCCTAGCTTTCAACGTTTACCTAAACATAGGATTTCATGGTGAAAACCGTATTTCATCCACGCGCGGGCAATACCAAGAAGTCAAAGTAGGCATTTGTACTTGCAACGTAGTATCAAATTCTGCGGCGTATTCATCCCATTCGACCCCCATTCATGTTCTTACCTTCCCGCAATCTCCCCCGTCGGATTCTTCCAGGATCCACCTGAAAACAGATATTCGATATTTATAAATTGAAGAGTTCAGGCGCAAAAACCGACAAACGCCATTCCCACCGAAAATAAACCATGACTACCACATGAGAGTTGAAGGTGCTGCCATTACGATAGTCAAAACCGTTTTCCCGCAAAAGCAGACACATCCCCCGTATAACGCGCAACAATTCTCTGTTTGTCGTCAAAAGCCGACAGGTCACATGCGCCGTTCTTCACAGAGACCGACAAATCCATTCAGCCAATCAGCGCGTCAGAATTCACGACGTAATCAAGATGGCAGCACCCATGAATTCTCTCAAATCGATGTAAAATTTCCTGTTTATTTCTCGAAAAATCAGCATAAATAATGGAGAACTTTGATGATATTGATGAGCCAGTGATTCTTTCACCTACTGGGCGTAAGAAAAGAGTCAATCCAGGAAGTTCTGCTCGCGCAGTTACGAAAAGATTGCGAAATAGCGGCGGCGGAAAAATTCCATCGATTTCGTGTGTACAAATGTACACAATGCACGTGGTTTCTGTATGGCGAGTTCGTTATCCGGTGAGGCCTTAAATGTGCACAAGATCAGCTCTATTCAACCCCTGACAAGGTAAAACAGGATGCTACCCTACTCTCCTACATGGACATTAAGAAATGTGCGAGGAGGCGACCAAAAGTAGCGGATGTAGCCAAGAGAATTGCAAGAGACATTAGTGTGAAGTATTGCACTTTGGATGAAAACAAAAACCGTGTCCCAGTGTGTAAGGCTTCCTTCATGAGCATTTTTGGTGAGTAGCTGCACATTAGTAGTGACTAAATCTTGAATTTCTGCCAAGATGAAGCTCCAGACCCTTCCTTTAGGTGTCTTCCATGATTAGAATCAACAATACAATGCTGTTAGGCCTATATTGAAACGGTGATATGGGCTGTCATAACGTCGTGGATTTTGCTTCTGTTGAGGCGATGCGACAATACTTTACGACGTAGTAGCTTCCTGGAGTCTTTGCTATTTTAATTCTGATCTTTGTTGATGTTGTTTTTCATTCTATCATTTCAGGTATCAAGAAGGATCGACTGGCGAATATTGCCAAGTACTGGTTGGAAAACGGTGTTGCAAGGCCTGAAAACCGCGGAGGGGTGCGGAATGCGGAACGAAATCTTGCGAGAAAGACTGCCATCCACGATCACATCAAGATGTTCACGTGTCGTGCGAGCCATTATGCACGGCGTGGGGCTCCAGGGCGAAAGTATCTGCCAAGCGATCTCAGTGTCAAGGAGATGCACCAGCTTTTCACGGCCCAAAACCATGACCAGGTTTCATACGCATTGTACTACTGTATAGTGCTGCGCACTATACCAGTATTTATGGAACAATCTCTTCACGTTGATCATGAACTGCTGTAAATATATTCCTTTCGTTTAAATATTGTTTCATGTCGCGAACGAGTGAGGGCTCCCAATAAGGACTTCCAGTTAAAAGACCTTCGACCTTAGTTGATGATATGGTGTTTTACGATATGAAAGTTGTTATTGATGTTTGCTTAGAGTCCTTCTCAGACCCCTCGCTTGTTTGCGTGTCATGAAGCAGTATCAAGTTGCTACCATTTAGGCCTTTCGCTTTTCGGGCATCATTTCATCCAAGTCAAAACATTACTCACCTTAGCAGGTGCATCATTACATAAGTATAATCAACACATTTCTATTAAAAGAACAAAATCATCGTCACAGCATATTTCATCATGCTAAGGAATGTATTCCTAGAAACCATGACTAATTCGTTGAGTAATATCTATGCAGGTTTTTAATTGAGCAATATCTAGAAATACTGATATATGTCAAAAGCAAAATAAAGCTTCGAGAAACAGTTTTATTAAGTGAGATACGTTTAGTAGCATCAACTAGTACTGTATCCAATACCACTGTATAACTTGTCATAATTTGCCGTTAAGATCGAAATATTTATCTGTTAAGAAATACCATAAATTATGTGGTCAAATTATGTACCAATCATTGTGAAAGACAATGAGTCATGTGATGCAATCCCAGGGAGATCACCTCAAAAAAACAGAAATAGGTATACATCTGATGAGTAAAAGTGACTAAAATTACACATATAAATTCCTGGAAAAACAGGTAAATTCCTGAACAAAAACGGGTATATAAGGGGCAACAAGTGGCTTAAAAAGAAAGTGAAGCTAGTAGGGAGACTACTTTAAGTCAGGAAGAGGCTGACACTTGGACGGATACTCAGAGTTAAACCGACACTGAGATCCGAAACCCCCGATTTCCCGTATTTCTCATATTTCGGATAACTAAAAATCATTCCATTTCACTTGGAGGAAAATACACGTAAGTCTGCCGATTTCACCTATTTTTCTACACCATAATTATCATTCTTATGTTGATACCTACTCAATTAGCCACCATCTTGATTACTATTACGCTTTGGCTTTGAAGTGATCTCCCACGGAAAATTACTTATGATGAGAAATAATTACTATTACGTGTACGTATAATTTATACCTGCTGCTTCAACAACTAATAGCGGTATTCAGCCCAGTTGATCTTTAGGCCTTTCTGTTTCATTCCCAACCTACTATTGTAAATTCGCCTCAATAAAATTATCAAACATATTTGAATCTTAGCTTGAAAATATTGTGTGCTATGCTAACAACCTTTTACATAAATTGATTCCTAGCGAAGAGGTACGATTCTTGAAGGCGCCCCTTTCTGCTACTGTAGAGCTTGTGCTTTACCTTTGAGTTAAATCCACCCCCCATTTTGAATACGTTTAGCAAAGCCTCATACCAAGAATTACCTCGTGTTTAGGACTCAGTTTGTCTGTGTCTTCATTAATCTCAAAACAACACCACTGGTACTCTTTGGAAATATTGATTTGTCTCAATACGACCTCCTGCTGTGAATAGATTACTAATCTATCACAGGTACCAATTACACGTGTTGCTGTTTACACAGCTTCCAGTAAGCCACCAGAGCACGCTTACATCTGCTGAACTCAGGACATTGTGTGACTCCTTGAGCAAAACCCTTCTTACCATATCACAAAAGTAAGAATTATTCCCCGATCATTGTCCCTGACTTCTTGCCATTTCACAAGAGTAAGAATATCCCCTCGGATCACGGTCCCCACTGCTGGAGCAAATACTTACCATTTCACAAGCGTAAGAATTACACACGCCCCAACCATCCAACTGATAAAAGGGACCAAGACCAACCCCACTTCCACCCTTCTTTTAACCTTTCTTTCTAACCCCTCTACACTACAGCGTCTTTGTCTATGACTTCAACCTAGGATTTGGTCATCTGGCAGTCGACATCTGCAGTGCTTGCCTGAAGTTTCGCTTTAAACTGAAGGACCAGTCAATCTCGGATGAGGAAAAACGTGAAACATCAATGATGTTTATGCTCCACAGGCGTCGAGCAAGGAGGTTTTATGACAATTTGAACAATGTTCAGGATTCGTTTACAATGTGTTTCGACATTATGGAGAACCTCGTGTTGCCGAAGTCTCCAATTGGACAAACTTTTTACTCGCGCCAGCTCTACTTGTATGTCTTTGGTGTCGTTCATCACCGCGACCGTGGTCAACCTCAGGGAAAGGATGACATTCATCTGTTTGTGTGGCTCGAAAGTCAAAATCGTAAGGACAGCAACATGGTGGCTTCAGCGCTGAATCACTACCTTGTTTCTGTTGTTGGGGATGATCTGAAAAACCACCAGCACCTGCGCTTGTTTTCTGATTCCTGTTACGGCGAAAACAAGAACATTAATGTTCTGTCTATGCTCCGTGCCACGAGGAATCAGAAGTTCCCGCAGCTGAACATAGAGTACACGTTCCCTGTCAGAGGTCACAGTTTCCTGCCAGCAGATCGTGCCTTCGGACGCATCGAGCAGGATATCAGGAAACACGACCAGATACTAATGCCAGACGAATACGTCGAGATTTTGTCTAACCATGGGCATGTCCATATCTATGGAAATGACTGGAAGTGTCGGGATTACAAATATGCTGCTGCTGATCACTGCAAGTCACAGCACTCCTTCAAGATCAGCGAGGCGAAGATGTTGCGAATTGATTCCGACAAGGTTGGATTCAAGCAGGTGTACGGTGGGGAGTATTGCGACCATGCCATACTCAAGAGGGGCAAGAAATGGGAACATTTCAGGGCAGCTGAAATGCGAATGGTCAACTGTGTGAAGCCTGCTAAAAAGGATGACGTCCTCAAGCTTCTTGGTGAGATTGGCGTAAAAAATGATGTCCGCAAATATTATGAGGATGCTCTGGAGGAAGTTGGTCAACATAACATTTGCATGCAGGATCTTCAAGACAGTGAGGAGGAGGACTAATCTTTAGTGTTGAACTGGCTCATTTTCCTTCAGGAAACTGACAATGAACACTGCCCAATCTTGGCATGAAGAACCTTGTCTGTGAGACTTCCATCCCTGACCCAATGAAACCCAACCTTTTAAAAGTAAAAGTGAAAGTCTCAGCTACTGCAATTGTATGGTTTGTGATATAGATAGTGTGAAACGAATATAGGAAGTTTTATCAAAACAGTAAAAAAATGAGGTTTATTGCGTCTTGGATTGACGGCTCTAGACTGATTTTATAGTAAGATTTTATTGAATGGGAAACCAGCTGTATGTTTTTTTATCAGCCCCAAGGCTTTTGTAGTTCACTTTTAATACTCGCCAATCATTATTGAAGAAGAAAGGTCACAATTCTCTTCTTTTGAACCTAATATAACATAATATGGATTTGTCTGTTTTTGTGCAAAAAGTAATTTTGGGGATTTGTCTGTTTTTGCGACCAAACACAATCTAAAGCATGTTTTATCCCGAAAAATAAATAAATAAGATTTTTGGGAATTCTGTCTCCTATTATATTATTTGTATCAGTTCAGTATCACCCCATATGAATTTGATATGTTTCACCAGGAAGGCACAACAAAAAAATCTGTTTTACACAAAAGAGCTTAAATGGATTTGTCTGTTTTTGCATCTGAACTCTCATGTCAAATCGATATCAAACGATTTGACATGAGATTGTTGATTGAAATTGAAGTTTGTGATGATAGAAGCAACTATTCAGAATTAGGATGTAAATATGATTAAATATTTCATGTACGGTCCGATAACCCAGTATTAATTAATTTTCATATTTCAGCAACAGAAGTCACGCACATTTGATTACAAAAATTACTTACGATGACAATGTCAGCTCAAGTTAGACTTATTTAGTTTTTACTGTTCTTAATTAATGAATATTACGATTGTGATTGGATCAACGTTGTTTTGCTATTCTTTGCTGGCATATCCAGCGCACGGCTTCAACGTTTCATCAGCGTTGGTGCATTATAAACCGAACGAACATGTAGACTGTCTTTGGTGTTATAACTATATCTTGATTATACCATTCAATTTAATTGTTGTTAAGAAGTCATCAGCAATCCGCAATTTTGCAGTGATATCAATATCAAGTAACTTCCATATCACCTTGGTTGTACCACCGCGATTCACCGACCGCCCCTTCCTAACACTTCCTTAACTTAACTCACTAAAAGTGTGGGCCACATCTGATCGATCGCATATCTTACCTTGCCAATTACAAGTTGTCATGGTCGTGGACTTCTGCTATTTCTGATGATGATTTTCGAATCTTACAGTTATCCATTAATTTGAGAATGAACAACTGAAATTAGCGCAAACCAATGGAGGTCAATGACGACCCTGCAAGGAAACAATCCATTTCCTGACATTGCATGCGTGCATTCTCCGTTTAATTATCATATGGCTCATTTTCACCACATGCTGCACGAGAACTTGAAAACCCACGGTTAAATACAAATTCTGGCAATACAGATGGCTTTTCATTTCTGAGAGCTGAACCACGTCTTTGAAATTGACAGAACATTTTCTTCCAGGTCGATTTAAAAAAGCTTGTTGCGATCCGACAAAGACAGTTACAAGCTTACTAGCTTTCCATCATTTTAACAGCATTCACAAAAATCGGCTTTATTATTTTCCTACTCATTTTGCACATTTGATTTGAATACTATTTGTCCAATATGTTATCGGAAATCTACTGGGTGATCCACAAAAAGGCGTGCAGTCGTTGACAATTTGCCGTCACTTCTACAAATATATGGTATAATTCTGTTGAAAAAGCATTACAACCCTCTGATATTTCTGGTCATGAATGGCCATGCACATAATCAGGCACGAAAAACTTGGATTCAAGAGTGGTTTGATAGAGTCGTTCAGAGGCGGGCTGGCCGGGGGGATTAGTGCTCCTACCATCTTATCCACTGTCTTATCGGTTGATCAAAAATACTTTCACTCTCTATTGATCGCGTAATGACAACGTATTTATGTACGGGTGTAGCATTACTTGATAATGAAAATGTTCCCGACACCGTGAGTTAAAGCCGCAGTGCTAGAGATTGGAATCGTTCCTGAAAATGATGAGCAGGTGACTTCGGGAAAGTTGGCACAAACTGATTGGCACAAACTGACAAAGTCAGCTGAGCTGGTCAAATAAGCTGCTCAGTGGCGTCCGCTGTCCACCCGTCCGTCGGGCCATCGGGCCGTCCATCCGTCGTACCCGGATTAAGTACCCAATTTTCTACTTAAAAAGTAGTCTGGTAGGCGATATTATCACTAGTTCGTTTCAGTGGGTAGTCATAAGGTCTTTAGGGACTACTTTTAGAAATTAGTTCTTGAAAATTTGGCCACATTTCTGGGAAAACGATATCGGAAGTGCACGCTCTGTTCGCGATGTATTTTGAAGTGGAGAATTCCCACAGTATGTGCAGTGAATCGGCATGATTCTGTTCGCCTATTAAGTTTTAGTTCTACGATTCTTTCGTGAGTAAAAAGTAGGCATTCTAAGCAATACAACAATGTTACTCCCATAAAAATTGATTGGAAATTGAGGGAGCTACGGCATTCTGTTCGGCAACTGGCAGCGCTGAAACAATACATTGCATACTGTACAATACCAAATGGCACATTTCAAAAAGCGCTCATTGGACAACGTAGGGAATCACCAGAAATGACGTCATCGCTAGTCCAAATAGAAAAATACGGTGGCGCAGTAGGGCACATGAAAAGGTTTAGCAGAAACTTCGTCATGCAAGCTTCAGCACCAAAACGATTTCTCATGAATGATTTACTTGATCATCATCAGCTTGTTTTCCCCTGATAGATAAAAAAATGATTTACAATTTCCACCAAAGTTTTCTATTTTGGGTATAGTCACATGTTATTTAACTGGCAAGGAGCCAAGCAGTTTTGAATATTCGCGGGAAAATATTTCGTTCTTGTAAACGACAATGATATTGAGTATGCTCATTCAGGGCATAAACTTCATGTTTCGGTAAGTATTTTCATACGATGATTTCACCCGAATTATGGTCAGGATTGAGGAATGTAAGCAAGTACAAGTTGTTTTTGCTAGTACATATCACAATGGTAACCGTTGTTGCTAGTTAATTTGGTGTTTTTGTCTGAAATCGCTTCGTTAAATTGCACAAAGTCGCGCAGAAATTACCGCTGATTTGAAGGGATTTCCTGCCAATGACGTCAACAGAATTCCCGCCTGCATAGCATGCATGTTCTGGTGAGGAAAAACATTTTTAAAAACATTGTAAAAATAATGCCTACCAATTTATGACCAAGTTGGAATGCCAGAAACGGAAAATTATATTGTTTATTATCTGACAGGTTTTTAAATCCATTGTCAGAGTTTGAAAAGGATTTATTTTCGAAAATCATTATTGGTCGTATTATGTGGTGCTGCTGTATTTCGTCATCTTCTGAAGGCATGTGCAAGGTAAGTTGATGCTGCTCGATTAAACTAACATATTGCATCAAATTTGCAAATCTACGTCAATAAATCAAGTCGAATAGTTGATATCACGGTTAAGTTTATTTTGATATCTTATGTCAGATCGTTGTGAGTTTCGTAGTGGTTATAAACCGTGCCGAAAATCTAGTCGTGGGATGCTATATCATGCGGCCTGTCTGTGTCATGTCGTAGCCTACATGAATCGTGTACATGTCAACATCGTAAATAATTCCTCATTATGATATTCTCCATAAGATATTCATATTCGTATTTGAATCGATGATTCAATACTCTGGTGATTTTGGCGGATTATGTTAAATGTTGCTGCTGCCACCTCGTCTGAAACTTGATTTCATATCTTGGTTTATGTTGGGAAAAATAATGGGGTAGGGCCGTATTTACAAAGCCCTCGTATCTTTGCGACCACGCAAATCTATTGTTCACCTGCATACATCCTATTGTTCACTGACTGTCGGACAAAAGATTAGCGTGGTCGAAAAGTTGCGAGGGCTTTGTAAATATGGCCCCTTCCAGTTGTGCATGTCATGACGAGACAAGACCACTAATGAATATTCTTAGGTTGGAGGGTCGAGGCCTATCCATTAGACGAGTGCATGTTTTTAACTCTCAAGTACATAATTGGAGAGGTATTGAAAAAATATTTGTTGTGGCAAGTCTACAGATATAAAGAAATTATTTGATGACAAAATTAATTTCGAATTTTGCTAATTGGGTAATAGGGGGTTTGAGATTTTTCTGCCAGTTGGCTGAAAAGAGTGGAAATATCAGTGTCTGTCTAATTTGTCGATTATCAAAAAATGTCCGTGGTCAACTACCAGTTTATTTTTCACCATTTACTTGCCCGACTGTCTGGAATATCATATCAAAATTTCAGATTCACAACCCCACGCAGTATTTGATGTGTCGCGGTCAAACATTGACAATTTAACTGCTAAAAGGCTTAAAAAATCAATTGTGGACTTGTCTCTGACAGGTTGTGACTTGGAGACAAGTTGTGCAGGTAGTATGAGCAGTGACTTAAAAGTATCCCTTTGCCTGGTGGGTTTCCTCGTCCGCCACGTCCACCACCGCTCCCGCACGCTGTTCCGGACTATAACTCAAGAACCGTTGGCCTGATCAATTTATAATTTCTAGGGTGTGATGGGGTGGATTGGGAGAAGGCCACTATTGATTTTAGTTGCGATCCGATATTCAATATGGCCGCTTAGAGGCCATCTTGGATTTTACATTCTGGACCATAACTCAAGAAAGAGTGGTCGGATTGAACTAAATTTTTTATGGTGTAGTGAAGTCGGGGAGGGAAGGGTCGCTATCGATTTTGGTTGCGATCCGATATTCAATATGGCCGCAAGGAGGCCATCTTGGATTTTGCATTCCAGCCCGTAATTAAAGAAAGAGTGGTTGGAATAATCTCAATTTTTTATGGTGTAGTGAGGTGGGCGAGAGGAGCGTCACTGTCGATTTTGGTTGCAATATGATATTCAATATGGCCACCAGGAGGCCATCTTGGATTTTGCATTCCAGACCATAACTCGAAAAAGAGTGGTCGGATTGATCTGAAATTTTTATGGTGTAGTGAGGTGGGTTGGGGAAGGGTCGCTATCAATTTTGGTTGCAATCCGTTATTCTATATGGTTGCCAGGAGGCCATCTTGGATTTTGCATAAATGCGTTATATAGGGGGCATACTAAGCGAATGTCCTCATTCGCGTTACATCTAGTTCATTCAACTGATTAATATGTTTTTTTATTTCTATTTTTAGGTAGCTTGTGCCTATACTTATTATTGTCTTAGCTGAATTTGGTGGCTGCTACAGTTTCCAATTTGCCTCCTGGTCCGGAATGCAAATAATCCGAAGAAATTGATTGCGTCCAGGCAATCCAAAATCTATTGCCTCCGGGCAATCCAATAAACCTAACAAAATCTATTGCCTCCGGGCAATCCAATAAACCTCACAAAATCCATTGCCGCCGGGCAATCCAATAAACCTCCAAAAAAATATTGCCTCCGGGCAATCGTATAAACCTGACAAAATCTATTGCCTCCGGGCAATCCAATAAACCTCACAAAATCCATTGCCTCCGGACAATCCAATAAACCTAACAAAATATATTGCCTCCGGGCAATCCAATAAACCTCCAAAAAAAATATTGTCTCTGGGCAATCCAATAAACCTAACAAAATCTATTGCCTTCGGGCAATCCAATAAACCTCACAAAATCTATTGCCTCCAGGCAATCCACTATATATATTTGCAGTATTTATTGCCTCTAGGGAATCCAATTCATCCTCACAAAATTCATCGCCTCCGGGCACTCCAATATATCCTCCCGAAAAACCAATTGCCCCCTGGCAATCAGTACACTCATAAAATTTAAGGCCTCCTGCCAATCAAGTTTGTGAAAAACATTGTTCCCAAGTACAATTTCTGTTGAAATAGTTTCTGTATATCCAAACATTTCATAGTCTCACAAGTTTAAGTGCACAAGTGCAAATAAAAAATATGGGAATAGACATTGTTCAGTACCGCTCTTCAGTTGGATTGTATGCAATAAAAGCAAGAATAAAGAGTCAGCCACCAAGTTCAGTTCACTGTTATCATGCAAATTGTTCAAGTACTAATTATCATTTTCTTGATTTGACAGATATTCATTGGACTTCAGATGACGGAGAGATAAATCACAAGACTATTTGGTTGTTCTCTTCCATTTGGTTTGTGTCTGCATACATGCTGAAACTGCAGTCAATCTTTGAATTGCATCATGTCTTGTTTGAGTTTGATGAAATGCTAAGGGAGTTTGATGATAAGCTCTCCGTTGCTGAACAGAACTTGATAGATGAAAAGTGGTTCGAAAAAATTATGGAAAACTATCATGACAGACAGAGCCAGTGCAGAAAAGCCTGTTTGGCTTCTATAGATCTTATTCTAGCTATTTTTTATCAACTTTATTCTTCGCAGATTTTACAACAAAGTAATGATATTGAAACAAATCCAGGTCCAGTTGATCAAGTTTTCTCTGCTTCTGGTATTCCTGCGTATAAAGTATAAAGTCACACAAGGCTCATTCCATCAGGGCAATTCAAAATATTCAGAAGTGTCAATTGGCAGACAATGTGTGACCAATGCCGCTACAGCTTTAATGTACTCACTTATAACTTCACCTGCTCATTGGCAATCACAAGACCTTGATGACATCTTAGATGAAGGTGACTCATGGTACAACGAAATTAAATTGACAATACCAACTTTACGTTACTCAGCTATTGATCAGCTTCCGCCGTACCATTCTATGATGAATGAAAACTTCAAAATAAAGCCTGTTGGGGTGTCACAGAACATCTACTTGTTGTACATTGAAAATTCATCTGCTCTATCGATGAATTCATTTCTGGAAAAAATGGCTTCACAACATGCAGTTATTGTAATCATTGGATCACAGGCATTTGCTGTAATTCATGTTGATAACCGGTATTATCTGTTTGATTCACACAGTAGAGATAGGTCAGGTTGTCCTTCTCCAAATGGTTTTTCAGTTTTGCTAACATTCTCAAATGTGTCTAACTTAGAGATGTATTTAAGACAGTATGCTGCCAGTGTCAATCAAACTATATTTGAGATAACATTTTTCAAAGTTGGGAAAGTTACATCTAGGGCTTTAAAGCTTGGGCTTAAAACACACAGTTCAATCAGCCATGTCAATAGTAATGATGTTCTGCCAAAAACTAAACAAGAGAGAGAGAGATCACGTAAAATTATCAACACCCAGAGTAATAAAAGCAACAGTGATAAGTGTAAATCGAATGAATTGGTTGAAAAGTATTTAATTGATCAATCTAAAAAGCAAACAAGAATGAATACTTCAAACTGTGGACGCAATCAAGAAGACAGGAATTTAAAAAAAGGAGTTATATGCATCAACGAATGAAGCAATTTGACCAATTGTCTAAATACAAAGCAAGACAAAATGAAAATAAACATAAACAACTTAAAGAAAATGAAAAACTCTCTAAACAAAAAGCAAGACAGGATGAGAGTAAACATAAACAACTTAAAACAAATGACAAACATTCCAAACAGAGAGCAAGACAGAATGAGAGTAAACAAAAACAACTTAAAACAAATGACAAACTTTCCAAACAGAGAGCAAGACAAGATGAGAGTAAACAAAAACAGCTTAAAACAAATGACACACTTTCCAAAGAGAGAGCAAGACAGGACGAGAGTAAACAAAAACAACTTCAATCAAATGACAAACTTTCCAAACAAAGAGCAAGACAGGATGAGAGTAAACAAAAACAACTTATCACAAATGAAAAACTTTCCAAGCAGAGAGCTACACAGGATGAGAATAAACAAAAACAGCTTAAAACAAATGACAAAATTTCCAAACAGAGAGCAAGACAGGATGAGAGTAAACAAAAACAACTTAAAACAAATGACAAACTTTCCAAACAGAAAGCAAGACAGGATGAGAGTAAACAAAAACAACTTAAAATCAATGACAAACTTTCCAAACAGAAAGCAAGACAGGATGAGAGTAAACAAAAACAACTTAAACAAATGACAAAATTTCCAAACAGAGAGCAAGACAGGATGAGAGTAAATATAAACAGCTGAAAACAAATGACAAACTTTCCAAATGGAGAGCAAGACAGGATGAGAGTAAACAAAAACAACTTAAAACAAATGACAAACTTTCCAAATAGAGCAAGACAGGATGAGAGTAAACAAAAACAGCTGAAAGCAAATGACAAACTTTCCAAACAGAAAGCAAGACAGGATGAGAGTAAACATGAACAGCTTAAGAAAAATGACAAACTTTCCAAGGGGAGAGCAAGACGAAATGTAGAGAAGCGTTGTTAAGAAAAAAATACCGACCATCAAGCAAAGATAAAGAGGAGACTTGATCCTCAGCAACTGAGCATCGAAAATACAAATGATCAGTCAAGAAAAAGGAAACTACGTCAAGATGATACATTTTGTAAAATTGAAAATCTAAGAAAAAAGTTGAGACGGATAGATACCAAACCTACTGAATTGTCCTGGGGAAGTTTTAAAGGAATATTTGATGTCAATCAAAATGAAATTCCGCTTCAAACATCGTCTAATAAGAAGTGTACAAATAAGAAATATGGAAGTAATTTAGACGCAAATATTGCCATTTTCAATGCATTAACATGTGACGGCCCTATCTATGAATGCACCTGCTGTCACCAAACTTGGTTCAAGCATTCTGTAAAATCTTCAGACTCATGGCCTAACAATTTTGACTCTGAATTTGTTAAAAGTGTTTTGGCAGAAAAATCAAGAAGACAGGAATTTCAAAAAAGTAGTCGTATGCATCAACTAATGAAGCAAACAAAGAGCAAGACAGGATGAGAGTAAACAAAAACAACTTATCACAAATGACAAACTTTCCAAACAGAGAGCAAGACAGGGTGAGAGTAAACAAAAACAACTTAAAATACATGACAAACTTTCCAAACAGAGAGCAAGACAGGATGAGAGTAAACAAAAACAACTTAAAACAAATGACAAACTTTCCAAACAGAGAGCAAGACAGGATGAGAGTAAACATAAACAACTTAAAACAAATGACAAACTTTCCAAACAGAGAGCAAGACAGGGTGAGAGTAAACAAAAACAACTTAAACCAAATGACAAACTTTCCAAACAGAGAGCAAGACAGGATGAGAGTAAACAAAAACAACTTAAAACAAATGACAAACTTTCCAAACAGAGAGCTAGACAGGATGAGAGTAAACAAAAACAACTTAAAACAAATGACAAACTTTCCAAACAGAGAGCAAGACAGAATGAGAGTAAACAAAAACAACTTAAAACAAATGACAAACTTTCCAAACAGAGAGCAAGACAGGATGAGAGTAAACATAAACAACTTAAAACAAATGACAAACTTTCCAAACAGAGAGCAAGACAGGGTGAGAGTAAACAAAAACAACTTAAAACAAATGACAAACTTTCCAAACAGAGAGCAAGACAGGATGAGAGTAAACAAAAACAACTTAAAACAAATGACAAACTTTCCTAACAGAAAGCAAGACAGGATGAGAGTAAACAAAAACAGCTTATCACAAATGACAAACTTTCCAAACAGAGAGCAAGACAGGATGAGAGTAAACAAAAACAACTTAAAACAAATGACAAACTTTCCAAACAGAGAGCAAGACAGGATGAGAGTAAACAAAAACAACTTAAAACAAATGACAAACTTTCCAAACAGAGAGCAAGACAGGATGAGAGTAAACAAAAACAACTTAAAACAAATGACAAACTTTCCAAACAGAGAGCAAGACAGGATGAGAGTAAACAAAAACAGCTTATCACAAATGACAAACTTTCCAAACAGAGAGCTAGACAGGATGAGAATAAACAAAAACAGTTAAAACAAATGACAACATTTCCAAACAAAAAGCAAGACAGGATGAGAGTAAACATGAACAGCTTAAGAAAAATGACAAACTTTCCAAGGAGAGAGCAAGACGAAATGGAGAGAAGCGTCGTTAAGAAAAAAATACCGAACATCAAGCAAAGATAAAGAGGAGACTTGATCCTCAGAAACTGAGTATCGAAAATACAAATGATCAGTCAATAAAAAGCAAATTACGTCTAGATGATACATTTTGTAAAATTGAAAATCTAAGAAAAAAGTTGAGACGGATAGATACCAAACCTACTGATTTGTCTTGGGGAAGTTCTAAAGGAATATTTGATGTCAATCAAAGTGAAATTCCGCTTCAAACATCGTCTAATAAGAAGTGTACAAATAAGAAATATGGAAGTAATTTAGACGCAAATATTGCCATTTTCAATGCATTAACATGTGATGGTCCTATCTATGAATGCACCTGTTGTCACCAAACTTGGTTCAAGCATTCTGTAAAATCTTCAGACTCATGGCCTAACAATTTTGACTCTGAATTTGTTAAAAGTGTTTTGGCAGAAAAATCAAGAAGACAGGAATTTCAAAAAAGTAGTTGTATGCATCAACTAATGAAGCAATTTGACCAATCGTCTAAATACAAAGCAAGACGAAATGAAAAAAAACATAAACAACTTAAAGAAAATGAAAAACTCTCTAAACAAAAAGCAAGACAGGATGAGAGTAAACATAAACAACTTAAAAGAAATGACAAACTTTCCAAACAGAGAGCAAGACAGGATGAGAGTAAAAAAAACAACTTAAAACAAATGACAAACTTTCCAAACAGAGAGCAAGACAGGATGAGAGTAAACAAAAACAACTTAAAACAAATGACAAACTTTCCTAACAGAAACCAAGACAGGATGAGAGTAAACAAAAACAACTTAAAAACAAATGACAAACTTTCCAAACAGAGAGCAAGACAGGATGAGAGTAAAAAAAACAACTTAAAACAAATGACAAACTTTCCAAACAGAGAGCAAGACAGGATGAGAGTAAACAAAAACAACTTAAAACAAATGACAAACTTTCCTAACAGAATCCAAGACAGGATGAGAGTAAACAAAAACAACTTAAAACAAATGACAAACTTTCCAAACAGAGAGCAAGACAGGATGAGAGTAAACAAAAACAGCTGAAAACAAATGACAAACTTTCCAAAGAGAGAGCAAGACAGGACGAGAGTAAACAAAAACAACTTAAAACAAATGACATACTTTCCAAACAGAAAGCAAGACAGGATGAGAGTAAACAAAAACAACTTAAAACTAATGACAAACTTTCCAAACAGAGAGCTAGACAGGATGAGAGTAAACAAAAACAACTTAAAACTAATGACAAACTTTCCAAACAGAGAGCTAGACAGGATGAGAGTAAACAAAAATAGCTGAAAACAAATGACAAACTTTCCAAACAGAGAGCAAGACAGGATGAGAGTAAACAAAAACAACTTAAAACTAATGACAAACTTTCCAAACAGAGAGCTAGACAGGATGAGAGTAAACAAAAATAGCTGAAAACAAATGACAAACTTTCCAAACCGAGAGCTAGACAGGATGAGAGTAAACAAAAACAACTTAAAACAAATGACAAACTTTCCTAACAGAAACCAAGACAGGATGAGAGTAAACAAAAACAACTTAAAACTAATGACAAACTTTCCAAACAGAGAGCTAGACATGATGAGAGTAAACAAAAACAGCTGAAAACAAATGACAAACTTTCCAAGCAGAGAGCAAGACAGGACGAGAGTAAACAAAAACAACTTAAAACAAATGACATACTTTCCAAACAGAGAGCAAGACAGGATGAGAGTAAACAAAAACAACTGAAAACAAGTGACAAACTTTCCAAACAGAGAGCAAGACAGGATGAGAGTAAACAAAAACAACTTAAAACAAATGACAAACTTTCCAAACAGAGAGCAAGACAGGATGAGAGTAAACAAAAACAACTTAAAACTAATGACAAACTTTCCAAACAGAGAGCTAGACAGGATGAGAGTAAACATGAACAGCTTAAGAAAAATGACAAACTTTCCAAGGAGAGAGCAAGACGAAATGGAGAGAAGCGTCGTTAAGAAAAAATTACCGACCATCAAGCAAAGATAAAGAGGAGACTTGATCCTCAGAAACTGAGTATCGAAAATACAAATGATCAGTCAATAAAAAGCAAATTACGTCTAGATGATACATTTTGTAAAATTGAAAATCTAAGAAAAAAGTTGAGACGGATAGATACCAAACCTACTGATTTGTCTTGGGGAAGTTCTAAAGGAATATTTGATGTCAATCAAAGTGAAATTCCGCTTCAAACATCGTCTAATAAGAAGTGTACAAATAAGAAATATGGAAGTAATTTAGACGCAAATATTGCCATTTTCAATGCATTAACATGTGACGGTCCTATCTATGAATGCACCTGCTGTCACCAAACTTGGTTCAAGCATTCTGTAAAATCTTCAGACTCATGGCCTGACAATTTTGACTCTGAATTTGTTAAATTGTTTTGACAGAAAAATCATCAGTGAATGGTAAACAATGGCTCTGTAATACATGTTTGGACTCCCTTAAATCTGGTAAAGTTCCTAAGTTGGCTTTGGTAAATGGATTGGAATTTCCTTCTCAACCAACAGAATTACTCGATTTACATCAGCTGGAAGAGAAATTGTTAGCCTAAACCATTCATGCAAATACGACAGTTACCAGGAGGATCCCAATTGTCTATGAAAGGATCAGTAGTAAATGTGCCGACAGATGTGCAAACAACAGTCAATTCACTTCCAAGAACTATTGATAAAACTTGTACAATTCCAATCAAGTTGAAAAGAAAATAATCCTACACACTTGCAGTTACTACACAAAATGTACGTCCTGCTGTAATCATCTGTGCTCTGCATTATTTAATGAACAACAGTGAATTATTTAAAAGAGCAAATTTGACAGTGAACAATGAATGGCTTCAAAGTTATCCACCAGAGCTTGAAGAAGATGAAACTGCCTCTGACAACATTGAGTGTAAAAGTGATAATTATGAGAAAGATGTTGATACCCTTGTAAAGGAATTCGAAGAGGCTGAAAAAGATAAAGATGATGATCATTTTGAGGAAATCCAGGATGATAGTCCAGGCAATTTGGATACATTGTTGGATTAACCTGAAATATCAAACACGTATATGTACTTATTTGCACCAGGTGAAAATCAGGCCACTTGGCCTTTTCACAGATGAAGATTCTGAATACCTTTGCTTTCCATCAATATTCATTGGACAGCGACGTCCAGATAATAAACAGCGAAAGGTCCCTGTACATTATAGTGACATATGTAAATGGGAACTTAGAGCAGCAGATAGACGAGTGGCAATGTCAGTACCAAATCTTTTCTACAAAATGAAAAAGCTTCAAATCAAACAAATATATGATAAAGTTCAACTTGCTATGCGAAGATGTAAGACACAAGGTAAAACATACTGTGCCAAGGATTTACTCAATGCTTCCCTCATTAGTGAAATAGCTAGACTGGATGAAGGATATCGCATCTTCAGAACAATAAGAAGTTCTCCACCATATTTTTAAGCAAGAAAAAAAGATTTTTTTGCTATGATAAGGCAATTGGGATTGCCAACATGGTTCATATCACTGTCTGCTGCTGGAATTAGATGTACTGATCTTCTGCGCACTTTGGGAAATTTGTTAGATAAAAAAACTATTCAGATGAAGAAATTCTTGACTTTAACTGGACCCAAAAAAATGACTTGATTAAAGCTGATCATGTTACTTGTGTAAGATTTTTCGATCATCGAATCCATACATTTCTACAAACAGTCTTGATTAGTCCTCATCACCCTATTTGCAAAGTGGCCGATTTTTTCTATCGAGTTGAATTTCAACAACGGGGAAGTCCTCACATTCATATGCTCATGTGGATTGACAGTGCTCCACAGCTTAATAAATGAAATGGCCAGGGCCATTGTGCTCACCTGTCGATATGAAAGGGAGAGTATGAGGAAGAACTTGTCATTGTTAGAGTTTAATCAAGCAATAGTTGTGGGATGGTGTGGTTTGTCTTGAAAAAGTGGAGTTAGTCGTATTGTTTTCCGCGTGCACATGTTACTGACGTTGGAATAAGTGAATCGTTATTTGTGGGAGAAGCTTAGAGATGTTTTCTGGCCAATTAAAACGGGTTTACATGTGTCTTAGCTATTCGGTGACTATTGAAAATAAACAGCGCATTTACATTTTGTAAAACATGCTGTCATTGGCCGAAATTTCAAATGAATGGGATGTACCTGTGGAATTGCGTGTGAATACGCTATCCTGAAAGGAGTATTTATCCTCGGCTTCCGATTAGAGAGAAATGTTGAAAAATATGATACAAGAACAATTGAAGCAAGGAATGCAGAGTATAGAATATGATGTACTGAGTAACTAGGTAGCAGTTTGTATTCATTTTTGAGACAATAACATAGTTACAAGACAGCCCTATAGTCGGATTCATAAGTAAATGTCACTGCCCTTTTGGGCCGCTGCGCAAAAACTACTTGGCCGATTTCTTCAAAGTTTGGTTTTTCTTGAATCTAATTTCGGGACCCAATAGGATTTTCATATTTCAGTAACCATGGTTACGAAATAATTTTTTGTATGTATTGGTGTACATTGACGTAGTGTATTGATTTTGACATTTTCTCCTCTGTACTGCTTATTTCTGGATGCATTTTGCTGAAATGTTAAGGTTAATTTTTTTTCGTGTGTATCTTTAAAGCTGCTAAGTTTCATTTAGAACTATCCATCAAAAAAAATCGGGCCCTCCAGATTCCCCCAAAATGGCCAAAGGGCACCAAAGTTGAGAATTTTTTTCTTTATAATTTGCAAATCTCTAACCTGGAAATTGTGTTGGGTCCCGAAATTAGATTCAAGAAAAACCAAACTTTGAAGAAATCGGCCCAATAGTTTTTGCACAGCGACCCAAAAGGGCAGTCAGTGACATTTACTTATGAATCCGACTATAGGCTAGCTAGCCTAGGCCTAACTATAAAAGCACTGATGACAGCTGCGCTACACTTTTATCATTATCATCATCTACTTTAGTCAACCAGCTCAGATGACCTTTCTTGGGGCAGTGATCGGTAACGGTGAACTCCTTCCGACCCAACAGGCAAATGTTTACATTCGTGTCTCCGTGTATCATGGATTGGCTTGTGGTATTCGACTCGATGACTCGACGCCGCGATGACTCGATGACGCGATCAAGTTGGAATCCTTTTAAAGAATATCACTGCTTGGACTGTGATTTATACATAGAATCATAAGTGGAGGAAAATAAAAAAGAACCGACCATTACCAACCCCTTTCCAGCTGTTTTCACCGTATCTAATCCAACCATTTTTCGTTTCCTACAAGTTCGCATTTTTGATAAAACCATGCGCCATGTTGCTATGCAAGCCACTGGTATCTTACCGTCAATACAGCTAAATACACCTAAATATAGCTGGTTCAGATCAACCTCCTACCCAGGTTCTTTACGAGCAGAAATTCCAATGTTAAAATGACACGCGAGTTCCTGGAGACAAGGTTGGCTCTGGATATCCGTTCAGCACGGCAATATTAAATGTCCTATACACCTTTCCAGAAATGGGGCGCTGAGTGTCCGAAATAGTGATGTCATAAGGGGAAACTAGGCCTATGGTGGAGGGACAAAGGAGATAGTCATGGTTGACCAACACACTTGAATGCCTTTAATGACGGACAAGAGGGAAAAAGTTAGTTCCAATGCAAGCCACCAATTTCGGAAAGCATGTATAGGGGCTGATGTATTGGGGGGGGGGGGGGCAGATGTCAAGGGACGGAAGAGGGACTGAGTGACTGAGTCTAAAAAACTGCACATATGCGAAATTCCGATTGTTGACAGACTACCACATGACATCTGACATTGACCACTAGAAGCTTGTTTGTCAATTTAATCTCCGGTCATTTTGCATGCTATGAAACTTCCGCGAGTCCTTTAAATATCAAAATCAATCGCGGGGACCAATCTTCAGTGGCCATGGCTGGGGGGGGGGGGGACACATCCTTCCACATACCGTAGCTGGGTATGGGAAGGCCGAGCTAAAACCTCTGCTGTTGCAGCGGTAGCCCGGAGACCAGGATCATGGGATTCCGTATTTTAGCAAAATCCATAGCAACGATCGCGTCATCGAGCCATCGCGTCGTCGAGTCATCGAGTCGAATACCACAAGCCTCATGGATTCATGTGTATACCAACACCGTTGTTGTGTTGACACACTGACTGACTCTGACTGTGTACATTTCTACAGCGACGAAAAACGATCACAAAAATGGTTCTTTTTAAGCACTCGTGACATGTTTACAAAAATTAAAGCAAGTGTTTTCTAGTAGAGGTTTACCTAATGAGTAGCGTCTGGGTGATTATAAACCATTAACTTGTGTTTAAAAGCCCACATTGTAACGAAAGGTTCCGGCTTGACGCTAATCTCCAATGACGCCAGCCGCCATTTTGCCATACTCTCGAAACTTTGGGATCGTCAAATGCAATGGAAATCACATAATTTCTGACACACACTGCTACAATTCATCATTTTAATGTTCTTTCACAGTATTATTACGCCACCCTGATTCGCAAGGCAGCTTGTACCAACTGGCTCTGCATTGACTATCCCCATTCCAAGCCGAAGAACAGTGTGACAAGTTACTCATTTTACCTTCCAATCATAGTCAAAATTTTCTAAAACAACCGGCAATGAGGACAAACTAATAATCTCAAACCAATCACAAGAATGTAATCAACACATACGACCTCATCCGAAGAGCGGATGATCAAGTTTTAGCATTGATTCAAGGTGATTTAATTCCTTCTTCGTCTCGCTTCAAATTCATAAAATGGCTGTCTTCCACACTTGTAGTATGCAGATCTAGTGGCGCAGTACAACACTGCGCATCTGGGATACCCCGACGGATTGCCTCGAACCGCGAAATTCAAAACTGCTGGCAATGTGCCAACTGACATTTTTGCACAATACCGCCACCTAGTGATATGAAACGAAATTAATCTATTTAATATCGAAACCTCTTTATCAGGCCAACCTCTAAAACTTCATTTCAAACTTCAATCTGCTGGAATAAAGAAAATGGGCTTTTTTAACTTTGACCTACTTATACCTGAATAGTAGGTCACACTGACCTAAATCTGTGTCAACATGTAGAGATGCCCAATAGGTGTCTACATATCAAATTTAGAGAGTCTATGACCAATAGCAAAAAAACGTGCAATGATCAAAGAAATTTTAGAGTTCGACCTCTGTGACCTTGAAATGAAGGTCAAATCAAAAACCCGTGTGATATATGATGTACCTTTATTAGATACACCCACCATAAAATTTTCATCGCTCTAGCTTTAACCATAAGCTTCAAAATGACAAAAATAGGTTTTCAAAGAGCACCCCCTATATGGCAGACCAGCAGTCAAATTGCGCTGATTTTCATTCTGAAGGAAGGTCTTGCCTAGGGGTACCCACACACCAAGTATGAACTTTCTGGGTCAAGCGGTTAAGAAACGTGCCACGATTTTGTCAAAAGTTAACGACGGACGACGACGACGACGACGGACGACGACGGACGCAAGACGCCGCGGTATCGTATTAGCTCACCTGACAGGTGAGCTAAAAAGCTGATGAAGAGCTAATCCAGTTTATAGACCAATATACAGCTGTTCACTGTGTGATACATCTGATGCAACCTTTATTGAGTTGCAAATACACAAACACAGTAAAACTTGTCGTAAAAATGGAAAATCAATTTGCCGTTTCAACTTTCCTCTGCCTCCAATGCCTGCTACTACAATATTGTATTCATTTGAAATAGAGCCAGAAGACGTTGACAAACACAAACTAAATTACAATAGAGTGACAAAGAAATTAGAATTGATGGGAGATGGTTCAGACATATCCTTTAATGAGTTTCTTGATCAGTTAGGGTTGTCTGAAACAGAATATTATTCTGCTCTAAGGACATCAATTAATGGGCCTGAAATATTCTTAAAGTGAGAACCATCTGAAATTAGAGTAAATGCCTACATGAAATTATTGGTGAATGCATGGGGAGCGAATCATGATATCCAGTTCATTTTAGATGCTTTCACATGCGCCACGTATATTGTGTCATATGTTAGCAATTTAGCTCTTGGCATCAGTAATTTATTACACAATGCTTGTAAAGAAGCAAGAAATGGAAATAGCAATTTACGTCAGCCAGTCAGACAAATTGGAAATAAATTCCTGAATGCCTGTGAAATATCCGCTCAAGAGAGTGCATATCTAGTCATGCAATTACCTCTTACCAAAGCAACTCGTGATGTAATATTTCTC
Organism: Lineus longissimus; assembly: GCF_910592395.1. Classification (NCBI taxonomy): domain Eukaryota; kingdom Metazoa; phylum Nemertea; class Pilidiophora; order Heteronemertea; family Lineidae; genus Lineus; species Lineus longissimus. The sequence goes on from NC_088321.1 coordinate 4,589,789, forward strand.
CCAACATCACCACCTGATTATCACACTTTTTTGATTAAAAGTAATACTGAATTAGAAAAACTTAGTAGTATACCAGTTACTTGGGTCCGCAATTGACCTATTTAGTATGCTTATTAGCAGTCGAATTAGCTAACTAGGGGTATTCTTGAGTTCCAAGGACTTTGACCTTGAAGTGAGGGAAAGATAGGTCCATAACCTTGAGTTAGAATGTGTCAGAACGTGATTTCGGGTTTTGTCCTTGAAATGAATCATCCCTATAGCCCTCAGTTTGACCTAATTACATGGTAATGACATGTGGCCTTGATGTCCAATGCCCTTGACTTAAAAAGGTTTAAGAATAAACGTGAGTTTGAGTGTAAGATTGATTTTTAAAGTTTGTCCTTGAAAAGCGAGTTTATTTTTGACCCAAACTGTGGTTGTGTCCTTGTGCTACATGAGCATGACCTTGAAATGTGGCCATGACGTGGGAATAGCCAGGCCCTTGAGATTGAGAGATGTGTGTCGAAGGTTATTTTCAAATAATAGTGGCCCTCGCAGAGAAATAAGGATTCTAGGGACAATTCAGCCAGAAGTAACCATCATTTCATGGTGACTGTCTATAATTGAGTGAAAACCACAGCATTAGCCAAGAAAAATAGGCAGATGCAAATGCTACATGTAAGAAAAGGTAAACTTACCCCAAAAAAGAACGAGTAATCCAATTATCTCCATTTCCAGTGAATGTAAGTTTTAATTTACATAATCCAAGCAAATTCTTTGGAAGTGGTGTTTGATTTTTGCATTTGAACATCCAAGCTAGCACATATTTTGCAAAAAATTCCTCCACCATGCATGATTTTTCTATGGAGGCCGTGATACAGCTGCGGCAACAGTGTCTGAATGACCACCTGTTCCTATTCATGAACATCCGTAAAATGCGGGATAGCCATATCATAAAGGATGTATTGTAAACGTTTCACCTGGATTGTGACTTATCATGCGGTCACGTCTATAGAAAAGAACGGCCCCGTTCCAAGTCAGCTGCCATGATTGCATTTGCATGCATTGAAGATCCACCTTTTTAGAAGAATGTGTTGTTCCTCTTAGAGGAGCCTGATCGAATTTACAGACCGGGCAGACATTTTCGTAGAGACGCATTCAGTCTAGCCGATAAGTTTGAGATCACGTTCGCACTTGTCCGGCAGATGGTTGATAGACATTGTAAAATGCTTAATATGAAAAAAAACAAAAACACAGTATTGTTTTCTCATCAGCTGCATTTGGAAAGTGTGCACACTTTCAAAGCAATCAAACATGACACAGCGTGGCCTGCTGCAGCACCTCATGAGGACAAGATCAGGCTGCGTTTAATGAATAGTAAATGTTTGATTATATAATAAAACAGATGATGGTGTACTGTTTCTTTTCGATATTAATTGCCAACGCTGCAAAATTTGGAGGGAAAATTTGTCAATGGACTTTGTTTTGTAAAAAGGCAAGTCTGCTGTCCACCAGGTGTTATTTTCACTGACAGTGGTGTGTTTTAAGAAGCAAAGTTTTAAAAAAAAACAAATGTCGCACGGCTGACCTTAAGCGTTAAGATAAAAGCCGGTGAAACGACGGACACATCATCAGTTCATCTGAACAGTGCAAGAGAGTGTGCTTGCCGTTTGTGCCAATTGCGTTATTTCGACCAGTTAGTGTACGTGTATGTGTGTTAAAATTTCCGTCTGGAAATCGCAGAAAATCATCTTTGACATCATAATTTCATAAGGACCCAAAGGTGAGAGACATTTTTATATATCCTTTTTTTGTATGCATGTGTGTGTGTGTGTGTGTGCGTGCGTGTGCGTGTGTGTGTGTGTGCGAATAGGTAGAGGGGTGTTAGTAAAAAAGCCATTGCATGATATAATGAGGCGCTAATAGGGAAGGCGGTGCATTTATGATGATGACGTTGTATTTGACAGGTTAAGCACGCACACGTTCCCGTTTATGCATGTGTCAACAATGATGAACCCAATGGAACAACTTTGTAAAGCGTCAATGTGGCTTTCTATTGTATTGGGAATGTTTGAGATATTCAAAAATTCATAGATCAGAGACCTCAGAATATTGGTATGGGTCTAACGGTGGACAATTGGTACAATCTAATGGAAAGAATGGCCAACATATCATCTTATTTGAACGTTTAATAATGCCGGGGGTCCAACGCAGTATTCAAGCAGTTGATAAAAACCTCATGTGTGTGTTGTGGTGTCATTCAATGTCTGGCAGTCATCATGAATGGTGTACCTGTACCCGTCAAAGCATCGCTTAATTTTGTGCTGCATGAGCAGTTTACCGTATGTCGCAAAGAATCCGTGTCAAGTGTGTATATTGTAGGCCAGAAAGTCTATGATGATTTGATGGATCAAAATGAAAATGAAAAATGGTGTCTCTTGGCAATGTAATGATTAACAGTACGCTTTTCTGTCTAAATCGCACCATACCTGTAAAACAGAAATATGGACCGTTTGAGATGCTTGAGATTTTTAAAATGCAAAGAACAACGGTTCAGACAGCTGTTGAATGCATATAATATATCTTGCAAAATATCCTGACATTCACGCTCTATCTCGAGATGAAGGCTAGGAACTGCAGCAAAATGGAAAATCTGTATTGCAAAGGTGTCCGCCAAGTTATGTGAGAAAATCCCTTGAGTTTGCATTAACATCGTATAACCCTGAATTAGACAGTTGCGAGGGTGTCATCGTGGTGCCAGGGGTGGTGACATGTGTTGAAATGGCACATGTTACAGTTATTGAACGAGACACAATGCAAATTATTAAAATCGAAATAGCCCCGAGGCAGTGGTTCAGTTTGCAAAGTTGTCGGTCTGCATATTACGCGAATGACACTAACTTTTACTTGGTATTTAAGGATGCTATGTATTAAAATATTATAGTACGCAATTATGCGATGTCAGAACCGAACTTGTATATTGTGTAAAAAAACAAAGTGTATGTCTATAGAGAAAAGGCATGACATCATTTAATGTGGAAAGGGTAAGTTTGTTTTTATTTTGTTGTCGGACATGTCTTATTATCAGGTGTGCAGATAGTATAATACAGGGCTTTTTTTCCAGCGAAAACCTGTAAAAATGGTCAAGAAGATATGTTATGCAGATGCAACGTCCGGAAAAGACGCTAGCGTTGGTGAGTTGATTTTACAGCCATTAACCACACAGGAAGATGCAATCATGAATTTCATAGTTGTTAACCCTATGTTGACACTGTACATATGCCCCCCCCCCCCCTGCACACACACATACGCACGCGCACACACACACACACGCACACACACAGGCAATCGATTTTCGATCCACATGGATCATACTCTTCACCGTCAGGTTTAATGTTGAATAATGTATGCGTCACTAATCCAAATTACGAAACATCGCTTGAAAAAAAAAAACATGTTATGTTTTTTTGCTGTTATTCAGACCGATCATAATGTAACATGTGTCATAATTCTTTTTATTTGACAGTGATCATAGATTCAGAGGACGAATTTACAGATACGACGCCTTGGGTAACGGTTGAACGAAAAAAGAAAAGGACATCTCGTAAGTCTCATCACACCACTATTATTTTGCATATGTGCCACAGTTAGTAACCACAATACGTTTACTTTTTATAGTTGTAAATACTGTTTAACGTTTTATATTCAACATTACAGGTTTGGCTCTTAACAAGAAGAAACGAAAACCGACGATTGATCACCTGATACCCACTGCCCAGACGCCAAAACTACCTGTAGTGTCGGGTCCAACAGGGAGAGCCCTACAGAAAAAAAAAACAAGGTAGGTTTACAAAGAACAGTACGTATATATATATATATACGCATGCGTTAATACCCTCACATACAGTAGAAAAATTAAGACATCCATGTATTTTGATATCTAAAAAAACTTCACTGGATCTCTGTGAACACATGTTTGATTGAAAGTTTATTTTGTGATAATCATTGTTCCATCACACGAATCCGATTTACAGTTGCATACCCTCCACGCTTTCAGAAACATCGAAAGCACAGATGGTCGGTTCTACAAAAAAACCCGTCACATACACTTCTTGCGTCAACCACGGCCGCAGCAGCAGCAGCGCACCCACCACCACCACCCCCTAGTGATAAGACAGACGACGCCGACACCCAAAGGCAAGGTATGTATATTTCATGAAGATGATGATAATAATGATAATGATAATAATAAAACACTATTAACGGACATGTATTGTGTGTGTGCATGTTGATGCGGTAGCAATGTTCTAGAGCTTGGATCAATGAAGTTGTATGTATTCCTTCATGTATGTAAATTAACCAACACATTTCCCTATTTTCATATAGGTATATTCTTTACCACTCTCCTGTTGTATGTTGTATGTTGTCTTTATATCTATTTGCACTATGCACTAGTTTATTGTATTTTCAACCGATATAAATGTATTTTTATAACGTGCAATAAACTTAATTTGAATTTATATGTTCTAAAAACGTCGTGGACCGTCTGATGGGTGTTGTGAATGCTATACTAAACGAGAGGGCATCGAAGGGGCGGTTTGGATTACTAACAGCAGAGCATGAACCACATGAGTATGTCAATGTTGTTAAGCAAATCAACCCTTTTACTAGAGCAAATGATAATAATAATAGTAATATTGATGACGAATGGCACAAATATGAGGGGGAGCCATAACAGGTATTGCATTATGTGCTGAGCACTTCTTCTTCCACGTCTAGAGGTGCTACTGTAGAGGAGGTAATTATAATTCCGGACTCCCCCTCTGAGGAGGCGGTGGGGGATGAGGAGGAGGAACGCATCTCACCTTTACAAATTCCGGGGTCGTATACACGGATTGCTGCCGTTGCTGCGGGTGTTCCAGCCGATGCAGACCCTTTTGATATAGACGCTAGTCTTTATTTCCTCTTACATCTCCTGGAGCGCCAGGTGCAGTGCCGTTGCAAGATAGTGAAGGGGTCTACCTGGGTTACTTAGCCCGTCTCCATCTTCTAAAGGGTTTACCTGTGACCCATGATACCTCAGATTATCCTAATCTAATGGACTTGCTATCCTGTGATATGGTCCAAATGGTATCGTGTGACACAGGTGAACACACCTCACAGACGGTATCTCCGCCAACGCTATTAACCCCTACATTTTCTGTTGCTGATGAAAAGGAATTGGACAGGAAAATAGTTGAACAGCTTCAGAATTGTACGAAACTGTTTGATTATCTTGCGAATGGGCAGTTGGGACTTGAGCCGGTCCAGAGCAGGCAAAACATTGATGATGTTGGCCTTCAAACGGCTCTCGAAACTTTGCCTGAACCGGAGCGGCCTAATACAGAGGTTCTTCACACCTCTCAAGTCGCAACGACTTCTGACGCTTATGTGTGCCCATTGTACAAAACACCTAAGCGGAAAATTCTTTTTCATCAGCAGAAAAAAAAGAAGTAGACCCGAAGGTGATCGCCCGATTCTATGGAGTCTTTTATCTGAGGGCAATATAGCGGAGCCTTCGGGTGTCGGAGCTCGTTAGGCTCCAGGGAATACTGTCAATAGACAGTATCCTTTAAAAGTGCCCGATTCCCCGGAGCGTAACGTCGCGTCACACCGGTCATTTTTAGATTTAGGTCATCACAACAAAATAGCCCCATGATGGTGTTGCAGATAGGCGGTAACAGACATGTGGCACAAAATACTCGTATTGCTGAAGCCAATGGTGGCGATGGTGGTGACGATGTTGATAATGATGGTGACGATGACGGTGATAACGCTAGTGATGATGAGTTTGACTCTTACACTGATGAGGCTCGTGAACAAATACAACCTGTTTTTCAGGTAGTGTCAACACGTGAAAAATACATTTCAAAATATCGACAGAATGGAATTGAAATGGATATCAAAGTTGATGGCTAACAAAAAAGTTCATCGTACAATGCTGTCCTATTTCACCTGTCGAATGCCTTTTCGAAACTTTTGGCCACCCTCATGAAGAACGCAGAGTCTCAAGACAGGGTCAGACTTATCATTTCGGGTGATGGTTTGAAACATATAAGCATCCCTTTCATAGCTCCCGATCTGATGACCGTGGATAGGGTTCTTACTCATTTAGAAAGGGTAACACAGTCCAACGATGCATGGCTCTTTAAGGGTGTATTTCATGTTAGCTTCATTCATGTTAGATTACCATCGGTGGTTTGTAAACTACTTTTGTTGAAATTAGAAACAATGACAACCTCTGCTTGGCCCGTGCAATCGTAACGGCAAGAGCCCACGTTCTAAATGATCCTAATTATCCGTTTATCCGAAAAGGGTATGTTAAACATAAACTCCGTTTAGCACCCGAGCTTCATGAAGAAGCGGGTGTGCCCAAACAAAAATGTGGTATTCCAGAGGTGCGTCTATTCCAAAAACATTTGGCGCCCGATTTGCAGTTAGTTGTATTTTCTACGCTTTTTATGGACGGCATATGCTTTAAAGGGCCACCCGCGAAGCATCGTTTGAATATCTATCATTATGGCGACCATTACGCCCATATAACAACGATGACTGGGTTTTTGGAGAAATCCTATTTTTGTACACATTGTGATACTGGATATCAGGACTATAAGGCGCATATATGCGATCGAACCTGTGCTTGTTGCAAAAGTGATACGGTTTGTCCTATTGACAAATGGAAGAATTGCACGGTGTGCATGCGTGTTTTTAAAACTAATCAGTGTTACGATAGACATCTCGTCAAAAATGGCAACGAACGCAGTGTGTGTGATATTTTAAAAAAATGCAAAACATGTGCAAAGTCTTGTCACGCACGTAAAAAGCATATTTGCTACAATTCATATTGCCGTATTTGCGATGACCACAGGCCTTTCTCACACGATTGTTACATTAAAAAAGTCGTGAGAAAGGAACCGGAGCCTGGCGATCCTATAAGTAACATAAATTTTGTATTTTATGATTTTGAATCTACGCAGGAGACGGTATTGTGTAATGGTTCAAAGGAGCACGTGCCCAATCTGTGTATTGCACAGCGTTGCTGTTATCATTGTGGCGATGAAGAAAGCGTTGAAAATGACGGAGAAACGCAGTGTATTTTGTGTCGAGAGAGGCGCGAAGAATGCTTCTTCAAGGGGGAGGACACGGTGTCTAAGTTTTGTGAATGGCTATTCAATGGTGACAATAGGGGTCGGGTAGCAATCGCTCACAACAGTAGAGGGTATGTTGCTTTTTTCATCATCCAGTATCTTCACAGCGTTGATATAAAGCCCACAAATTTTATACAGTTAGGCTTGAAATATATTTCATTCGAAGCGTGCGGTGTAAAATTTCTTGATTCGCTGAGTTATCTGACTATGCCACTGAGTTCATTGCCGAAAACATTCAATCTGAAAGAATGTCGAAAAGGCTGGTTCCCACACCATTTCAATACAAAAGATAATCAAAATTATGTCGGTGAGATACCTCCCATGGAGTACTTCGCCCCGATAGTATGTCTTCTGAAGGAAGACAGGAATTTATGTCCTGGTATGAAAAACAAATAGGTAAACCATACAACTTTGCAAATGAACTTCTTGCTTATTGCAAAAGTGACGTCACAATTCTACGTCGTTGCTGTGCCTTTTTTGCACGGTATTTTAAAGGGAACTGCCCGGCAAAAAAAGGGGAGTTTTGCACGGCCCGGTCAAAACCTCAGGCGGGAATAAGGTTTCATTGATAAATATAAGGAGTTTCAAGGCCCCCAAATCACTTGTAAGGTTCAATAGATACTGGCCTTTCATTGGTTTACCGTTTTCGTATCATTTACATACTCTCATCTTGAAAAATATGACAATATTTACGATCACGTTATTGATTTTTGCAACATTTTCGGTAACGCGCCCCTTGCGGATCTGTAAGGTACCATTCGGATGCTTGAAAAATGCCTCGTCTCGTCGATTCGCTCGCGGATAAACGCATCAGGTTGACTGCAGCAACTTTTAATTGTTAGAAACAGAGAAGGAAGGAATATGATTGTCAAACAAGTCTTGGATAATATGCTGATCCATTTCTTCTGTACTGTTCGGATCAGGGGCCTTGCTCTCCACCGGCCCAGAATCCAGCGGCGACTCGAAATCCATACTACTATTCTCTCCATTTTCCATTTTCTCCTCACTCCAACTCACTACTATCGCTATTGACTGCGAAACATACACTAACATTCCTTCGCTATCATTGCTAACTTCATTTACTAGAACACTGGCCTCTTTGTAGCCGATTATGTAACCCATAGTGGAAACACCTGACAGCGCCGCCCGGCATGATCCACGTGCTACTGGCATATTTATAACTCGTAGTAAATAAGGTTGTAAAAATATGCAAATGAGATGCCGTATATGGAAACCATGACGTCACTAAACAGTTCTTATTTCTGCTACGGGTGGCGCTGTTGCTTGCTTCTGGTGGCGCTATTCAACCTCTTTAAATAGTATTCTGAAGCCTTTGAAAAAAGCGTTACCATGGCATCTGCGTTTAGTCAAGTGTAACCTCAGGACCACATGGAACCTAAAACGATTGCAGTACTGCCGCCCTATGGTTATACAGGCGACAAGCAGTCGGCTATCGGTATTAAGTGGTTGGAGTGGGTCATGCGAAAAACGCCGAATCTCTTTATTCAACACGCGCAGAACGGTAGTAAAAAGGCGATTAAGAATTACAAAGTAGACGGTTGGGACGCACAAAATAACGTTGTATATTCTTTTGATGGGTGCTATTATCACGGTTGTTCGGAATGTCTTCCTAATTAAGATAACATGAACAGGCGTACAGGTTCGACTATGGGCGAGCTCCAAGAGCGCACTATTTTTCGCCGTAATTTTCTGATAGACCGCGGTTATACAGTCATCACCAAACGCGAGTGCGAATTCAAAGCGGATATTAAGGCGGACCCGAACTAGTGGCATTTGCAGAAGATTTAAAGATCAGCGATCCTCTTAAACCCCGAGAAGCGTTTTTCGGGGGCGAACGAACGCCGTGAAACTGTATCATAAATGCACTGAGACAGAAAATATCAAGTGCGTAGACTTTACATCCCTGTATCCGTATGTCAATAAATATAGTCATTATCCACTTGGGCATCATGTTGTCTACCGTGGTGAAAATCTTCAAAAGATTGAAGATCCTCTAAAGTGTGAAGGTCTAATTAAATGCAAAATTTTACCACCAAAACGCCTGTATTTTCCTGTACTACCTCAGAGAATGGGCGGTAAGTTAAAGTTTCCTCTTTACACGAAGTGTGCTGAAACGGCATCTAAAATATGTGAGCATTCAGACGATGAACGCGCGTTGCTAGGCACATGGGTTATATTCGAAGTCAGAAAAGCGGTCGAAAAGGGTTACAGTTTATTGCAAACCTACGAAATTTGGGATTTTGAAGAAACGAGCAAATATGACCCTGTGACGAAAGAGGGTGGCTTATTTACAGGTTTTATAAACTCTTTTCTGAAACAGAAGCAGGAAGCTAGCGGGTGGCCCGATTGGTGTGAGACAAGAGGATGACAAAAACAAATATATCGCTGATTATGAGAAACACGAGGGCATTACTTTAGACAAGTACAACATCAAATATAACGCAGGCATGCGTTGTACCTTCAAGGCAGGTATTTGCTCACTTTGGGGTAGGTTTGGAATGCGAAATAACTTTGTGAAGACTTTATACACAGATAGCCCCGAGGTTAATGTTGACAAACTGACCGATGATAGCATCGAAGTCACCGATTCGCTGTTAGTGAATGAAGAATTCGTTTTGTTAAAATACCGTGCGAAGTCAGATTTCGTAGAACCTTGTCCTCACACAAATTGTGTCATCGCAGCTTACACAACCTCTCATGCACGGTTGAAATTGTACGAGGAATTGGAAAAACTAGGGGAACAGGTGCTATATTTTGATACAGATAGCATTATTTACGTACATGACAAAACAAACACGAACCACATCAATCCACCTCTGGGCGACTATCTGGGTGATTTTAAAGACGAGTTGGGCGGGGGTTCCATTGAAGAATTTGTATCAGGAGGGCCTAAAAACTATGGGTATCGTGTGAAAGAGAGCCAAGAGACCGTGTGCAAAGTCAGAGGGTTCACTCTTAACTATAGTAACAGTAAACAAATTAATTTTGAAACAATGAAGGATTTGGTGCAAAACTTAAATTTTTCGGACACAATTGCCGTCGAAAATCCTTACAAGATAAGGAGAAGGAAGGATTTCAAAATTGCTACAGTTCGCGAAGTGAAAAAGTATGGACTTGTGTATGATAAACGTTACCTGACCCGCGATTTCTACACCTTGCCCTTCGGCTATTAACTATGTTAACGATAATAATAATAATAATAATAATAATGACTATCATTGATCTGTTAAGACCATTCTCAATTTTTTCACAAATCATAATGAAAAACCCATTTCATGTTTTGTTTGTGAGTTTGTAAGCACGAATATGTAGCGTTCGTTTGTGTTTATGTCTTACCGCAACATTTGTAAATATTATTGTGTAATTTTCTAGTCATCATCATCATCGTCATCAACATCAGCGTCACCGTCATTGTATATGTCCACATAATCAATGACAGTGACATTTCTTTTTCTATTAAGCCTGCTGTTAACTTGTAATCACAGTTACAATCTGTAAACAGCCATCTGTGGTAATACCTTGATATTCACCCTAATGTAAATATGATATGTATAGCTATATGTATATAACATATGTATAATCAACTCATTTCTGCATTTCATGATATAACGTGAAAGAAAAATTTATGTATATATATATATATATATTGTGTACGTCTTTTATCAATAAAATAGTCTATAAAGACATGTTTTTGTTGTTGATTCGCTCATTATAGTTCACACATCTCAGCATGTATATTTCAAGCGGAGCCCTTCTCTTGAAACATCCATTCACATGTCTCGTGGCAGGACCCACTATGTGTGGAAAGTCTGTCTTTGTGCATAGATTGATAGCCAATGCTGTGTCTACGACTGACCCGCCGCCTGAAAGGATCGTTTGGTGCTACGGCGGCGAATGGCAGGACTCATTTACAGCATTTCCAAATGTAGAGTTCGTCTCGGGTCTGAATTTTTCTCAAAATCATCCTGCAGACAGGCGAACATTGCTCGTTATCGACGATTTGATGTGTGAAACTGACGAAAAAGTCACTAAAATATTCACCAGAGGTTGTCACCATCAAAATATGAGTGTGGTTTATATTGTTCAAAATTTATTTCACAAAGGCAGAGAGCAACGCACTATAAGCTTAAATTCGAATTATCTTGTGCTATTCAAAAATCCAAGAGACGTGTCCCAGATTACGCATTTGGCTAAGCAAATCTCTCCTGGAAATACAAAGGCCGTGCGCGAAGCTTTTAATGATGCCACGCGCCAGCCTTTTGGATATCTATTCTTAGATTTCAAGGCATCAACACCCGACGATTTACGCTTAAGGACCAATATCTTTCCTGGCGAGAATCAAATTGTATACTTAACAAAATGACAATCCAAGCGTGTAACATTCGGCACGTGTTGGCAGGTGACGTAACCTCAATTCAACATGGCAAAATATCACATAAAACATTATGTACATCAACTGAAGGCTTTGAAGGCAGCCCAGGCTAAGAAGAGACGTAAAATTCTTCAGACAGCCGATAAAGGCCTCCTTAATGCCGTGGGAGAGTCGGCGAGCAACTGTTTAAAAGGGAACGTACCCCTCAATCGAAATCAGTTCAAATGTCTGAAGAAACACAAGCACTCTCTGCGTAAATTAGCTTGCAAGAAGACGTCGTTAAGAGAGCGTAAACGGATCATTCAAAAGGGTGGCTTTTTAGGAGCATTGCTAGGTCCTGTGATCAAAGCCATCGGAAGTATTTTTGGCGTTTACGTGCTATAGCGATCGTTATAAAAATATTCAACAGATATGAGTCAGATGCGAAAAATGTCGCTTATACCGCACGAAATGGTTGAAAAATATCTGTATCAACAGCGACACAAAGAAGACATCAAACCACATGCCCACAGTGCGATGGGTATTGATCAAGAAATGCAAGAAATACTGTCCTCAACCTCTATGAGTGATTACGATAAGGCGATAGCATATTCACAATTGCTGCGCAAATATTTGGGAACGATACATTCGTCGTCTTTAGATTTAAACGCCCCTGCACCAAAAGTTCAACAACGACAAGAAATACAACCGGCTCCAGTTGCTAGTACACACCCTGTAACAGCAACCGCAAAGGCACAACCTGTTGATACAGCGACAGTGAGTCAAACGGGTATCAAAACACCTGTACAACAGGCACCTCTTTCGACTAATGTGATATTGCAGCAAGTACCCGGCTACTCGAAAGCAAAAGCGAAAAAGTTGGTTAAAGCACTGACGGATGATCCAAATTTTAACTGGAATGAAAGAGGCGAGTTTTCAATAAACGGCGACGCCGTCAAAGGGAGTAATATTAAGACTGTCGTACATAATGCTTCTTCTAATGCCCGACAGACGTTCACACTGGCTGGCGTTGATTCTGTCCTGTCCTATTTAAACGGGAAGGGTGTGATATCCGGTAACATTGTAACCAGCAGAGAGTGGAAAAAAAGACTCGGCCTCAGTGACAGTCCGAAAGCAAGCGCTAATAAAACACCGAAGACCGAGCGGAGAAATCCATTAGCTTCTTGGAACTCTCCACCGACATCTCACACCCAGGGTTCTCCAATATTCGATACGCCCTCTTCACGACGAAAACATGGCCAAAAAAACCCCCCAAAAAACGAGGACTGGGAACAATGGTACTAGTAAGAAAACAGACAGATTATTGAAAAGGACTTATTATGACCCTGGGCATGCAGGTAGTTTTGGCGGTATAGACGCCTTAAAGCGTGCAGTCGGTAGCAAGGTATCGACCGGCGCGATCAAAAAATGGTTAAGAACTCAAGACACATACACGCTCCACAAGCCAATCAGACGTCGTTTCAAACGAAGACGTATTGTTGTCGCAGACATTGACGAACAATGGGAAGCAGATCTCGTCGATATGTCTAAACTATCGAAATATAATAAAAACTTCAAATATCTCCTCACTGTGATCGATACATTGTCCAAATACGCATGGGTTGTGCCTTTACGTACGAAGACCGGTGAAGAACAGGTGTCCGCATTCGCTAAAATCTTTGCAAAGTCGAAACGGAAACCTGCAAACCTGCGGACCGATAAAGGCGGCGAATTTTTAGGGAAGCGGTTTCAAGCCTACCTTAAAAAAGAAAATATTTATTTCTTTACATCGAATAACGAGGTCAAAGCAGCTATAGTTGAACGCTTTAATCGCAGTTTGAAATCGCGCATGTTTCGATACCTGACTGAGGCGAATACAGTTTCATACATGCCTGTTCTTCAAAAACTTGTGGATTCATACAACAATACATGGCATAGAAGCATAAAGAGAAAGCCCAGCAAGGTGACGGCTGTTAATGCGTCGGATGTATGGCATACGCTCTATTCAAGAGAAGACATGTATTTGAACGATATCAAATTCAAATTTAATGTTGGAGACCACGTTAGAATCGGTAAGACAAAAATGTTATTCGAAAAATCCTATTTACCTAACTGGTCAACCGAAATCTTCACTATAAAAAGGCGTATTAAAGCACGCCCTCCCGTGTATACAGTTCAGGACGTGCAGGGTGAAAATATTCAAGGCACTTTCTACGAAAAGGAATTGCAGAAGGTGTATGTAAGACCTGAAAAAACCTATAAAATCGAACGAATACTTGCAGAACGGGGTGGGGGTCGAACCAAAGAATACCTTGTTAAATGGGACGGCTACCCCTCTAAGTTCAACAGTTGGGTGAGTAAGGCGAACGTTCAACGCCTGTAATCACGTCTATGCGTGCCTACACGTTTGGTATATCATTACACACAATACGGCAATGTCACCGAGAGCAGAAAAGAATGACGGGGATGTTAGCGATTCGAGCGCTCCCCTACCAAAGAATTGGAAACTATTCGGTCATAATGTTCCAAAACCAGAGATAATTTTTTTCGCTCAAGTTATCATTATTTACATAGTGATTATCACAGCCCTCATTAATATAGCTATTGCCAACGCTGAGAGTACTGTGTGGATCTCTCTCCTGTGCAGCTGTTTAGGCTACCTGCTACCGAATCCTACGTTACCCGAACATACGGCTGCATTAGCCAAGACACGCGTTCCCAATTAAGGAGAAATGACCACTTTTAACGAACATTTCTATGTGTCTTTACCGTGCAATAGTTCGCTGAAGTTCTTTCCCGATAATACAATAGGCCATTACATCACCAAACTCAACACGCCTATCGATCTTGACTCGGCTGAAAACTGGGAGGTCGGTCTGGCGGAGGTCCAATACCCGCACTCCTGGAGCAATATCAACGCACCCGATAATGTCTTTCAAATCTATATACCAATCAGCGATGATCCCGACCCAGAAACTGGCCAGATACCGTTTGCTTGGAAACCGTGTACGCTGCCAGTCGGACACTATTTCGACATAGCTAAGTTAATACTGCTTGTTAATGAACAAATTAAAAAAACACTTGATGCAGGTGTTGAACAGGATCATCGTTTTTTTCTCGAATACGACGATTCCACAGAGAAGGTGTCATTTATCATGCCTCGTGGAAGAGCGATGTCCATGACAAAACCTCTTACGCGCATGTTAGGCTACAATCAAGACAGCGTTACTATTACAGGGAATACAACTGCGCCTTTTAAAACGGAATTGATTGGTGATTTTCACAGTTTATACATATATAGCGATGTACTTCAATATCAACTCGTTGGCGACGTATTAACCCCCTTCCTTCGTGCAATAACCACTGAAGGTAAGCAGGGTGATACTATTAGAAAATCGTTTCAAAATATTCACTATTTCCCTGTTAGCAAATCTACATATGGCACCCTCGAAATCGATGTAAGGACAGACCTCGGGGATCCTGTACCATTTGAGAAAGGACGCGTTGACATCGTACTTCACTTCCGCCGTAAAAAACAATGAGAAAAGTGTACATTTGCGATCCTCGCTGCTATGACGCCCACTATACGCAAAAAGGCGGTGGGGGTTTCCTGTTTTTATTGGATCGCGCGTTCAAAAAGGGCACGGTATAGGGGGCCTGTTTTCGGGTTTGGCAAAAATGGCTATCCCACTGCTGAAATCGGCGGCAAAAACCGCGGGAAAATCGCTGCTGCAATCGGGGGCTCAATTTGCGGGCGATTTGCTCAAGGGAAAGAATATCAAAGAAGCTGCCAAAGAAAGGGCCATTGAAGCTGGCAAGAATATCGGGAGAAACGTACTTTCTTCCGTTAGGGATTTGTCCCAAGAAAGGCCTAGCGGTTCGAATAAAAAGCGGAAAACGGCAACGCCCCTCACCTGTCTTAGACGGGCCAAGCGGCGGAGAGCATCTAAAACAAAGACAGCATCTGATATCTTCGGCTAACTAACTAACACGTCAAAATGATGCAAGTTGGCTCCTGTGAATGCACAAACAATGACCTTGAATTATTTTCCTTACCGCCAACGCTTACAAGCATTGAAAAGTCGCAGCACATCGAATATTTACCTCTAGGATCGCTTACCGATGATACGCCTATCGAATTTTTTGTCTCTAATCGCGGAGATGAATACATTGATTTGGCCAAGACGTATCTTTATCTCGAACTCAAAGTAACCAAGGCTGATGGTACTGATCTGGAAGAAAATGCAAAGGTTGGACCTGTCAACAATCTGCTGCACACCTTATTCAGTCAGATTGATTTATCCTTAAACGGGCAATTGGTCATATCTGCTAATAACACATACCCGTATAGGGCCTACATTGAAACGTTGCTGTCCTATGGCGAAGAAGCCAAGAAAAGTCAACTTCAGGCCGGTCTATGGTATGCTGACGAGCCCGGTAAATTTGAAAAGGTCGATCCTACAGCAGCTGACACTAACAGCGGCTTCAAAACAAGGGCCAAATTTATCGCCAAAAGCAGACAACTTGATTTGTTTGGCAGATTGCATCTTGATTTGTGCCATCAAAATCGTTACTTACTCAATGGCGTGGACATGAAAATAAGATTGAATCGCACGAAAAACACATTCTTTCTCATGTCAGATCTCGGCACTGAGGTGACTAAGATTACGAAAGCCATCCTTTTAGTGCAGCATGTTAAACCCAACCCAGCTGTCTTAACTGCACACGCTAAAGCTCTAAACACTACAAATGCAAGGTATCCCATACGAAGGGTCGAAGTAAAGACATTTTCGGTGAACACGGGCACACAAACTATCACTAGAGACAACGTGTTTTTGGGGCAAGTTCCTAGGAGAGTGATTGTTTTCATGACCGAAAATGCTGCTCAGGTGGGCGCAAAGAATAAAAACCCATTCAATCTGAAGCACAATGATCTCAATTTCATCAGCATCGAGGCGAATAGCAGGACGTATCCGGCACAGCCACTGACCCCTGCTTTTGGCACTAAGAACAATTATATCCAATCATACATGACCATGTTCAGCGAAACCGGGAAGATTCACGATGACAACGGCAACGACATCACACGTGAAAGCTACAGAAAAGGTTACACTCTCTGGGTATTTGATCTGTCACCCGATAGGGAAGACGGCAATCACGTTAACCTCGTTAAGGAAGGAAATCTCCGCTTAGATCTGAAATTCGCTGAAGCCTTGACAGAAACTATGTCCGTTTTCGTTTATGCGGAATTCGATAACGTCATAGAAATTGATAGGGCCAGAAACATCATCAAGGATTTCCAATGAATACCCTTGAATTAGAATATCTAGCGACTACACATCCGAAATTGAAGAAACAATTCAAAGGTGTTTATGCCCTGGATCAGTTACCTAAACGCGTTGACACCTATCCAGCCGCATACATAGTCAACACACATCCCATGCGAAAAGAAGGGGAGCATTGGGTGTGTGTGCAAATCGACGGTAAACACAGAGGCATCTTTTTTGACTCATACGGTTTGCCACCCAGAGATAAACACATTACAAGGTTTATACAGAGAAATACAGCTGTGTGGACCTACTCTAGTAAAGTTTTGCAATATCCATTTTCGCTGTTTTGCGGCCAGTATTGTCTTTATTTCTTAGTAAAAAGAGCTCAGAATCACTCCCTCGAGAGCATTTTAGCGGGTTTCAATCACAACAACGATGACCTTGAACTCAATGATAAGAAAATAGGTCAGTATCTCAAACGCACCTTTGCACATTATCAAGCTAAATAGCCCTGTAACCAATCAAACACGTGAAAACACATCAACTCTGGCATAAAAGAACCGTGTCCTGATAGCGTGTCATACTTCGCATAAAGATCTCATCATGGCAGAGGCTCAGTTAACGAAAAAACGTCTAGCACCCCTCACACTGGAGGAAGACAAACCCACCGATAGTAAAAAGAGGCAAAAAGGAGATGGCAAGACGAAACAGAAGTCGCCGAACATGACGTTGTATCTAACGCCCAAAGTCACCCTTGCCATTTGGAAAGACAAAGAGCACATCAGAATTCAAATCGATGACGGCGAGAAAAAGATCAACATTCCACCAGAAGTTTGGAGGATTCTACACTTATCAGCAGAGGCCATCACACTTCTGCTAAGCTTTGTAGAAGGAGAGGGAGGCATCGCAGAATATTACGAATCCTACTACAAGACATTGCAACAAGTCAAATCATCCGAAATCCGGAATGAAACATCGACCATGACCGACATGGCTTAAGTGTCAGTCCATGATACCACCATGCAGAGGGTGGCAAGGTGGGGGTCAACCGTTTTTAACGAGATTAGGTATGCAAGATCCTTCCACTAAGACATCATTACACAGCAATTGATGACTCTCAAAAATCACTAGCAACCGAGTTAGGGGCAGGCCTAGTTAGGGGGCTTTTTTTAGCTTTTTTCCCCCTATTTTTTGTGTATTTTTTGGTCAATGTTGGGCACTCCTGCAGAGACTAAAAAAAATAGCTGGATTTTCCCCCTTTGTATGATGGAAGTATTTGATGAGATCTTCCATTCTGCAACAGGTCATTGAGTAACACTTCATACTTTGGTCGTGCTAGGCCTAGTAATTATGCATACCTGAGGGCAGTGCATAGGAAGAGCTCTCTATCGACGCTCATATCTCCAACACTGCAGGTCTTTGAATGCTGTGGCTTGCACATGATAAAGGTAATGATACCTACTTTCAAAATCAGAAATAAAATTTCCGGCCGCTTTTACTGTTTTCCCAGGATAAACCAAGGAAAAAGTGCTATTTCCCACCAAAATGACACTCATTGGCTGGTGCTGCCACCTTGTGTACACTTGATGAATTATAAAATAAATGCATAATGAACACATAATTTATGCTTGGTGCTGGCCATGAGGATTAGTAGTTACTGTCAACCACCATGATCACCCCCCCCCCCCCCATGCCTAGGCCTACTAACCTATTTTAAGTAGGCCTACCGGTAAATAACTCCACTTGCATTTTTCCCCCAAAAAAAGAACAAGCTCATCACTACAAATTTGCCCTTGATGAAAGCCCTTTGGGGAATTGGGCCCCATAGGTCCTGAAATGCTGATTTGAATTTCAAATAACATTTCGGCCTTGGCCTACCTGATGGCAACGTAATTGAATAAGCCACATGTAGGCCTTCTTACAGTCCGAAAACCTAAAGAAACCCCCCTGTTGGTGAGGATGCTAATGTTGACCCATTCATTAGCCTGTGTCATGCTGCCAGAGCATGTTGTAAGGGTTAGACCCCCCCCCCCCCCCCATGGCTAAGGCACCTGAATGGCATGTGGTATGACCTACTAATACATCTTTATCAACCCATGCAGGGATCATCCTGTTCCTAAGAACCTTGCAGAAGTGCTCATTTCACATACTAGTAACACCTTCCATTGCAAAGGAGCCAATTGACCAAAGGTGCAGTTCCTACTGTAATTACTGTTTGATGAGGACAACCCTGCAGTTGGCTGCACCGTCAAGAGTACTGCTATTGGAAGTTTTTAGCTCCTTGGTTGGCGGTGAAATGTTCTCCTGGAGTTGCTCTAGCATTGGCTAAATTGTACATATACATGTACTGGAATGGGGAAGTTTTTCATGAACTGAGTTACGGTACTGTCCAGTCCCTTAGGAGAGATCACAACTTTCCACATGCTACACTTGTACCTGTCTGCAGAGGACAGTGCTGCCACCTAAGAAGCAGGGACACTTTTTTTTACAAATGGGTGATTTATTTACAAGCTAATATAATGATACATAGAAAAAAGGCTATTTTGCAGACAATAGCCAAACCACTACTAACCACTACTAGGGAGGGACCAATACTAGTAACACCTCATTTACGGTACTACATGTCAGGCCCAAGTGCAGGATAGTATCAGGAGAGAGTCGCACTTTCCAGTAGCAGGCTTGGTTGTTCAAAACTGACATTAGCGCTACTAAGTATACTGACATTAAAAATCTATCTTGGCATTTACAATTGTTTACTGAAAGCCAAAGTTCAAATTTATCCCAAGATATCGCTATAAAATCATTTTTTAACCAAGCCCCGCATTTTACCTGATAAACCATCCGCTAGATATACTAGAACATCAAATCTGGATGTCCATCATATTGCAGGTTATGTTAGTCAAGGGAGACAAAAACACAGCATGTAACAGTTTTAGGAAATTCACCATGTATTTCTTTTAGAAAAAGAGAGATGTATTGTAGAATGCGAACAATGCATTTGCAATCAATGGCGTGGAAAATCTCAGGTCAAGCCTGATGAATGTACATCCAATAAAGTCGTACCCTTTCATTCTAAATCAAGAATTCTTGATGTGTAGCTGACAACTTTCACTGGGCTAATTCTGCCCAGTCATGACTCAAAGACCAACATTTCAGAAAATCTGTCTCCACCCTCTTATCATTTCTCTCTCCCAGCTCAAGAGTGCTTGACCAGCAGTCCTTATGATACTGTTGCAACAACATCACCCATCAAATTTGCCCTTCTGTCCCGTCTGCTGGGTTTTCTAAGGCGTCGGCTGGTTGAACAGAGGAAGAGGCAACAGCGGACTGAAAAAAAGATATTGATGGAGAATCAGGTTTGGCTTAGAATCCCTCATTGCCAAGGAGATGGGAGCCAGAATGGCATCAAGGTTTTCAGCTTAGTCCCTCCTCTCTCATCAGTGACCTTCTTACATGTAAGTCAGTCGCTGCAGGCAGAATTAACCAATATTCACTTTGGCTTGCCCCGAATCTTCTCCCCTTTTTTTTCATTCAACTCACCTCTGTATCCATGGGTGCTGGTTCTACTTCTGGTTCTACATTTGCCACAGATACTCGATGTTTAGCCTCACATCCTTTACACAGAGCTGAAAAGGCACCAGATTATGGGGTAATGATAATATGATGTGCAATATAATAGTGTGAGGACATGATGATGATGATAGACTTGTTTTGATAATGCGACCGGCCATGCTGATTTTGTACGGCAGTGAAGCATCACCTCCAGTGGCACTGGCAGGGAATCATAACTGGGACTTCCTGATCATCAAGCCAAGGCTCCAATCAACTTTCTAGGAAGAACACAAGTGAAGTGGTAAATCGTTATCACTCAGTTGGTTTTGCACCAAAGTTAGGTTTAGTCAGAGTGGGTATCATTACAGGCCTACTGCTTCTTTTCTACTTCAGTGATTTTGAGACTGATCCCTTACCTGAGCCAACTGGGACAAAAACTCCCCACTTGATGTATATTTCCCGAGACATCACTCGATGAACTGAACCACCATCTTTTCTGGGCTTCCGACTTGTTTTAGAGGGTTGATGAAGTGGGTGCTGGCATCTCCTTTGCTGATTCCATGATAAACTCAACTTGTATCGGTGGTTCGGGCATATTGTGGTGTCCAGAACTGGAGAACTCATATCAAACACGCCAGCACGAAGTGCTTTGAGCTCCCATTCACTTTTGACTTGACTGGCTTTCCTGGAGGACATCCAACGCATCAAATGGGAGTGCACGTCCTTCTTACATTGTTTCAAGGGGATCACACTCTTGTCATTGGGGTATGAAGCGTAAGTACCACACTCGATATCCTTGGATATGACAGCAAATCCACATTTCAACTGTGATTTTTCAGGTTCCATTTTCAATAGACTATCACACAATGTACACGTGCAAGTACACAATGCATTGTAACTGTAACTGTTGTTGTTGTTGTCGTTGCTGGTGTTCGTTTCCGCCTAGACCGCTAAGCCTCCACAGGGGTAATAAAGGCCTCTAGGTTGTTTGAGGGAGTGTGTGGGAGGGGCAAGGGAGAGGGGGGGGGGGGGGGTTCACTAACATCTAAAAATGTAATTTTATTTGGAAAGCATGTGTAGTTCGTCAGTTATCTGAGGGAATGGGCAAAAAATGGGCACCAGTGAGAAGGGCGCGACTCGACCCCCTCACCGGAAAACCGTAAGGGCGGCCGGATTTTTTTCTTTTGCAAATTAAAAAACAGCATTCTGACTTCCTTACCTGGAAGTGGCATCACCTAAAAAAACTGCAGTGTTGGAGCTAAAGGAGAGTTAAAATTGCCTTTTTACTGAAATTTGAGATTGCATTGTTTTTGGGACGTACTGTACCTGTCATTAAAATGTACCTGGGGCAAAACAAAAGGCATGAAAAGGTAGCTCAGATCATGTACTTTCAATTTCAATAGGCGGTGTTTAGTGATAATTCTGTTTGATGCACGAAAATTGACAAAAGACTTAGCCTATTTTGAGGGATAATGCATGTTTTTTTAAAAGGAAAATGAGTAGGAAATGGTTAACAGCCGTACCCCAAAACTGTGGGGTTATTTTCGAAACCAATCCACCAACCTTCATAGTACCCTAGAACAGGTCTGTGGTAGAAATTACAACTAGATCTGTTGACCCCCCACCTTGCCACCATTTGCATGATCCTGCATGGTGGTATCATGGACTGACACTTAACATACATGTCAAGGACACGTATCTAGGCCACTTTTCATACGTTTGACGTCATCACATACACGCAATCATAGCCCATTACCCTAATTGGGTTAACCAATCAGAATCATTCTACATTCGATGTGTCGCTATATAAACAGTCCATCTTATGAGGTCCATCACACACGCTTCTGAGAGAGAAAGAGAGCCAAGATGAATACCAACGCCATTAACAACAAAGCAGCTGCAGCAGCGACAGCCGTCATGAACAAAGACGTCACCCCGATGCAGACTGATTCAACACCCAAGTCCACTGTAACGTCAACATCTGGACTTGAAACGCCTAACCTCGGTAAACGTAAAGCAGGACGTCCTTCTTCGATGAACTGTTGAATGCGCCAAAGAAGGGAAAGAAAACAGTGGCACGCACCCCTTACAACCTCGAGAAAGATGCCATCGCCGCCATCCCTGCACCGTGTACCAGCCATGTATCGAACCATGCCTTACCCTTACGCATCAGGTCCGACGAAAGAGGTGTTACCATTTCACACGGGCCGAAATGGATACGGCTCTCCAAGCCTGGTTTTCTCAACCTGATGTCATCGCCAGAAAGATTAAGGGCAACGTCGACGACCAGTGGTTGTTGGAGGAGAACGTGTTCGTTTCAACCAAATACTTCAACAACAGAATGAACGTTGACATTCGGCGCTATTTCACACATCAAGAGGTGACCAACACACCTACGGCTGCACTAGCAGCAGGGCTATACAATCCACACAAACCAACCAAGTGTGGCGTGTTTCTCAGCATACCCCAGTGGTATGAACTTTCAAAGACTTTCGATCAACACACCTGCGAAGATTCCCTGATGACAACACCTTTGGGCAGGATGACCATTCAAGTGCTCGGAGCATATGTAACGCAGTACACCGCTCCTTACGCGAAACTCGAATGCGCAGGTTGTGCAAACGAATGGCCCAGTCAACTTGACCATATTTGCTGTATGGATGAGGACTTTTCTGAACAGCAACTTAAAATTCGCATGGACTTTCTCGAACGTGCTAAGAAAAACATTAATATTCACTTCTTTACCATACGCCTTGCTGAATTTTACTGCCCTTGGACTAGGCGTCGAAATTACACGTACACCTCGATATCTGTTGAACAAAACCTTCACTGACTGGAGTGATGCACTCATGGATGAAATCAAACTGATTCAGAACCTTAAAAACGCGGATGTCGATGATGATGGCGATGATGTGGATGAGGTTTGTGACATGGATACAAAGACACATGACATTGTAGCATCAGGAGGTTTGGACTTCACAACTATGTAACACAGAACAGTAACAACATGGATATTTTAAAACTTCTTTTAGTGTTTTACAGGCAACTAGATCGCTTCACTTTGTATTGTAACATTAGGTTTAGTAGGTGTTGTTTTGATGTTCTGTATTCAAACATGTCATATTCTTTTAGACCCAATAAAGGTAGACATTGGTGACTGCTGGCTATGATGACCTTGGCAACCTAGTTTCTAATGTGATGACCTGTTTGATTTGAAATATAACCTTCACCAAAGACATGGACCAAAACACATGTCTTACTTTCAAGGTTAGACTCAAATCATTCCTTCATTTTCAAGGTCAAGGCCTTGGATCTCAAGGTCAACATCACTCTGATAACTAGGGCAATGCTAAATAGGTCAATTGTTAGCCAGAGTCACCCATAAACTACTGATTTTCTCCGACACGAGCCTTTTCTGGCATTTGGGATTCATCTTGCAGTATAGAAGGTGTGAGAAAACGAAGCCTGCTAAACCAAGCATTTCATAGGCCTAAACATTCAACACCCAACAAATCCTTAGATGAAAAACAGCTTTCATAAAGCACTAAATACAATATTTTTTTTCTTTTGTGACACCCGTTATATAAAACTGGTCAATTGACACAAACTCCTTTTATGAAAAGTAATAACGATTAGGCCTACATGATCATGTCCATCCAAGGCCCAGTCAAGTCAATAAACTAAACCTAAATCTGTTTATGCTTGTGCAACGGAGTTAACAGAGGGAGGGATTCATCTTTTCAAATTCACATGTTTCGTCAGTTCGTTCGGGAAACGGTAGATGGCAGCAGGAGTCGTGCGCGCCGCCGGGTTCGCGCATGCGCAGGGGAATCGCGCGCGGGATTCGATCGCGTTCGTATGCTAATAAAGTCCCGTTCTTCGGAACTTTGGTGTTTTGCTCCGTACTTAAATGCGAACTCCCGTTTTGTCTTTCAGGTATGTACCTTGGTATTACATGTATTCTATGCCTAAAGACCCCTAGAATATGTGTATCACGACGAGCCAAGTGTTTCAAGTGTTTTAAGAGAGTTTTCGATGATTTTGTTGGGCGTCGAGTGCGCAGCGCGCACAGAATTCAGAGTGCCGTCAGAGCGCACAGGTCGAGCCAGGTTTTTGGCTTCATAAGAATGTTTTGGCTCTTTAACGATATAGTAATGGGTGTTGTAGTTGGTAACAATAGCCCGTAGGTTTAGTAAAGTGTATTTAGAGTGCAGAATGTCTTGTTGTTGAGCCGTATAGTCGGGTTGAATGCGGGCCGATCGGGCCAAAACTGGTCACGTCGTAGTTAGTCAGTTTGGTCAATAGAGGGCGCGCAGCAGGGCGCGCAGCAAGTATTAATCCGTTGTCGTGGAGATTGGGTCACGTGTTACTGACGCTTTTATTAAGGCTTACTGAAGTCATGTTTAGGGTTATGTTCAACGTCTAGAGCTGAGTTTATCATTAGTTTTAGGGGGGATAAGTATTATAAGCAACTGCTGTGGGTATTATGGACCAAGACCCCGTGCAGTTGAGTAAATCCTTCCCCGGTTGTTTGTGTGGTTTTTAGCTGTTTTATTAGGGAGGTAGTTAAATACTGATGTATTTCAGGAATGTGTAAAGACCATAGTAGTGTAATAATGGGGATTCTAACTTACAGTCAAATCCTAGTCTAAATA